>NC_142884.1:23529779-23838737 GCF_051225735.1 Oryctolagus cuniculus | reverse complement strand
GTTCTGTAACCCCTGTGACCTCTGGTGACCTCAATTGCACAACACTTGTGACACCTGTCCTCCTTACACAGAGTCATAGGAGACAGTCAATGATTAACGGATTGAATCTGTGAGAATACTGTGTGCATGACAAGAGGTAATACAAAGGGGAGTCTTTTTCATCACTTACTCATCTGGTTAGAACGTATCCATTTTGCACAGTGAAAGAACTCTTTCACCTTCAGGTTACAGGCAGTGAACATACTAACTGACTCTGGACACATTCCAAACACTCAAAGGACACAAATGACTACAGTGTATGCACTAAAAGTTTCAAAGAATAAGTTACCAAAAAAAAAAAAAAAAAGAGAGAGAGAGAGAGAGAGAGAGAGAGCCAGGGAGAAGTATCCCATGATATCTGAATCCTTTGCTTTAGCAACGTAAGAGTTCTAGTAAGACAAGCATACCTTCTTTGGAGCCAACAGTATTGAAGTACCCGGCAGAGAACCCTCCGCTGAAGGCTCCATGAAATCGCTTATACCTTCCTTTCTCATCTCTGACAGTCTGATCCTGAAGAGGAACCGGTTTCTTTGGTCTTTCACCTGGAAAATTTCAAAAGAAAAAATAATTGTTTAATAAAAAAGAGAGAAAGGGTGGTCAGTTAGAATTTAGGGAAGATACAATTTCTTAAACATAATGAAATTCTCGCTTCTTCCAGTTTCAAATATAACAATTTAAATATGATCTTAGATAGTCTAGAAAATAATAGTTTATCAAGTTTACGATAGAAATATGTTCCAGAAAAAATGGTCTGCCTTTAATTTCATCACAAAAACAGTTACATTAGGGGAAAGGTTCAAACAGAGGGGACTGAGATTTTTTTTTTTTTTAAAGGATTTATTCTAGGGGCTGGCACTGTGGCCTAGCATGTAAAGCTACCACTTGCAGTGCCAGCATGCCATATGGGTGCCAGTTTGAGTCTGGACTGCTCCACTTCCAATCCAGCTCCTTGCTAATGTGCCTGGGAGGGCAGTGGAGAACAGCTCAAGTGCTTAGGCTCCTGTACCCCTGTGAGGGACTAGGAGGAAGCTCCCAGCTCCCAGCTGTTGCAGCCATTTAGAAAGTGAACCAGTAGATGGAAGCTCTGTCCCTTTCTTTCTCTCTCTCTCTCTCTCTCTCTCACTGTAGCTCTGGCTTTCAAATGAATAAATAAATGTTAAAAAAATTTATTCCATTTATTTGAAAGGTGGAGTTATAGAGGGAGAGGAAGAGATAGAGATCTTCTATCCACTGGTTCACTCCCCAAACGACTGCAACCATAGGGGCTGAGCCAGGTAATTCATATGGGTCTCCTCTGTGGCTACAGGGACCCAAGCACTTGGGCCATCTTCTATTGCTTTCCCAGGTGCCTCAGCAGGGAGCTGGATCAGAAGTAGAGCAGACAAGGCTCAAACTGGCACTCACGTGGAATACAGGCATCACATTCCTGGCCTGTAACATCAGACTCCAGGAGCAACCTCCCTCCCACTCCCCCAAGACGCATGACAACCAAAAATGTCTCCAGACATTGCCAATTTTCCACAGCAAGAATTACTGGACCAAGGTAAGAGACAGCCAACCTTCCAGTGCTGGGTGCTATTGCCGATCTGTAACCTTAGTGCTGCTGACCTGGAAGGGGAGATAAGCCCTTCAGACACCTAAGTGGAACCTTTGGCAGCAGTTAATGGGGGCCAAGAACCTGGCCGCCTGGGTCCAACAGGGCACCCAAGGAGAAGGCGACACCTCTAACCACAGTGACAGGAAAACTCCAGAGAGGAAGTAGCACTTTAGTGAGGCTGGGCTATAATTACTGCACTAATAACAGTTAATCCCTTTCTTTCCCATGGGTTATCTCACGTTAGCCCAATGATAAGAGCCCTGATTAAATAACCGCCCTGAAGTCCACCACGGATAAGTACAAAGCTGAATCCAGAACTCAACTCTGTCTGTAAGCCAGGGATGCCATCCACACTGAAGGCCTTGCCGTGGAGGCAGTCTGGTTCTAGACCCTAGGTATGGAAAACACAGGGATCAGTGTTGTGGTGCCAGGGATTAAGACAACACTTATGAAGCACACATTCTGGCTAATGCACTGGGAAGGCAGTGGGAGATAGCCCAAGTACTTTGGTCCCTGCCATCCACATAGGAGACCAGGATGGCCTGGCTCCTGGCATCATGATGCCCCAGTCTTGGCTGTCAGAGTCATTTGGGGAGTGAATAGGAGAATGGAAGCTCTTTCTGTCTCTTCACCTCTCTCTGTTACTCTGCCTTTCAATAAATCAATAAAGATTTTTTACAAAAAGAAAAAAAGGGGGCCGGTGCTATGGCGCAGTGGGCTAAGCCTCTGTCTGCGGTGCCGGCATCCCATATGGGCGCTGGTTCAAGTCCGAGCTGCTCCACTTCCAATCCAGCTCTCTGCTATGGCCTGGGAAAGCAGTAGAGGATGGCCCAAGTGCTTGGGCCCTTGTGCTCACATGGGAGGCCCAGGGGAAGCCCCTGGCTCCTGGCTTCAGATAGGTGCAGCTCCAGCTGTTGCGGCCAATTGGGGAGAGAACCGGCACATGGAAGACCTCTCTCTATGCCTCTGTCTCTCTGTGACTCTGCCTTTCAAGTAAATAAATAAATCTGAAAGAAAGAAAGAAAGAAAGAAAGAAAGAAAGAAAGAAAGAAAGAAAGAAAGAAAGAAAGAAAGAAAGAAAGAGAGAGAGAAAGAAAGAAAAACAAAACACAACTCTGCCCCTGTTTTGGAGGCACTCAGAGCTCAGAGCCCAGCAGAGGGGACTTGCATGTACAGAAGCACTTCTGATGAGGTAAAGGACCACATCAGGCCCCTTAGGAATGAGTGGATCTTTGACAGCTGCAAATAAGGCCATGGTTCCCAACAGAGGCATGGATTCCCATCAGGAAACAGAAGCAGGCACAAAAGGGCAATGCCGGGTGTACTGAGAAAGCAGTCCAGTCTGACTGGAGGACAGGGAAGGAGTGGAGCATGGAACCAGACAGTGCAGAGGGCCTTGAACCTGATGCCGCAGCCTCTGTGGAATGTCCCATGGTGACGGAAGCCACAGGTAGTTTTAAGTGTAACAGTCACAGCATCAAAGTGCGGGGCCTTAAAATCAATCTAGGCACAAAATAAGTTAGAGATGAGTATCCTAGAACCAAATGAAGGTGTTTAAGCAAAGAGCAGTTAAGTACTGGTGCCCCCTCGATAAAGTTCTATAAAGTTCAGCTACTGTCTCTAGGTTCCCTGGCTAATAATTAAAAAATAAAAAATTATAGGGTCAGTGTCGTGGTATGGTGAGTTAGTTCACTGCCCAAGATGCCAGCATCCCATATGGGTGTCAGTACAAGTCCCGGCTGCTCCACCAATCTAGCTCCCTGCTAATGTAACTGGGAAATCAGTATAGGACAACCAAAGTACTTGGGCCCCTGCCACCCACAGGGGAGACCCAGATGGAATTGCAGGCTCCTGGCTTCAGCCTGGCCCAGCCCCAGCCTTTGTGGCCATTTGCGGATTGAACTAGTGGATAAAAGATCTCGATCTCTCTCTCTCTCCGTGTGTGTGTGTGTGTGTGTCACTTTCCCTTTCAATAAATAAATAAACCTTTTAAAAATTAAATAAATAAAAGATTTATTATTCAAAAGACAGAGTGACACAGAGAGGGAGAGATAGAGAGAGAAAGAGGGTTCTTCTCCTCACTGGTTCACTCCCCAAACACCCACAACCTCCAGGGCTGGGCTAGGCTGAAACCAGGAGCCAGGAGCTCCATCTGGCTGTCCTATGAGGGTGGCAGGGGCCCACGCACTTGAACAATCAAATGCCATCTTCCAGGATGCACTAGCAGAAAGCTGATTTGGAAGCAGAGTAGCTAGGACTCAAATCAGTGCTCCCATATGGGAAGTGGGACGTAAGATGAATGCAGGATCAGTCTTCTGATCAGTGGCTTAGCCAGATGTGCCACGATGCCCACCCCACCCCTGGATAATTCTAAACACTCAGGGCCAGCAGCTTTAATTAAGGGGTAGATCTCTTCTCTACCAATGTTTGCATAACCTGCACTCAAGTTTCAAAGCAGGGGTAAAAGTGATTATTGGCCTAGTACATTACACAATGTAGTCAGTATATTTTAACTTCAAGGTGCTTAGAAAACAATGAATTAACATTTGAAAATGTTTAATACCCCAAGAATTAAAGCACTTTTTAAGCCAGAAAAAAAAAATAAGGCTACAGATCAAATGATCAAATGTCCCTTCCTTCCACTTCCAACCATGGCCAAACCTCTAGGCTTTACTTCATAGTTTTTACTCAACATCAATATTAGAAATATACAAGGTCAAACAGTTGATGACTTAACAACGTATTACGTCACAAGGCAACAGCTATGAGACCAGAAATACGGAAATGATACAAACACCCTACTTACACCCTACACCCCATCTTAACAACCTCCACCCAGGCAGAGGTGACCCTTGTCCTCTTCTCGCTTGGTTAAACTCTAACCAGGCTTCAAGGGGCTGCTCCTGCCCCCTCAGGCTTCTCTTCAGCTTGTGTAGGATACTTCCTGTCCACATCCTACATGTTAGCACTTGCGAACCTGTGATTTTGTTCTCAAGGAGATTTGAAACTCCTTGAAGAATGATTCTTGTCACAAAAGCTTTGAGGTCAGGGCATGACATGTTTGCCAATAAAGCTAAAGTGATCTTAGGCTGTACTAAAGAAATGCAGTGTGGAATGGACATACCAGCGATGGCTCTACCCACAGTCCTGTCTACTTGGAGAACTCTCAACAATTCAGGGCTGAGGGACTCAAACTGGGATTATTACAGAACTGAGGACACTGGATGTGGAACAGAGGTGTCTTAGAGGAAATGTAAAGGCTGCCTTCAACACATTGAGGAGAACAGCCTTCCTCTGCCTTTCGTAAGCAGAGGGTAGAAGCAGAGCCAGCAAATGACAGAGGTCTAATGATTAGAACTACTTGTAGGGAAGAGCCCCATCAGAAGTCCAAGCAGCCTGGCAGGGTGGGAAGATGGAGTGGACCCCACCAACAGGAGATCTGCAAGCAACTTCTGCTTGGACAGCTCTGCTCTGCTTCCTCTGTTGTCCCCCACAGGACCAGCGCCACCATCAGTCTGTCAGGGATACTCGACACCTACTTCGCTGGACACTGCAAGTCATTAAGTGGAACGGACCAGAAAGAAGGGAAAGAATCTGGGTTCATCTTGCCCTCACCTCCACATTCCACCAGCAAGTCAGGTCAGCTCTGCTTTCCCAGTATACCCCACTCACAGCACTGCTTCCTACCACCACTGCCAAGTCTCCAATCCACGCCAGCCTTGTCTCCTTTTTACCCATCTGCCTGCTTCAGTCCTGCCCTTGTCCTCTTCTTGCTTGGTTAAACTCTAACCAGGCTTCAAGGGGCTGCTCCTGCCTCCTCAGGCTTCTCTTCAGCTTGTGTAGGACACTTCCTGTCCACCTCCTACATCCATGTTTAAAAACAGTCCAACCAGACTGTCTTTAAAATCAAGAATACCGGCCGGCGCCGTGGCTCAATAGGCTAATCCTCCACCTTGCGGCGCCGGCACACCGGGTTCTAGTCCCGGTCAGGGCGCCGGATTCTGTCCCGGTTGCCCCTCTTCCAGGCCAGCTCTCTGCTATGGCCAGGGAGTGCAGTGGAGGATGGCCCAGGTGCTTGGGCCCTGCACCCCATGGGAGACCAGGAAAAGCACCTGGATCCTGGCTCCTGCCATCGGATCAGCGCGGTGCGCCGGCTGCAGCGGCGGCCATTGGAGGGTGAACCAACGGCAAAGGAAGACCTTTCTCTCTGTCTCTCTCTCTCTCACTGTCCACTCTGCCTGTCAAAAAAAAAAAAAAAAAATCAAGAATACCTTCTGTGGTAGCAGTTAACACACCCACGTCCCACACGGGAGTTCTGGGTTCAACATCCAGGCGCAGCTCCCGACTCTAGTTTCCTGTCAGTGCAGACCTGGGGAGGTAGCAGCAATGGCTCAAGCAGCTGGGTTCCTGCCACCCCGTGGGAGACGTGGATGGAGTTCCTGGCTCTGGCTTCCACCTGCCACAGCCATTATGAGCATTTAGGGAATGAACCAGCCAGTAGATCAGAGTTCTCGCTCTGTGTGCATCTTAAATAAGTAAATTTAAAGGGCTGGTGTTTTGTCATAGCAGGTTAAACTGCTGTCTGGGAAGCCAGCATCCCTGACGGGAGCTGGTCCAGCTTCCTCCTAATGGTTTGGGAAAGCAGAAGATGGTCCAAGTGCTTGGGCTGCTGACACCCACGTGGGAGACTGGGAAGGCGCTCTTGGCTTTGGTCTGGCCCAGCTCTGGCCATTGCATGCAGCCATTTGGGGGAATGAACCTGTGGATGGAAGATCTCTCTCTCCCTCTCCCTCTCTCCTTCTCTGTGTGTGTGTAACTCTGCCTTTCAAATAAATAAAAATAAATTTTAAAACACTGTGGCTAGCAGGTAAAGGCACCACCGCCTGTGGTGCTGGCGTCCCTTATGGACGCTGGTTCAAGTCCCAGCTGCTCCTCTTCCAATCCAGCTCTCTGATATGGCCTAGGAAAGCAGAAGATGGCCCAAGTCCTTGGGTCCCTGCACCCGTGTGGAAAGACCCAGAGGAAGCTCCTGTTTCCTGGTTTGGGATCGAACTAGCTCCGGCCATTGCAGCCATCTGGAAAGTGAACCAGCAGATGGACTATCTCTCTCTCCCTCTCTTTGCCTCTGACTCTGTAATTCTGCCTTTCAAATAAATTAATGCAGCTTTTAAAAAAGTTGTGGAAAATGCATATATACACACATGTCTATATAAGTATGTGTATGTGTATATATATATGTGTATTTATGTGTGTGTAATACATATCCCTGTGTGAACCGCAATGACATTCCTACACTTAGTGTAAAACAAACTCCTTATCACCCACGGGAGCTCCAGCCCCTGCCTACCCCGTGGGCATCATCTTCCACGGTCTCCCGCCGGCGCCGTCAGTCCACGCTGGCACTATCTGTCCGTCAGTTCACTACCCTGGCTCCCACCTCTGGGCCTTGGCACTCGCCGCCACCTCCACCTGACGTGCCTTCCTCCCAGGTCTACCTATGGTTGGTTTCTTCCTCACTACCAGCCTGAGCGCAAACATTCTCTCCAGAGAAGACCCTGCCTGTCCACCTGCCGCTCTCACTCGAGCTACTTCGTTACTCTGGATCTCCCTCTATGCCTCCAAAACGTGGGTACCCCGAGAGCGCACGCATCCCTCCCTCCTGGCTGTTCCCATGGCTCGGGAACGACTTCCGCATTGGTGCCCCGAATCCTGGACCTGTTTTTTCACAGGCCCTGCCGACCAATCCTGCTCGCACCTTCTTCCAGAGGCTCCAGGCCCGTGCCATAGCTGACCAGATCCTCATCGCTGTCACTGCCCAGCGCCGCCATCCTGCTTCCTTCCGGGCTCCGCCCCCTCGCTACGGCGGCCTCGGCGGGCCAAACGCCTCTCGCTCTTTCTCCTCCGCGAACCGTCGCGACGCGCTAAGACTAAGTGGGCAGATCTAGGCAGATGTCCTAGGTCTGCGATGTGCGTGCAAGTCGTGAGGAGACCCCTGGGAGAAGCTAAAACCCACACAACTGCGCGGCCATGAGGCAGTTCGTCCCCTGACAGCGGCCCAGCCCCAGGCGGGTCCCGCGCCGCAGCCCCACTTTTCCCTCCATCGCACCCCAACGCCGGCCACCAGCGCGGGAAAGCGCCTGGACTCCTGGATGTACGCGCTCGCCGCGCCATGGCTTCGCCGGTGGCCGGAGACGGGGGAAGGCTGCACTGCAAAGTGCGGACGGGAGCGGGGACATGCACAAGCTCCCTGTGGAGGGCTCCTTGGGCTGGCAGAAGTGGAACCCGCGTCCAGACCTCTGCAAGGAGCCGCGAGCCGGTGGTGAAGAGGACACGAGGATTGAAGAGGGAGAAAGCCAACTGCAAAGAGAAAGAAGGGAAACGGGGAGCAGCGCTGGGGCCGGGGAGGGGTCCCGTGCTGCACCTGAAGAGCACCCGTCGAAAGGGGCGTTGTGGCGCTACCCCCAAAAACCCTTTTAAGAAACGGAACAGCTGTTAGGGGCTGAGGCTGGCAAGGTGTAGGAAGGCCCCGCCGCCACCCCCTCGGCGTCCTCAATCGGGTCGGGCGGCTCCAGGCTGTCCCGCGTCCGGGGCCTTGCACACGCAGTTCCTGCTGCGTGGACGCCCTTCCCACAGGTCTCTGCTCGGACGTTGCTTTCCCTGACCATTTCAGAAGCAGCCCCTACTCCCCCTTGCCCGTGTCATTCTCTAACAGACACTTGAATTTGCTGATTTTTTTACACTTGTCTGTCTCTGCCCTTTGCAATGTAAGCTGTGTGAGGTCAGGAATGGGGGGGGGGGCACATTTTGTTTTATTTTCTTGGCTGTGGCCTCAGTACTTGGCACATAAGTGGCAGCTTCAAGAAGTTCATGGCAAATGGAATTAAAAGACAAGTTTATTTTGAAGCAAAAACAAAAACTTGAAGTGCATGCATATTAGGAGTCTCAAAAAGTTCATCAAAAACACGTATCATGAAAAAACTATGCCTGGATTTCAAAATTTTTGCACCAAAATAAGCTCCTCTTTTGATTCCAGTTTTCCATGAATTTTTGAAGTAGCCTCACTTAAGCACTCAATAAATGTTGCTGAAAGATTGAATGTCTAGTTAAGTAAGTCGTGGTACAGGACTGAAACACTTTGGGGGGGGGGGGGGTGTGTGGGTTTGGCCTTAGCAGTTAACAGGCTGCTTGGGATGCCTTAATTCTCCCTCCCCCCCCCCTTTCTAAAGATTTATTTATGTATTTATTTGAAAGGCGGAGTTACAGAGCCAGAGAGAGAGAGAGAGAGAGAGGTATTCTATCCGCTGGTTCACTCCCCAGTTGGCCGCAACAGCCGGAGCTGCGCCGATCCGAAGCCAGGAGCCAGGAGCTTCTTCCAGGTCTCTCACACAGCTGAAGGGCCCGAGGACTTGGGCCTTCTTCTTACTGCTTTCCCAGGCCATAGCAGAGAGTTGGATCGGAAGTGGAGCAGCTAGCTTCACCTGCTATGCCATAGTGCTGGCCCCGCATTTTACTGCTTGGATTTGAGTCCTGACTGGACTCCTGAGTTCAGATTCCTACAAATGTACAACCTGGGAGGCAGCAGGTGATGGACACAGTACATGCGTTCCTGCTACTTCAGATGGACTTCCAGGCTCCCAGCTTCAGCCTGGCCCAGCCCCAGCCATTGCAGGTATTAGGAATAGACCAGCAGCAGATGGAAGATGGACTGCATCCTATACTAAAATACCAGTTTGTGTCCTGGCTTCTCTGCTTTGGATCCAGTTTTCTGCTAATGCATCCTGGGACACAGCAGATGATAGCTCAAGTGGCCCCTGCCACCCACATGGTAGATTTTGATAGTTTTGGGTTCCTGACTTCTGCTCAGCACAGCACAGCCCTGGGAGTACCTATCTGGGGAGTAAGCCAGTGGATGGAAGATTCCCCCTGTATCTCTTTTTCTGTCTCTTTCTCTGACTTGCTCTGCCTTACGAGTAGATATAAATAAAAATAAGTAAATAAACATTAGAACATGACCCGGATATTGTTTGCAAGTCTCCCACAGAGAAGTGGACTCTATACCCTTTCCCTTTGAATCTGGGTTCTGCATCTCCTGGACCAAAAGAATACATTGGAAGTGACAATTTTTAAGAAGCCAACAGCTTTAACTTTGTTTCTTTGAATGCTTGCTCTGAACACCAACCTCCATGGTGTGAGGAAGCCCAGACCATCACCAGCTGAGGTCCTGCCTAACCACGAGCATGACAATTGCCAGCTAGGTGAGTGGGGGCCGCTAGCTGGTTTGCAGCTGCCTGGGAGACCCCAAGCAAGAATCTCTGAGTTCAGCCACCTCCCAGAATCATGAGAGATAACAAATAAAATGATTCTTCTGGTTCTAAGCCATTATGATGTGGGGTAGTTTGTTTATAGCAATAGGTACCTGGCACAACCTACCAGCATTGAAAAAATGTTGCTGCTGTTGGGGTGGGCATTTAGCTTAGTGGTTAAGAGTTCAGTGTCCCACATCAGAGTACCTGGGTTTGATAAACACTGGCTTCTAACTGCAGCGTCCTGCTGTTGCAGACCCTAGGAAGCAGTCGTGTTGGCCCAAGTAATTCCTGTCATTCACATGGGAGACTTGGATAGCATACAGCCTCTAGCTTCTCTATCTGGCTGTTTCAGGCATTTGGGGATGAATCAGTGAATGGGAGCACCCTCATTCATTCATTCTCTCTCTCTCTCTCTAGCTCTCAACTTTAAAAAAATGCTGATGAGAAATGATCTCCAATATATATTGATAGATAAGCAAAGCAGAGTGAGACAGAATACCCATAATGCTAACATTTGTGTTGAGAGAAAACACAAGTAGGGCCAGCATTGTGGTGTACCCGGTAAAGCCACCACCTGCAAGGCCAGCATCCCCTATGGTCACCAGCCTGAATCCCAGCTGCTCCACTTCTGATCCAGCTCCCTACTAATGTGCTTGCAAAAGCAGCAGAAAATGGCCCAAGTGCTTGGGTCCCTGTACCCACATGGGAGACCTGGATGAAGCTCCTGGCTTTGGTCAGGGCTTGGCAGGCTATTGCGGCCATTTGGGGAGTCAACCTGTGGATGGAAGATTTCTCTCTCTATCTTTTTGTCTCTCTCCATCTCTGACTTTTAAGTAAATCTTAAAAAGGGGGGGGTCATCTGGGTAGGAGGAATACATGGATCTAGAAGTGCACATGCTCTGTAGTTGAACTTTTGTATTTAGCTACATTCATGTTAGTCATTCCACAAAGCATTTTTATGTTACTGGCTTAGTTTTCATATTAAAAAAAAAAGATTTACTTACTTGAAAGGCAGAGTTACAAAGAGACAGAGAAGGAAAGACAGAGATCTTCCATCCACTGGTTCACTCCCCAAATAGCTGCAATGACTGGGTGTTGGGCCAGGCCAAAGCCGGGAGCCAGGAGCTTCTTTTGGATCTCCCACATAAGTATAGAGACATAAGGACCCGGGCCATCCTCTGCTGCTTTCCCAGGCACATTAGCAGGGAGCTGGATAGGAAGTAGAGCACCCAGGACACGAACCCGGAGCCCATATGGGATACCAGTACTACAGGTGGAGGCTTAACCTTGTACATCACAGCGCGGGCCTCTGCATTTTACTTTGAAGAACTGGGTCCCTAGACAGCCAAGTGCTGGACTTAACCCAGATGGTAAAATGAGACTTGATAGAAGAGTTGCTTGAAGTGGAGATTCCAGTCTATCACCTGTCTCAATATTCCCACCCTAGCCCTTCTCTTGGCAGTACGGGGCCTCACTGCAATGTTCTCATTGCCCAGCCCATCAATGGGGTTGACCAGCAGGAGGCTGACTGAGGCTCTTGACATTATTTCCTGGTGACAATGGGATCAGAGATAAGAGGTCAGACCTGTGGGTCCCTTACAGTGAGGCATGAGACCATATAAAGATACATGCTGCTGTGTAGTTGCCAGGAGTGGTGCCCCACGGAGACTCACAGAGGCACAGGTGATCCACTTAGGGTGGACGGTGTGACTCATACACCATCTTCCTTTTCTTCTTCTTCTTCCCTTTTAACAAAATCAGAAGCTGCAGAAAAGCAATGATGTCTGGATAGATTAAATAACTCGCTTTCGTTTCCATTGTATTCTGGGTTTCTCCCTATAGGACAAAGTACCTCGGTTTTTCCCCTTACAGTTTATGACATGATTGCCCTTCAAAATGTGTTTAAAGGGCTGGCATTATGGCGCAGCAGGTTAAGCTGCCGCCTGCAATGCTGGCATCCCACCCATATGAGCACTGGTTTGTGCCTCAGCTGCTCCACTTCTGATCCCAGCTCCCTGCTAACGCACCTGGGAAAGTAGTAGAAGATGGCCCAAGTGTTTGAGCCCCTGCCATCCAACCCATGTGGGAGACCCCGATGAAGCTCCTGGCTCCTGGCTTCGGTCTGGTCGAGCCTGGGCAGTTGCAGCTATTTGGGGACTGAACCAGCAGGTGGAGGAAGCTCTCTCTCTATAACTCTGCCTTTCAAATACATAATAAATTTTTAAAATGTATTTAAATAAGATGATTAATTTTAAAGAACAATGTCAACAATACTATAAGTGAAAATGTATATATGATAAATTGCAAAGGCAATTTGAGCTTCAGGTAGTAGAAAGAGATGGCGAAAATCCAAACGTGATGGGGATTGACTGGAGTCGGTGAGCCTGGGCCACTCCTCTCCTCTCAACCTTGGTCTTCCCAAACTGCCAATGAAGATGACCTCATCCTTTTATTTGCAGCTAGAGACAGTGAGAATAAACTCCCGACAATGTAGAGGTTCTCTTATTGTTAAGTTTATTCGTATTCCAAATGTAGTCACAGTGACCCACTACCCTGGCATCATCGAAAATGGAAGTGACTGTCTTTAACTCCAGCCCTGGGGCTGGGACATTTCCAGGATGATGGATTAAAGGAGAGGATAACCCATGGGTGCCAAAATCAGCCTGACACTCACTTCTGACCCAGCCAGTTTCTCAAACACCAGGCTCAGGGTGGAGCCGGTTAGAACTCTGCTGGTTCTTTGAATTAAACAAGCAGAGAGGGAGGGACTGTGTAGCTGAAGGGTCAGCAGCGATGATGTGGATTTTTTTCTTTATATTTATTTGGTCATTGGTCCTTGGTTGTTACAATGGTTTGTTTGTTTATTTTGACAGGCAGAGTTAGACAGTGAGAGAGAGAGAGAGAGAGAGAGAGAGAGAGAGAAAGGTCTTCCTTTTCCATTGGTTCACCCCCCAAATGGCCGCTACGGCCGGCGCGCTGTGCCGATCCGAAGCCAGGAGCCAGGTGCTTCCTCCTGGTCTCCCATGCTGGTGCAGGGCCCAAGCACTTGGGCCATCCTCCACTGCCTTCCCGGACCACAGCAGAGAGCTGGACTGGAAGAGGAGCAACCGGGACAGAATACGGCGCCCCGACCGGGACTAGAACCCGGTATGGCGGCGCCACAGGCGGAGGATTAGTCTAGTGAGCCGTGGCGCCGGCCAGCATGGTTTATTTTAAAACTGTCGAATTCTCAATTGCTCCTAAAAGAAAAAAAAAAAAAAATACACGAGGCTGTTGGCTTGCTGTGAAAGGAGACTGTGCCCCACGTGCGTGCAAGCCAAAGGAAGTGGCAGCTGCTCCAGGGGCCAGCTGGGCGTCGGTTCCCGCAGCCCACCCGCCAGTGGGGAGAGGGGGGCACCGGTGCAAATCCACGCGCGTCCGTCTCCCTCCCGCATCAAGCACGAGCTTTAAACATGCACTTTGCTCCTAACACCCTCGGCCATCCCGGGAAGCAGCACTGGGGCCCCATTTTGCAGTTGAGAAAACTGAGGCTGGACTGGAAGCATTGGTTAAGAACGTGCTCAAAGATGCCCGTCTTCTCTCCCCCAAACAGAACCCCTCCTCGGCTGCCCTCGGGAGGCGGCCTCCTCTCCCAGGACGTCCGCACCCCACAGCGGAGCGGATCCGCCTGGCCTAGGCGCTGGGTGGCGCAGAGTCCCGGACGCGGCGCCCGGGTCTCCTAGCCTGCAGGAAACTTTTCCTGGCCACCTAGTCCAAGGCCCTGCCCTCCTGCGCGCCCTCGACGTGGCGTCCCAGTGCTCTCCGCATGGACTCCCGGGGTTCTGGAAAGGGGCCGAGTTCCCAGCCTGGGCTTTGCCGCAGCCGCAGGACCCCCGCCCCGACCGCTGCGCCACCACCACGGCGGTCCGAGGGTTGTGCGGGCCAAGACGCGCAGATTAGGACCTAGAGGGTGGGAGGGGACGAGGGACGCTGCAGAGCCGGGGCGGGGCGGTCTCCTGGGCTCTCGGGCTTGCGCCTCGGGCGGCGCTGGGGGGGCGGCGGCGCGGGAGGGGCGGGCCGGGGGCGGGGCCGGGCAGGGGCGCCCTCTGGGGCCGGCGGCGGCCGCGGCGCCTCAGTCCGTGGTCCGCGCCGGCACCGCCAGCATGACCGACGCGCTGCTGCCCGCGGCCCCGCAGCCGCTGGAGAAGGAGGGCGACGGCTACTTTCGCAAGGTGGGCGGCTTGAGGCGCGCGGGGAGTCGGCGACCCCCTTTTCTCCGGCTGTGCAGGGGGCTGCAGGGGCGCGCGGCCGGGGTCGACCAGACCAGGAAGGGGGAGGGGGCGCGCTGGCCAGTGCGCCGGCGGGGCGGAGGGTCGGGGTGGGGAGGAGGAAGACGACGGGGTGGAGGGCTCTCGGAGCAGGTGGCTGCCGCCCCGGGAAGACTCCCGGCGCAGGTGCGAGTGGAGGATGCGGGGTGGCCGTAGCCGGGACCTGCTGCGGAAGGGACCTGCTCCCGGCTGCATGCCGTTCTCCACCTCGGGGGCGCGTGGACACCCGGGCCTCGCTCCCCCCCCCGACCCCGGGGTGCCGGCGAAGATGGAGGGGCGACCCCAGGAGGGTAGTCGTTCTCCTTTGGCCTCCCAAAAGCTTCCTGTGTCCGCCTCTAAGACTTTTTAGTCGGGCTAGGGGCTGCTGGCGGGAGGGGACGTCCGGCGTCCCTACCCCTCTGGTGTCCCGGGTCGCTCCCGAGGACGTGAGCGCAGCAGGGGCGAGGGCTGCGGTTCAGTCCCCTGGCGCTTTATGCTAAAGCGGATTTATCTGGTTGTCGGGGAGATGGCGCGAGCGCCCCTCCGCACAGCAGGAGCGTGGCGGGCAGCGCCCGCGGAGCTCGGTCCCTCAGCCGCGCCCCGCGCCCGCGGGATGAGCGCAGGTGGCAGGGCCTGGGCTCCCGGGAGCCACAGCGACACCTTCCACGCCTTTCTCTTCGCAGGTTGCGGAGGGGAGTCTAAAAATAGCCTTTGGCGCTTGGCCAGGGAGCGCTGAGTAGGTAGAGATTGTGTTTGATATTTTTATAACCGATGCGGCTGAAGATACAGTGTGCGTAATTAGAAATAGGGAAGTGAAACTGTTTCCCTCGGAACAATCAATTCTCAATTGTGCAAAGCCCAACGATCCGGTTCCTAAGTGGGCCTGGCGTCCCCTCCCCCGCTCACCACGTGACACGACTTTGGCCTTTGCTTGTTGGTGAGGAAGGGTCGAGAGGGACTCTGGAATCAGGTGGGGACAGAGTGTGCACGATTCTTTTTAAAGTTGCTTTTAGCATTAAAAGGAGCAGTTTTGAGATATATTTAAGTTCAAGGATGTCATCATGGAATTACAGGAGTATAACTTCTAATTATCTCTGGCGTTTGGGACTGAGAACCACAGGCCAGGGAATTGCAGGAGGAGGCCTGGGAATCCCTGCAGTTGGTTCTGGGGCCCCAGGGCCCAACTGCCACCCCCACAGAATTACTGTGTGGCTTCCAGTGAGTTGCTGCTACTTTCTTGGGACTTCATTTTCTCTCTGGGTTGTTTGTCCACTGTACAGGTGAAATTCTAATCCTTAGCAGCACTTAGGGGGAAAAGGCAGGTGGGATGGAGCACACCTGTGCAGGTGATGGTCCCAGACCTTCCAGAACAGGTGTTCCCACAGCAAAAGCCTCCCCGGCTGTGAGTCCCAGGGAATGTGGCTGGCAAGGGAGCCATAAAAAGGATGCACAGTTGTTGGGTGTTTTTTAGGTGGTAGGGTGCAAAATACCATGAATCACTGCTTTGCATCTGTTCTGAAAATGAGACCTCGTCACGACCATTGTGCTCCATCGTTCTAGTCCAAAGAGTGTTCTTTGTACCAGGAAGCTAATGGTGTTGACGTTGACTCTTTCCGGATCTGTGACCCGAGCCAGTTTGACCTAAAACAAATACTCGCTGGATGAAAGGCAGGTGTTATACAGGTGACCAAGGGGAGGAAGAGCCAGGGCAACTGCACAGGCCAAGGTGTGGAATTGTGAGTGCTAGTGCTTAGGTGTAAGTGGGAACTAGGCAGTTCAGGGCCACACATCCTGCTAAGGAACCAGGGGGCTGAGCGAATCCATCAAAAATATTTTATTTTTTTTAAAGATTTATTTATTTGAAAAGCAAAACGAGAGAGAGAGAGAAAAAGAGAGAGTCTTCCATCCGTTGATTCTCTTCCCAGATGGCTGTAATAGTCAGGGCCAGGCCAAAGCCAGGGGCCAGGAACTCCATCCCAGTCTCCCACGTGGATGGCAGGCACCCAGGTACTTGGGCTGTCTTCGGCTGCCTTCCCAGGCACGTTAGCAGGGAGATGAAGCAGAAACAGAGCAACTGGAACAAGGCGGGGGACTCACCCACTGTACCACAGTGCCAACCCCCATCAGAGTGTGTAAGCAGGCCAGGGCAGGTGATAAACAGCAGAGGCTTAGGCTGCTGCTTGCCACGCTGGCATCCCAAATCAGTGCTGGTTTGAGTCCCAGCTGCTCTGCTTCCAATCCAGCTTCCTGCTAATGCACCTGGGAAGGGTGAGGAAGATGGCCCAAGTACTTCGGCCCCTGTGTGGGAGACTAGGATGGAGCACCTGGCTTCAATCTGACCAAGCCTGGCTGTTGCTGCCATTTGTATAGTAAACCAGAGGATGGAAGATTGATCGATCAAATCAATCAATCTACCTACCTACCTACCTATCTTCCTACCTATGTGTGTGTCTCCCTCTTTGTCACTCTGCCTCTCAGATAAATAAATCATTAAAACAAAACCTCAGACATGTGAGATTCGTGTTAGAGAAAGATCACTTTGACCACTGAATAGTCAGTGAGTGGGGGATGGAGGAGAGGCAGTGTGGAGCTAGACACGGAGTCGGGAGGGTTTAGACCCCTGTAACTCCCATCGTCTTTGCCCCTTCCCACTCTGATGCAGACTCTTGAATTCAGTTGGTTATGCAAGTGCTCCGCTCCATCCCAGACTCAGACCAGGGTCCAGACTGAAAGCAGGGATCCCAGTGAAGAGGGTAGAGTGATGAAGGCCTGGGCCAGGCAGCAGGTGCAGGGATGGGAGGAACTGTCAGGTTGTGGTAGGGTGGAGTCCAAAGGGTCTACGACAAAGTGTGTTGTCCTGAGCCTCTCTGAGATGGGGTGAGCCAAGAGGCTTTGAGGTCCTCTGTGGGGCTCATTGGAGAGTGTATCAGGCAGCCATGAGAGGGCCCTGGCCGGAGATGCAGCTTTGGGAGGCACTCGGGACACTGAGTGAAGGGACCTGGGGCAGAGAGATGGGAGGCAGCCAGGAGGGTGGCCCTGGAAGGAAGTGGGGAGATGAGTTGACAAGCCAGCCAGAGAGTGCTAGAAGGTTCTGGATTTAGTACTTTGGAGAGGGGGGTGTTAGTGATTGGAGAGTTGGCGACCGAAGTCGGTGTGGTCGATACAATGGGCGGGAGGACAGAGAGTTGCAGGAGGAAGATGGGATGGGGCGGGTTTGTTTTGTACTGAGGACATCTAGAACCTTTTTAAGGCTGGAGCTGAAGTGACTGCTGGGGATTCAGGAGAGAGAGCAGCAGCCCAGGGGAAGGTTCCAGGAGTCGGGAGGGAGGTGAGGATGAAAGCAGCTGTGGGCTGGCGCCGTGACTCACTAGGCTAATCCTCTGTCTGTGGCGCAGGCACACCGGATTCTAGTCCTGATCGGGGCGCCGGATTCTGTCCCGGTAGCCCCTCTTCCAGGCCAGCTCTCTGCTGTGGCCCGGGAGTGCAGTGGAGGATGGCCCAAGTGCTTGGGCCCTGCACCCCATGGGAGACCAGGAGAAGCACCTGGCTCCTGCCTTCAGATCAGCGCGGTGCGCCGGCCGCGGTGGCCATTGGAGGGTGAACCAACAGCAAAGGAAGACCTTTCTCTCTCTCTCTCTCTGTCCACTCTGTCTGTCAAAAAAATAAAAATAAAAAAGAAAGCCGCTGTGCACGGATGTGAGTGGCTGAGCCACCCAGGGGCAGACACAAGGGCCCTCAAGGCTGAGTGCAGTCTGGGCATCATACAGCTGCCCCCAGGTCAGGCTCCCCCCATCCTGTCTTGGAGCTTTTGGGGTTTTGCACACACATACAAGAGTAAATTATTTTAGATTTAACTCAGGCTTTTCTTCCATCCTTGTTCTCTTTGTCGTATGTGCCTTCCCCATCCTCTGTTCTTTAAAACACTGTTCTGCTCCATGCACTTAAAAGCCAGTATGCGTGGTAGCTGGTGCCTGACTTCGTGTGGCTGAGTGGCTGGGGTGGCTCCCAGCAGTTCTTGTTTCCTGGGGTGCCGAGCAGGGCTGGTGCCTTGTTGGGACTGCTCAGGCCATGCTTGAAGAGGAGTTAGCTTCTCTACGTCAGTCCAGAGAGCAAAAACTGGGGTGGCCCGGGGGGGGGGGGGGCGTATCCAGATTTCAACTGTGTTGTGTGTGCTTTGCACACAGGCCGAAACTGAATTGCCGGGCAGTGCTTGTGACAGTGGGCTTGAGCCTTGAATGAGCAAGCCGGGGGCGGGGGGGGTGATCCGCCCGTGGGTCAGGGTCTTCCTGGGGTTGTGTTAACACTTGACTCTCCAGAGCCTGAGCCTACAGCTCAGCCCCAGGTTGTGCAGGGACACCCCCAGTCCTCCTCCTGCTGTGAACTGACAACTTAGGAGGTCTTTGAATTGAAGAAAGATCTATTACAATATCACCCTTTCTCCAGCTTCTCCCTGTTCCTCTGGAATTGAGCTCTTGCGTTTCAATACTGGTGCAGCAGGACGTCTCTAAGTGACTTTGTCCAGTAATCAAGTGAGCCGTGGAAATGCGGCCTCATTTGCTCCAACAGACGTTTATGCTGCTGCACCGAGAGTCTTGGGAGGGTGTGTGCCCTGAGCTGTGGTTAAATGCAATTTTCAGGAGGTTGTGTCCGGCTAACAGATCCCTTCTCTGGGGCTGCGGCAGTGCTGCTGTCCTAGCCTTCCCCAGCAAACCTGTTCTTGGCCGTGAGAAAAACCAGCTGGAGAAAAAAAAAATCCGGAGAAAGCCTTTCCCCAGGGCTGTTGAAAGGCCCTAAATGAAAGGGCTCAGCTCCGTGGAAGAAGGGAGTGGGTACAAAGTACAGCATTGTCACTTGTTATCTCTGCCTGTTCATCCTCAGGGAACACTGATGGCCCAAATGAATTTAGCTCCATTGTTTTTACCCAAGAGCTGGAGGAGAAGTTGTTTCTTGTTCACAGAAACCGCCAGGCTGGACAGGGCCCCAAGGTTCATTGTGTCCTGGCTGATGGCCCCTGTCTGCTCTGGGCTTCCTGGTGGCTCCAGCAGAGAAAGGAGGAGGAAAATTCTTCCTTTTGTTTGTACTAACCCAGAAACTTCTCCGAGTTCTTTCTCGTTCATCTCAGAGGGATCTGATTTCATGTGTGTATCCCTGATGACTACGTCTGTGTGGGGGAAGGCCCTCTGCTGGACCAAGTCCACCCGGCACAGCATGGGTCGTGGGGCTGGCGGCTCCAGCTGTATTGCATACTGAGATTGTCCCCTGCAGGTCTTTGGAGCCATGCCCTTGGAGGGTGGATGAGAGAGTTGCTGATATTGACCCCATCCCTGATAACCTGCTGTGTCTAAGACAATTCCAAAAGGCCAGACTGGACTCAGGCTGACCGTGGCCTTCGGGAGGGTCCACTCGGCTGCGCTGGAGCCCAGGGGGCCTGCCTAACCAACCATCCTCACACTGTGGGATCCTGGCCTGGAGGAGTCCCCTGGCAGAAACAGAATTTTCAGGGTGACTCAGAGGAGAGTTAAAGTGATGAGCTGTAGCACTGTAAATGTCCCTTGTTTCCTGGGGCTATTTGGATGGCTGCCAAGACACCACCTGATGCTACTGGGCCTGATCAACACTTCCTCCTTTGGCTCAGGTACTAGAGTCTTGGGACACAAAGGCTGCTTTGGAGACAGTCACAGAGCACAGTCGAGCCACAGGTGCAGCTCAGCCAGAGGGCTGGGTGTCAGGTGGAGTGGGCGACAGCAGGGGATACTGGCTGGGACCAAGGTCTCCCACCTACAGTGCTCGGGACAGAGACAAAACAATGAATGATGTGCGTTCGTGTGGGTTTTACAGAGAGACTCATGGAGTTTGCTCGATGTGGCCATAAGCTTTTGGAAAAATCCCAGCTTTTGATTGCATTGTAAGACCAGAACAGAGCAGGTGATCCACAACACTATCAGAGGTTTATTTTTTTCTGCTGTTACTTGCATTACAAAAATAGTGTACTTTGTTGTAATAAAAGGTGATCACAGAAATATACAAATGTCAAGGTCACCTACACGTACCAGCCCTCACCCCGACATGTCTACACTTTCTAGGATTGTTAACTGTCGTTGGTGTATGTTGAAATTCAATAATGTTGAATGTCATCCTGAATGTTGAAATAAGCTGGTGGTTCTTTGGGTCTGGAAATCCCTTGGATTCATGGAAATCTGGGTGATTTACGTGGTGTGGGAGGCACAGTAACTCCTGTTGAGAAGCAACACTGCTTGGTGCACAACAGGTGTGAGCTTGCCCAAGGGAGCCCCTGGTTAAAAGATCAGGGCTGAGTGTTGAATCCTGTCACCCACCCCTGGCTGGTGTGAGGGAGTCAAGTCACTGGAAAGAGGCAGCGGGACCCCGACCTCCAGCCCCCAGGCTTGGTGGAGGGCCTGCACGGGCAGGAGGGCTGTTGATGGGATTTTGTTTTTACGGACATGGAAAAGCTCGGTGCCATCCATGCAGCCAGCCCTGCACTCCAGTGTGGCGAAGTTAAATTAGATGTGTGTGTATTGCAGGGTGCCTCGTGCTATTTCTGTGCTCTCTGGTTGACAGTTCCAGCGAACGCAGAAACAAACAATTCTGTTTTCCAGAGGTCAGTGGTTGAGTGAGGGGTTACGTAACCAGAAAAGAGCGAGAAAGGCAGAGAAAATGTCTTTGCTTGGAGAAGCGGCTAATGCACCTGCCATCCTGTGGCTGGGAGCTGCCCTGGCTTTAACTCCTGACCTCCAGCCCCGAGGCTTGCACGTCCACAAGTGTAGATTTTTTTTTTTTTTTTTTTTTTGGTTGAGTGGAAGCAGGGCCCCCATTGGTTCCTGGGGAAAGAGGGAAGGCAGGGAAGCAGGCGCCAGGCACTGCCTGGGGTGGAGAGCTGCCGGGGAGTGCCCATCCTTCCCTCCCCTCCAGTTTAAGCGCCCCTCCCCCCTTTTCCTTGGGTGCAGTTGAGAAACTGTAGTCTTCCAGGTGAACCCTTACACTACACGCTAAGGGTATGTGTGTGAGTGTATGTTGACACATCTGAGGAGTTTTCAGTGTAGGTAAACTTACTCTAAATGGGACTATATTAGTTGCAGATGCCAGAAAGTCCCAGGCAAAGCGGCTCAGGCAGATAAGCACCCTGGTCCGTCCCTACAGTGGGATTCTACTCAACAATCAAGAAGGGACCGTCCATCCCTGGTAAATACAACAGCATGGTGCATCTCAACGTGGTATAGGGTGAAATAAGCCCCACCCAAGGACTGCAGACTCTCTTCTGCTGCTTCTTCAACATTTACTTTCTTATTTCTTTATTTGAAAAAGTTACAGAGAGAGGGAGAGAGGAGGAGGAGAGAGATGTCATCCATTTGCTGGTTCACTCCCCTGATGGCTGCAGCAGCCAGAGTTGAGCCAGGCCGAAGTCAGGAGCTTCACCTGTGTCTCCCACATGGGTGGCAGGGGCCCAAACACGTGGGTCGTCTTCCGCCACTTTTTCCAGGCCAAGCTGGATCAGAAGTGGAGCAGCCAGGCCATGAAGTGGTGCTCACATGGGGTGCTGGCATTGCTGCTGGCAGCTTATCCAGCTATGCCACAACTCCAGCCCCAGACATGTTTTATATTTTGATTAGATGGAGGAGGGTTCCACAGGTGTACACAGTTGTACAAATTCAGTGAACTGAATACTTTAAATCTGTGCATTTATGTCTAAATTAAACCTCAGGTTTTTTTTTTTTGTTTGTTTTTGTTTTTTTTTTTAATGGCTTAGGCAAGGAGGCAAGTTAATTGACTGCTTTAACTAAGTCTGGAGAAATGGCTTCAGGTCGGGCTTGATCGAGGGCCCAGATGCTGTCACCAAAGCTGTTTCTCAGCTCTGCTCCTGCTGGCTGGCTCTGCTTCTGGAGAGGCACTCGCCTGCTGGTGGCATTGTGGCTACAGTGACCTGGTCTTATGTCTTCCATGTTTCAAGGCCAGTGAGGGCCCCTTCCTGATGGGCTCTGCTTGAGCCTGACTGTCATACTTCAGGTAGTTATCCCTGATCCAGTCTCAGGGACAGGGACTTGGTTTTCCAACTGGCCAGGCCTGAGTCAGAGGTTCTCACAATCTCCTTGGAAAGGAGGTGGGAGGGGAGCATGGGTTTTCTGCCCCTGACCTTGGGTTGAGAGGTGGGGGGCTGGAGGCGGGGATGGTTGCTGTTTTCCAGGATCTGGGGGAGCAAGGTCTGGGGGCTGGCAGGTGAGCTGCCCCAGCATTCCCATGCATGCCCACTGTGCCGGCTGCCTCACAGCTCATCTCAGAGCGACAGAAGGGACATGGGCCTCACTGAGGCTCCACCCACCCCCTAGGACCTCAGTAGCTCAGCCAGCCTCCTGCCTCAGAACTGCGGGACTTGCAGTGCCGTGCCAGGCACTGCTGTTCCCGGCTGCCTGCTTGTAAACCTGATGGAAGAGCCCGTGCCTTAGTCTGGTAAGGGAGCCAAAGGGACTTCACTGTAGGGCTATTGACAGTGACCCTCGAGGCCAGGACACAGTGGAGTGACAGGTGCTGCCCTGGTCAAAATCTTCTAGTGTTGTTTAAAAAAATTTATTTTATTTATTTGAAAGACAGAGTTAGAGAGAGGTAGAGACAGAGATCTTCCTGGTTCACTCCCCAGATGGTTGCAATGGCCAGAGCTGAAATGACCCAGGCCAACTTCTGCTGCTTTCCAGATTGGAAATGGAGCAGCTGGGACTCGAACCAGCCACCATATGGGATGCTGGTGCTTCAGGCCAGGGCTTTCACCTGCTGTGCCACAGAACCGATCCTGAAAGCCTCTAGTTTTGCACCAGCTGCATGCTGTCGAGAACCAGTCTCTGCCGCTGAATTGGGTGGGTGGGGGCTGGTCTGGAAGCTGCTCTGGGCTAGGGCCTTGCTGTTTGATGAGACCAGGGAGGAGAAACAGGCGGGTGAGGGCTGTGGTTCTATCCCCGTGCCCTGCACCACCCCTGCAGGTGCTGGCGGGTGGCTCACCGCCTCTGGGAATGCCAGGAGGTCTTGGCCAGATCTGCCTCTTGGGTCAGGTCTGGCAAAGCCCCATGGGCGGTTCTGGTGTTCCCAGCATTCCTGCCTGTCAGTAAGAAGTAATGTTGTCTTGAGTCCGATTACTCAGTCAAATCTCACCCTGAGCATTCCCAAGTCTTATCTAGGAACTTGACCCCGCATCTGTGGGCCGGTTCCAGGCCAGCCAAAGTTGGTAAAGTACAGGAGCAGGAGGAAGTTCTGAGCTCTGGGAGTCTACATAAAGAAATTAGTCACTGAAGCCTGCCTATAAAATGAAATGCAACGTTGGTGAACCACGGACCTGTGTCTCCAACCCAACCATCCTTTCGCGGTGATTTTTCAAAGTGGAAAGGAAAGGAGACCCATAGTTATTGTAGCCCTGTGCTATTAAATTCACTTCACATTAAAGATATTTTTATCTTACATTTGAAAAAGACAGTTTCCTGCTTTTTATTTTAAGCTAGGGATTGTTTAATGGCTATTAATGTTAAGATCCGCTCCAAACTCAGGTTTGTTTGTTTGTTTAAAGATTTATTTATTTAAGAGGCAGAGTTAGAGACAGAGAGGTCTTCCATTCACTGGTTCATTCCCCACTTGGCTGTAGTGGCTGGAGCGGGGTCAACCCAAAGCCAGGAGCCAGGAGCTTCTTCTGGGTCTCCCACATGGGGGCAGGGCCCCAGGCAGTTGGGCCATCTTCTGCTGCTTTCCCAGGCCACAGCAGAGAGCTGGATCGGAAGTGGAGCAGTGAGGACTGAAACCAGCACTCGTGTGGGATGCCAGTGCCGCAGGCAGAGGCTTAACCTACTACGACACAGTGCTGACCCCCCAGTCTCAGGTTCTGAATGTCTGTGCAGTGTGAATTTGGGATAAAGTGCCCTTGTGGGACCTGGACAATTAGATGAGGGGCTGTGGGGTGTTGGTGGTGGGGACAAGCGTTGGTGACCTGCAGGGAAGTGAGAATGAGAAATCTTCCTGGAAGGAGAAATTTAACTCGTTTCTAACCTGCTAGTCCAAAGGCCACTGATAAGGGACCCTGAGAAGACTGGGACTGCAGATCACCCACCTGCCCCTTCTGGGGTCCAGGGTGTGGGTGCGGCTCGGGCGGAGTTGGGAGAGGTGAGGTGTGTATAGAGCTGAGATGGCAGTGACGCAGCTGGATAGAAAGGGCAGTGCCCTTGCGTAATCCCGCTGGCCAGGCCACTCCTGGGGAGTGGTCAGCGGGCAGGACCTGCAGATAAGTTTCAGAAAGGAATGCAGTCCTAAGCCAGAGCTCAGATTCTACCTGGCGGAGGGAGGCAGACAGCTTAGGTGAAAAGGAAACCGTGGGATGGAACGTCATGACCCAGACCCTCCTGGAAGTGATGGACAGAAATCACAGGCAGACAGTTCGCTGACAAAGAAATTCAAGTCGGCAAAGCCCCGGGCGCTGGTTCAAGTCCTGGCTGCGCCGCTTCCCATCCAGCTCCCTGCCAATGCACCTGGGAGAGCAGCAGAAGATGGCCCAAGTGCTTGGGTCCCTGCCACCTACGTGGGAGACCTGGATGGAGTTCCTGGTTTTGGTCGGGTCCTGCCCTGACCACTGTGTGTATTTGGATGGAAGACATATCTCTTGCTCTCTGTTTCTAAGTCTGCCTCTCAAATAAACAAATACATCTAAAAAAAAAAAAAAAAAGTTTGGGGCTGGTGCTATGGTGCAGTGGGTTAAGTTGCTGCCTACAATGCTGGCATCCCATATGGGTGCCAGTTTGAGTCCTGGTTGTTCCACTTCCGGTCCAGTTCCCTGCTAATGTACCTGGGAAAGCAGTGGAAGATGGTCCAAGTGCTCGTGGGAGACCTGGAAGAAGCTCCTGGCTTCTGGCTTTGGCTTGGTCGAGCCCCAGACATTGCAGCCATTTGGTGAGTGAATCAGCAAATGGACAACTTCTCTGTCCCTACCTCTCTCTAACTCTGCCTTTCAAATAAATAAAAATAAATCTTTAAAAAAAAAAAAAGAAGAGTTTACCTTCACTAATAATAGAACCTGCAAATTGGAAGAATGGGACACATGTTTGCATGTCAACATGGTAAAGATTAAAAAGAATACTTTTCCGGCCGGTGCCGCGGCTCACTAGGCTAATCCTCCGCCTTGCGGTGCCAGCACACCGGGTTCTAGTCCCGGTTGGGGCACTGGATTCTGTCCCGGTTGCCCCTCTTCCAGGCCAGCTCTCTGCTGTGGCCGGGAGTGCAGTGGAGGATGGCCCAAGTACTTGGGCCCTGCACCCCATGGGAGACCAGGAGAAGCACCTGGCTCCTGCCTTCGGATCAGCGCGGTACGCCGGCCGCCTTCGGATCAGCGCGGTACGCCGGCCGCAGTGGCCATTGGAGGGTGAACCAACGGCAAAGGAAGACCTTTCTCTCTGTCTCTCTCTCTCACTGTCCACTCTGCCTTTCAAAAAAAAAAAAAAAAATCCTAAAATCAGCTGCAATGGTTACACCATTCTGAATATACCAAAAAAAAAAAAAACAAAAACAAAAACAAAAGAAAACAAACTACTGGGTGTTTAAATGGGTAAGTTTTTTTTTTAAATATTGTATATATTAAGATATGCAGCATGATGTTATGGGATATATACAGGTGGTGAAGAGTTGCTATAGTGAAGCAAACAAATACGCAGCATCTCACATGGTTACTGCCCCTCCCCTGCACGAGAACTGCCGAAAGGTGCATTTGGCAGGGATCCCAGTACAATATTAGCTGCAGTCCTCACGTTGTACATTAACTCTCTAGACTTGTCCATTCTGCCTGCCTGCTGCTCTCTCTCCTCTGCCCCACATTTCCTCCCTTACCCCATGGTAACCTGTTTTATTCTCTGTATGATTGGCCTTTTTTTTTTTTTTTTTTTTTTTTTTTTGGTAAGATTTCACCTGTAGGTGAGATCATGCAGTATTTATCTTTCTGTGTCTGGCTTATCTCACTTAGCATGATGTCCTCCAGGCTTATCTGGGTTGTGGCAAATGGCAGCGTCTCCTTTTTCAAGGCTGAATAATAGTCTGCTGTGTGTATATACCAAAGTTTCTTTATCCCAACTGTGTGGATTTTATGGTATATACGTGACACATTCATGAAGCTGTTATTTTTAGATTTATTTTATTTATTTGAAAGGCAGTTTTAGAGAGGGAGAAACAGAAAGATCCTCCATCCATTGGTTCACTTCCCAGTGGCCACAACAGCCAGGGCTGGGCAGGGCCAAAGCTAGGAGCCAGGAGCTTCATCCTGGTTTCCCATGTGGGTGCAGGGGCCCATGCACATGGGCCATCTTCTACCACCTTCCCAGGTGCACCAGCAAGGAGCTGGATCAGAAGTGGAGCAGCTGGGAAGTGAACCAGTACACATGTGGGATGCTGCTGGCAGACTAATTTGTTACACCACCGTGCTGGTCTCCTGAAGCTGTTGGTTTTTAAAATGAGACTTAGATTCAGTAGCTGAGGGAAGGTGGCCTGCTGGTGAGGTTTGTGTGCTTCTGTTTCCTGGAAGATGACTGGGGTGGTATACGGGGAGCATTAAAGAGGTGTGACCCCATAACTCTGCCCTAAAGATTTGCTCAAGATTTATCAAGATTGCTGTCTGTAAATGTGCACCAAGTTGTTATCTGTAAAAGCAAATACTTGGAAACAATCTAAATGCTTAATCTATAAGCAATTGGTAAATCGTATTTAAAAAGGCAACATCATACAGTCAATAAAATCCCGTTTTGAGGTACATTTCATAATAAAGGAAAACTTCAGAGTAGAGTCCTGAGAGCATGTGCCAAACTTGTGTGCCATGGTGAAGAAAAGGAACACACAGCAGCCTGTAGGCCACCTTTGGGACAGCTGTTTGCAAGGTTGGCCCTCACCTGGCATCTGGAAGCCTGGTTCTCGCAGCCTTCCCTCCCTTCCCTAAGTGGGAAGGTCAGTGCACTGCCCCTACACCTGTTTCCCTGCTGGCAGTCTGGAATTCGGGTATGTGCTCTGCAGAGGGTGGCTGCCTTTGTGATTGATCACACACCCCTCTCCCCCCAGTAAGAACCCTAGGTGTTGATTGGGACCTTGGATTTGTGTCACTGGGAAGGGTGTGCTGTGTGCCCCGTCGTGGGAAGGAGAGTGTGTCGGGGAGCCTGCACGTGAATTCCTCCAGATTGCCTGTGCCCTGTGTGACTTGGCTGTGCATCCTTAGGAAGCTGCTGTCTTAAATCTTAGTAGGGACTCAATGCTGAGTCCTGCAGGGCCTTCTAGCAGATCTCCCAACACGAGCTTGGGGACTGCTGGTACAGCCACTGTTGTGGAAAATAACACCATGCAGAGAAGGGAGGAGACCAGAGCACAGTGGCAGGCTTTTGGGTCTGCATTTTTTCTTAATAAAGGTTTGTTTCCTTTTTTGTTTTCTTTCTAAAGCAGAGAGAGAGAGAATGAATCTCTCCATCTGCTGGTTCAACTCCTCAAATTCCTACAGTAGCCAGGGGGTGCACCAGGCTGAAGCCAGGAGCCTGGAACTCATTCCAGAGCTCCCATATGAGTAGCAGGGGCTTAGCTGCTTTAGCCATCACCTGCTGCCTGTTGGAATGTGCACCAGCAGGAAGCTAGAATCATAAGCAAAGCTGGGACTCGAACCCGGGCACTGTTGCAGGGGACTATGGAATGCCATCCACCCAAGCAGCATTAACTGCCCCACAGCGGCAGTTTAGGACTTGTGTTGTTATCAGTGGCTTTTATTTCCTTCCTTGGGCTTTTCAGTACCTTCTGTGTTTTCCCTGTGGGTGTTACTTGTGTTTACTTAGCGGGTTTCTTGTTGTTGTTGTTGAACGATGTCATTTTTAGAGGGGCGACTGAAGGGACATCTCTTGTCTTCCCGTAGGGATGCAACCCCCTCGCGCAGACTGGCCGGAGCAAGCTGCAGAATCAGAGGGCCGCCTTGAACCAGCAGATCCTGAAGGCCGTGCGGCTGCGCACAGGAGCAGAAAACCTTCTGAAGTACGTGACTGCTGCCAGCCCTGGCATGGCCGGGAGCTCAGCCTCTCCTGAGACCTGCACTCCCGGGCCTGCTTCTGGGCTGTCACTCTGTGCATTCTCCTCATTGCTGGCACCTGGGGCTTGGTTGTGTGAAAGACTGATATTTCACCCAGCTGTTTGTGTGTCTGCAGTGCAGGTGGTGCCTGGCCCCAGTCCTCTCAGCCACCTGGTGGGAAGTCCATTCACTGTCTGTCTGTCTGTCTCCCTGCTTTCCGTGGGACCTGCTGATTTTTCTCCTCTGGCTGCTGTATTATCACTGCTTAGTAAATGTGTGTTGAATGTCAAAGGAAAGGAAGCGGGGAATGGGGACTTTGTATTGCCAGTGTCCACCTTTTAAAAAATATTTGAGAGGCAGGCAGACAGGGAGGTCCCACCCACTGATTCACTCTCCAAATGCCCACAGCTGCTGGGGCCAAAGCCAGGAGCCAAGAATGCAAGCCAGGTTGGAATCCAATTATTTGAGCCATCACCATGGCCTCTCAGACCTGCGTTTTTAAGAGAAATTTATTGAGGCCGGCGTTGTGATACAGTGGGTTAAGCTGCCACCTGCAATGCTGGCGTCCCAAATGGATGCCCATTCACGTCCTGCTGCTCTGCTTCTGATCAGGTGCTGGCCTAGAAAAGCAGTGGAAGGTGGTCCAAGTGCTTGAGCCCCTGCCACCCACATGGGAGACCTGAAAGAAGCTCCTAGCTTCACCCTGGCCCAGCCTGGCCATTTTGGAATGAAACAGGTGTTTCTTCCTCTCTGTCTCTCCCTCTCTCTGTAACTCTGCCTTTCAGATAAATAAAAAATTATTTATTTACTTATTTGAAAGACAGAGTATCAGACATGGATGGAGACAGACAGACACACACAGATGCGTCAGAGAGAGAGATATCTTCCATCCATCTGCTGGTTCACTCCCTAAATGGCTGCAACAGGCAGGGCTGGCCAGGCCAAAGCCAGGAGCCCAGAACTGCATCCTGGTCTCCCGTGTGGATGCAGGGGCCCAGGGATTTGGACCATTATATGCTGCCTTCCCAGGTACGTTAGCAGGAAGCTGGATCAGAAGTGGAGCAGCTGGGACTCCAGCTGGCACTCCTGTGTGAGATGCAGGTGTTGCAAGCAGCAACTTAACCCGCTGCACCACAACTCCAGGCTCTTCTAGGATCTGCACCCACAGGAAGCTGGGGTCAGGAGCAGAGCCAGGCATCGAATCCAGGTACTCAGATGGGGGCATGGGCATCTTGACCAGTGTCTGAGCTGCAGGAAACCTGCCCCCATGTCCTTTTTTCTTTCCTTTTCTTATTTTCTTTTTCTTTTCCTTTCTCTTCCCCCCTTCCCTCCCTCCCTCCCTCCCTCCCTTCTCTCTCTCTCTCTCTCTCTCTCTCTCTCTCTCTCTCTCTCTTTCTTTCAGACTTATTTATTTTTATTTATTTGAAAGGCAGAATTAGAGCGCAGGAGAGACAGAGAGAGATCTCCCATCTGCTGGCTCACTCCCCAAATGGCTGCAACAGCCGGGGTCTTGGCAGGCCAAAGCCAGGAGCCCAGAGCTTCTGGCTCTCCCATGTGAGTGCAGGGGCCCAAGGACTTGGACCATCCTCTGCTGCTTTCCCAGGCACATTAGCAGGGAGCTGGATTGGAAGTGAAACAGCCAGAACTCAAACTGGTGCCCACATAGGATGCTGGTGTTGCAGGCAGGAGTTTAACCTGCTCTGCTACAACACTGGTCCTCAGTATCCATCTTTCTTTTTTTTTTTTTTTTTTAATTTATTTATTTACTTGAGAGGCATAGTTACAGACAGAGAAAGAGGTCTTCTGTCTGCTGGTTCATTCCCCAGATGGCCGCAATGGCCAAAGCTGTGCTCTGATTCCAAAGCCAGAAGCCAGGAGCTTCCTCCGGGTTTCCACATGGGCCATCTTCCGCTGCTTTCCCAGGCCATCAGCAGGGAGCTGGGTCAGAAGTGGAGCAGCCAGGACTCGAACCGGTGCCCATGTGGGATGCTGGTGCCGCAGGCAGGTGCTCAGCCTACTACGCCACAGCGCAGGCCCCAGAGTGTCCATCTTTCTAGTGAGAGGGTCCAGTGCAGGGCCCAGCTCTCAGAGCACTCGCTAGTTTGTTCTGGTGGTAAAACAGTTAACTCAGCAATCAGAGTTCAGTGAAACCTTCCCTGTGTCTAAGCAGCTGTAAACCTCCCCACACCATAAATGCCACAGTCGGTGTGCCAGCTTCCTTTTGTTTACAGCCAATGCCAGCTTCCGTCTTCCTTTAGAGCTCTGGGGGTGAGGCCTGTAGGCCCCACGCGGCCTTCTACAGTGGGCATTCGAGGCACACCGCATGCTGCAGGCCAGCTAAGTGGCCGAGGTTCCTCCTGTAGTCTAAGGAAGTCCCAGGGAAGTGGCTTGTTATACCTGCTTGAGACTGCAGTTCCCTTGGGGCCAGCGCTGTGGCGTAGTGGGCTAAGCCTCCACCTGTGGTGTTGGAATACCATACAGATGCTGGTTCAAGTCCCGGCTGCTCCTCTTCCAATCCAGCTCCTTGCTAATGTACCTGGGAAACAGTAGAGAATGGGCCAAATGCTTGGGCTCCTGCACCCACGTGGGAGACCCAGAAGACGCTCCTGGCTCCTGGCTTCGGATTGGCTGAGCTCAGGCCATTTGGGGAGTGAACCAGCGGATGGAAGACCTTTCTCTCTCTCCCTCTCTGTGACTGTAACTCTACCTTTCAAATAAATGAATAAAATCTTTAAAAAAGAAAAAAGAAACTGCCATTCCCTTGGAGCTTCCTGTGACTTTTAGGGGCTTCAGGGGTGAGGAGTGCGAAAATGCCTGCCCATCTGGATACGGGTAACGGAGTTTCCAGTGCGTCAGCTTCATTGCTGGAGACCTTGGGAAGCCCAGAGGTGGCAGCTGCGGCGGCGTCGTCTTTTTTTTTTTTTTTTTTAAGATTTATAGATTTATTTATTTGAAAGTCAGTTACAGAAAGAGTTCTGCATCCACTGGTTCACTCCTCAGATGACCACAACGGCTAGGGCTAGGCCAGGCTGAAGCCAGTAGCCTAGCCTTCTATTTGGGTCTCCCACTTGGGTGGCAGGGGCCCACGGACGACTTGGGCCATCTTCCACTGGCTTCCCAGGAACATTAATAGGGAGCTGGATTGAAAGTGGAGCAGCTGGGAGTTGAACAGGCACTCCAACGTGGGTGCCCAAGTCACAAGCAGTGGCTTAAGCTGCTGGGCCGTATTGCCACGCCCACACAAACGTTTTTGTGTAAACACAAAAGGACAATGAAGGAAGCTGTTAGTAGAGTCCGTACCTGGACACCTGTGTACCTCTGGAGAGGCGCCTGGATGTTGGGTTTGCTGCTGTGTTTCAGGCCGTGGTGCTGAGAAGGCTGTGGTATGTTTTGTGGCCTCAGGTTCTGGTGAACACTTGCACAGGCCGGCTCTGGGCCAGCCCTGATGCTGCGGCCTCCCCTAGAGCAGGCTACAGTAGATTGGCCTGTTTGTGGATTTGCTGAGTACCTCTAAGAGGCAGGCCAAAGCCGAGGCTGCCCACAACAGGCCCTATTCTATAGTTTGGATTTTAGTTCAGGTCTTATGTTAGATATACTAAGAGAGTGGAAACTTCATCCAATTATGGTGATGGGAGGTGGGGGCCTTTGGGAGGTGATTGGGTTGGGTCATTGGGTGCCATGTCCATAATTAAATCCTGGTGGCCTCATAGAAGACCAGGTGGACATAGACAGCAGCTCTCTGTCTCTTGCCACGTGATACACTGTAGTGCCTTAGGATTTTTTTTCCCTAAGATTGTTTTATTTATTTGAAATAGAGAGAGAGAGAGAGAGAGAGAGAGAGAGAAATTGAGCTTCCATCTGCCTGCTGGTTCATTCCTCAAAATGCTTATAACAGCCAGGGCTAGGCCAGGCTGAATCAGAGATCCAGGAGCTCTGTCCAGGTCTCCCATGTGGGTGGCAGAGGCTCAGGTAGGAGGGCTGTCACCTGCTGTCTTCCAGGCACATGGCAGGGAGCTGGATGGAGTAGCTAGGACTCGAACTGGCACTCCAGTATGAGTTTTGGGTGTGCCACACAGCGGCTTAGCCCACTGTGCCACAAGGCCCTCCCCTTAGGATTGCGTTAGCAAGGACTGCATTATCAGAGGCTAAACCAGTGCACCCCAGCTCTTCTGCGCTGGGAACGTGCAGAGCCGTGAGCTAAATACACCTTTATAGTTAGCGGCCTCACGTATTTTGTTGTAGTGCCGAGAAACTCACCATGAGGCCCAGTCTCATGGTAGGTGGGGCGGGGGCAGGGAGGGCCCCCCCCCCGACTAATCTGACCCCGACTAATCTGAGTACATCAGGAGGTGATGCTTCCTACAGGGGAGGCCTCTGACCAGGCAGGGGCTGGGGCAGTGCTGGCTGGCTGGCTCTGCTAAGGACGCCAGCAGCTGCCCCTGGGAGGCCCCCGCCGGGCTCCGGTCACGGTCATGTTGGCAGTTGTTACACTGGCAGGGATGGGGGTGGGGCTTGGTTGTTAATGATTCTCACAGTGCCCTGAAAGTTCCAAGTGCCCCTCTCTCGAGAATGTTGTCAGAGGAACCCCTGAAGGTATTTATTAATCTGACTCAACCGACACCAACCGCTTCCTAAAAACAAACAGGGTGTTTCGCCAAGCCCAGCCCTGGCCCACGGTGTCCCTGGCAGTGACGATGCGGCTGTCCTTGCAGCAGGGGGTGGTTTCTGCTGTGTGTTGGGCCTCACTGTCCTCCTGGTTCCCAGGTGAAGGTAAAGCAGGTGGAATGGGGGCAGGGGGATTTTTGGAAAATGTCCCCAGAAATGCAGGAGTGGCAGTGAGGGCCCGAGCCCTTGTCTGCACTGGGAAGGTTGCTGGTGGCAGGGCGGGCAGATTCTGTGCACTGGCAGGGTCATTTCCTCCTCTGGTCCATCTCGGCCGAGAGTCCAGGAGCTCCCTGGGGTTTGATTCGGAAGATAGGACATGTTTTAAGTATGTCTTGTCAGACTAGGTGAGAACAATGCTGTCTCCCCTCCTAACTCGCCTCTCTCCCTGGAGAAGAGCTGGGGTAGAAGGGTGATGATCTCTCTGAGAATGAGGCGGTCATCGTGAGACTTCAGGCGGGTTGCCACATGGGCCTGTCTTAACTCAATGCTTCTGTGAGCGACCGCAGGTCATTTCACCTCTGGTGGGTTTCAGGTTCCTCTCCTGTGCCTGTGGCTGTTGGACCAGATGAGGAGGAAAGCCCAATCTGAGGCTTGCAGGGATCTGTGGGCGTGGAAATGAGTGAATGGGCCTGGCTCAGTGCTGCGAGGTGATAGGGAGTGGTGGGGATTGTGGTGAAACGCAGAGTGCACACTCTGTAGTGGGCAACTGTGATGTATGTAGGGCAGGGCCCAGGTGGCCAGGTCTTCTGAACCTGCTCACTCCACCCCCAGAGAAACTAGAGTTTTCTTGTTTGTTTGTTTTTTTGTTTTTTTTTTTTTTTTTAATTTTGTTGAATTGTTAAATATTGTAGCCAGTTGAAGGGGAGAGCCCCTTGAAGGGAGAGCCCAGTGAACGAGACTTCCTGTGTTTGCCCATTTTCGGCTGCTATAACAGAATGCCTGAGGCTGGGTAATGCACAAGGAAAGAGGTTTATGTAGCTTGTAGTTTCGGAGGCTGAATGTGCAAACAGCTCGGCCCTGGCTCTCCTGAGAGCTTCCTGGTGCGTGGCGGAATGGTGGGAGCATGCTCTGGAGATACCGCGTGGAAAGGTGTCAAGCCAGAGAGAGGGGAGGGGCTGGTCTCGCTCCTCCACAGCGAGAACCAACTGGGCTCCCAGGAGAACCACCTTGATGTCTTCCTAAGGCAGCACCCACAGTGACCCAGTCACCCCCTGGGCTCTGCCCCCTCCACCTCCCAACCTCACCACGCTGAGGACCAAGCTTCCAACACACACACCCATGGGGGACACTCAAACCGCAGCCAAGCCAAAGCACCTGCAGGTCAGTTTGTGGTTTCTGGACCAGAGTGCCCTGGGGTTGCCTTGGTTGTGATGAGAGTGACCTGAGGTTGCTGACTGCCCACACCATCAGCTCTGAGGGGCTGGGGCGTGTCTGTGCTGTGGCCTGCACGGGATGTGAGCCCCTTCACAGCTTGGGACCTGGCACCAACTTGGAGATCTGCCTCTCTGTGCCGGGTGTCCTGCCAGCTGCCTGAGCTGCTGCCCCAGCCCACAAGGGCTTGCCTGGGCTGCTCCTCACCCCAGCCTCCTGAACCCCCAGCAGAGAGGGCTGGGATCAGACGGACTTACTAAACGGCTCCCATAAGCTCTATGAAGCCTGTGCAAGCCCTTAGGTTGATATGGTTCCTGTTGCTGGAGGGACAATTTTCTGAAAAGACTTGGAGGAGAAAACTGTACTAAAAGAAATGGGGATGTGTGGGTCAGAGAGCAAAAGCCAAGTGCGTCTTGAAGACAGAAAACCCACATGGGGGCCGGTGCCGCGGCTCACTAGGCTAATCCTCCGCCTGCGGCACTGACACCCCGGGTTCTAGTCTGGTCGGGGCACCGGATTCTGTCCCGGTTGCTCCTCTTCCAGTCCAGCTCTCTGCTATGGCCTGGGAGGGCAGTGGAGGATGGCCCAGGTGCTTGGGCCCTGCACCCGCATGGGAGACCAGGAGGAAGCACCTGGTTTCTGGCTTCGGATCAGCGTGGCCACTGGGGGCTGAACCAACGGCAAAAGGAAGACCTTTCTCTCTGTCTCTCTCACTGTCCACTCTGCCTGTCAAAAAAAAAAAAAAAAATACACATGGGGCCAGTAAAGAAGTCTGGACTTGAGGCAGAGCTGTTGTCACCTGGGGGCTTTGTATGGCAGCAGGGGTGTCAGAGGCTCCAACTGGAGCACACATGTGTGTGGCTGCGGTCTGTGGTCAGAGGGAATGGTTGATGTGGCCTTCCTTCTCCTGTCCACACTTGGTGGCTTGGTCACTCATGCAGAGTAAGTGGGACACTTTCTTATTCTTGACCCTTCTATCATCCTTGGCAGGAAAAGCCCAGGGGAGCAGGCCTGCCTTCCCTTGGGGGTCCAGGCCAGAGGGTGGCCACGCAGAAGCCTTTGTGGGCAGGAACACCCCTTAGCCCCACTCTGGGTGTGCTCAAGTTCTCTTCTGGCTGAAACATCAATTAGGAGACCACAGGGGCCTCCGAGGAGGTGCATGCCCAAGGAGAAGCTGGCAGGGGCCCTGGAAGCAGTTTTCATCCAGAAAGGCAGCCTGGGTACAGAGGTCCATACTGGTGAGACCCAGGCCCTGGCTGAGTCCCTAATTTGTGTCCCCGGTTCTGTTTTCGTCCATTGCTCCAACCAGGCCCTAGCATACCCACCATCTTGAACTGGTCCATCTTATTTGAGAATCCCACTTTTAGCCATGAATCGGTGGAAATACCTGCCCTGCACCGGGAACACAGCTCAAGCCCAGGGTATCTGAGACATCTGGACACCCAGTGGTCGGCATTGTGGAAACCAACCCTGAGACCCCGCCTGGCGACCAGCCTTTGTAAGGGTGACCCACCCCGGGGGGTCCCCATCCAAGGAGCAGAGAGGAGCAGGTGGCTGATTTGTTGCAAAATCTTAAATCATAGTGGTTTTGAAGCTGGTGGGGTGGGGAGAGACGTGGCAAACTGATATGTTTATACTGGTGGAAAAAGCAAGAGTTGGCAATATTTGGAAGCTCTCCAGGTGTTTGGGGTGGATCTTAGGGCCTCAGTTATGTTTAAGTCGGATGCACTCGGCTCCCTGCTGCCTCCAGGGAGTGGTCAGCACTCTGACATTTGTCCTTCCATGAACTGTAACTTCCATCACATGGAGGAGAGGACTATGCCAGGTTCCAGGAGAAATGCAAAGAAATAGAAGGCTTGTCCTCCAGGAGTTACGATTGTTCATCTTGCCTTCTTCCAAACAACGGAATTGAGGCACGTTAGCAAACTCTTACGGCATGTAAGTAAGATTAAGCTGGAGTGAGTGAGGATTTGAGGGCACAAGGAAGGTAAAAGATTTAGCTGGGGGTAAGACGAGCGAGTACATGCCACAAAGTGCTGTGAACTTCGGTGTGAGGGGCTGGTGTGGGTGCAGCCATGGCTTGTGATTCCAGCATCCCATGTCAGACCACCTTGAGTCTCAGCTGTTCTTCCGAGCCAGCTCCCTGCTAATCCATCTGGGAAAACAGTGGAAGATGTCTCAAGTGCTTGAGCTCCTGCCACCCAAATGGAAGATCAGGATGGAGCGCCTGGCTTCAGCCTGGCCCAGCTGCAGCCTCTGTGGCCATTTGGGGCCATCTCTGGTGCCTATATGAGATGCTGGTGCTACAGGCAGAGAGGCTTAACTACTATGCCACAGCACCCGGCCCCAATATGTCTTAAAAAAGAAAAGAAAACTACCTATTGTGGGAGCCACCGTTTGTCTCTGAGCTTCCTAGCAGTCAATGTGAAGAAGGGAATATGATCTGGAACACATACTCATTAGCAAAGGAAACAGATTGCTAAGAAGAAGAGAACCCATTCTCAATACTGAGTGCCAATAGGATTTTCTTTTTTTTCTTTTCTTTCTTTTTTTTTTTTTTTTTTTTTTTTTTTTACAGGCAGAGTAAACAGTGAGAGAGAGAGAGAGAGAGAGAGAGAAAGGTCTTCCTTTTTCCGTTGGTTCACCCTCCAATGGCCACCGCGGCTGATCCGAAGCCTGGAGCCAGGTGCTTCTCCTGGTCTCCCATGGGGTGCAGGGCCCAAGCACTTGGGCCATCCTCCACTGTACTCCCGGGCCATAGCAGAGAGCTGGCCTGGAAGAGGGGCAACCGGGACAGAATCCGGCGCCCTGACCGGGACTAGAACCCGGTATGGCAGCGCCGCTAGGTGGAGGATTAGCCTATTGAGCCGCGGCGCCGGCCAAGAGGATTTTCTTTCCTGGATCCTTGTGGACATTGCCAGCTAGTAAATCCTTTGTTTTCTCAATAGCATCTCTGTGGCACAGGTGTTATAAGCTGCAGTTGCGAGCATGCTGGATGACGAAATCAGTTCAGTGGGTTGCTGCCATATAATAATAATAATAAAAAAATGTGGTCTTTGTTCCCTGTGTTCCTGGCACCCAGCTGCTCAAACCCTTGGATTTCCCTGAGTGATAAGAGTATCTTTTATATGCCAATGAGATAGCTCTTGATGGGGAGGCTTTGAAAGACCAGCTGATGGATTTGAGGCTTGGGGCTGGAGATTGATTACATGGCCCAAGATTTAATCAGGCCTGCTTAAGGAGACCTCCATACAAATTTCTAAGTGATGGTGATGGCATTCAGTGAGCTTCCAGGCTGGTGAACACAGGGAGGTGCTGGGAGGTGGCCCACCAGGCAGGGCAGGGGTGCTCTGTACCACACCCTGTGCCTGCAGCGCCTCCATTTGGTCCTCCCAAGATTGTACTCTATATAATCTGATTTCTGCATGCATTCAAGCAAATTACTGAACCTGATGAGGGGGTCGTGAGAAGCCCCAATTTCTATGCAGCTGGTCAGTGAGAAACACTGGTATTTCCCCTCTCCTGGTGAAGTGGGACCAGGCCCTTAACCTGCGGAGTCTGATTTCAGGAATAGGTGTCAGAATTAAATCAAACTGTTGGATACCCATTCAGTATCCGAGAACCAGAACAGGAGACTTGCAAACATCATTGTTTAGCTGGAGCTGGTGCAGGGAGCTGGATTGGAGGTGGAGCAACCAGGACTTGAACTGGCGCGCACATGGGATGCTGGTACCACAAGCGGTGGCTTTATCCTCTATGCCACAGTGCCGGCCCCAAAATGCATTTCTTATTTGTGATCATTCCCCCTCCTCTGCCTCCAAAAAATGATTTGCAAGCCAGCGGTCTTCACTAGGTTTAGTTTCCAATATCTCATTGCTTGGCTGGAGAGTCCAACTGTGCATGAGACGAGGTAGGAGAGAACCCCAGTGGAGATGGCAGATGGTGAGGAGCACTTTGCTGTTTGGTGGTGAGCAAAGCAAGCAGGTGACAGGTGGCTGCATTGTCATCAGCTTAGGAGGGGGCAGTGGTCACACACGTCTTGTGGGCTGGATGTGGCTTTTGGCTGATGAGCCTCAGGTTTTCTCTTCTGTGAAATGACCAGTTTAGGACTCTAAGGGATGGTTCTTTTTTAATTTGAAAGGCAGAGAGACAGTGATCTTCCATCTGCTGGTTCACTCCCTGAATGCCCACAACAGCCATGGCTAGCAGCCCACAGCTCAATTCAGGTCTCCCATATGAGTGACAGAGACCTAAGTACTTAAATTATTATCTGTTGCCCCACAGGAAGCTGGATCAGGAGAGTTGGAATTTGGGCCAGCACTCCAATATGGGCTGAGGGCATTCTAGGTAGCATCTTAGCCCCTGCACCAAATGCCTACCCCATATGTCAGGTCTGTAGTAGCTGTCAAAACCTCCACTTAGGGGACAGTGCCGTGGCTCACTTGGTTAATCCTCTGCCTGTGGTGCCAGCATCCCATATGGGCACCGGGTTCTAGTCCCAGTTGCTCCTCTTCCAGTCCAGCTCTCTGCTGTGGCCCGGGAAGGCAGTGGAGGATGGCCCAAGTGCTTGGGCCCCTGCACCCATATGGGAGACCAGGAGGAAGTACCTGACTCCTGGCTCCGGATTGGTGCAGTGCCGGCTGTGGCAGCCATTTGGGGAGTGAACCAACGGAAGGAAGACCTTTCTCTCTGCCTCTCTCTCTCACTGTCTGTAAAAGAAAAAAAAAGAAAAAAGAAAAAAGAAAAAAAACACCCTCCACTTGAAGACTTGGTCAGAGGCCAGTGTGGCACAGTGGATTGAACCACTGCCTAGGATGCCAGTTGGAGTCCTGGCTGCTGCCCTTCCAATCCAGCCCCTAGCTAATGTGCCTAGGAAAGCAATGGAAGATAGTCCATAGATTTGGGTCCCTGCCACCAGGATGGAATTCCAGACTACTAGCCTTGGCTGTTGCAGCCATTTAGAGAGTGAACCAATGGATGGAAGGTCTCTGTCTCTCACTCTCTGTCACTCTGTCTTTCAAATAAATGAAATAAATCTTTAAAATAAAGAAATAAATAACCTGGATAAAGTTGATTCCTATTTATTGCTGAATACTGTTCAATTCTGTGAATATTCCCTATGAATATGCTACATTGGGGATTTTTCTACCTTTTGGCTACCATGATTGACATTATCATTTTTCTTGGAGGATTCCTTAGAATAGAATAATAGAATTGCTGCATCATATGGTTAAATTCATGTTTAGCATTTGTAGAAACTGCCAGAATGACTCTACTATTTACGATCAGCAGTGTATGATAGCTTATCACTAATAGTTGTTACCTATCATTTTTATTATGGCCAATCTAGTGGGTGTGTATTGGTATCTCATATCATTTTAATTTGCATTTCTCTATTCACTAATGCTGTTGATCTTCCATTCATGTGCTTTTAGCTATTTGTATAGTGTTTTTTTTTTTTTTAATGTCTATTTGGGTCTTTTGCTGATTTAAAGAGAGTTGGGGACAGGCATTGTATTCCACTGCTTGCAGTGTAGGCATCCTAGATTGGAGTCTTTGCTGCTGTGCTTCTGATCCAGCTCCCTGCTGATGCGCCTGGGAACGGAGCAGATAATGGCCTAGGTGCTTGAGTCCCTGCCTCCCACATGAGAGACCTGGATGGAATTCTGGGCTCCTGACTGCAGCCTGGGTCAGCCATGGGCCTTGTGGGCATTTGGCGAGTGAACCTGTGGATGGAAAATCTCTTTCTCTTCTCTGTTTCTCCTTTTTCTGTCAGTCCTCCTTTCAAATAATTTTTTTTAAAAAGTCACTTAATTGACTTAAATTATTAATTTATAGAACTATTTGTGCTGGATGTAAATTCTGTTGTCTTTTTTTTACAATTTATTTTATCTACTTGAGAGGCACACTGACAGGAGAAGACACATCTTCTGTCTGCGCGTTCACTCCCCAGGGGATTGCAATGCTCTGATGTGGGAGCTGGCATTGCAGACGGCACGCCAGGCCCCTGGATGTAACTCCGCTATCAGATGCTTGACTTGTAAATATTTCCTCCCAGTCTGTGGCTTGTGTTTTCACTTTCACAGTACTGCCTTCTGTTGTGCAGATGTTAAATTTGACAATGTCCAATTTATATCAATTTCTTCTTTTATAGATTCTGCTTTTGGTGTGTAGCTAAGAATACTTTATCATCGGAAGTTTTTTTTTTTTTTTTTTTTGACAGGCAGAGTGGATAGTGAGAGAGAGACAGAGAGAAAGGTCTTTCTTTTTGCTGTTGGTTCACCCTCCAATGGCCGCCACGGCTGGCACACTGTGGCTGGCGTACCGCGCTGATCCGATGGCAGGAGCCAGGTGCTTCTCCTGGTCTCCCATGGGGTGCAGGGCCCAAGCACTTGGGCCATCCTCCACTGCACTCCCGGGCCACAGCAGAGAGCTGGCCTGGAAGAGGGGCAACCGGCAAAGAATCCGGTGCCCCAACTGGAACTAGAACCCGGTATGGCGGCGCCGCTAGGTGAAGGATTAGCCTACTGAGCCGTGGCGCCGGCCCATTGGAAGTTTTAAACATGTAGCTTCTCCCCTTTGCCCCCATCAAAAAAACCTAAACAGGATTTCATTTGGAGTCTTAGGAATTGCAGTCCAGGAGACACGGGTTCAGACAGTGTTCCTCATCTGTAGCTGGTGCACCGCAGTGTCTGACCCATTTTAACTTCATGTTTGTGTGTGATATGAGGTTAAGGTTAATTTGTTCCCTGTTGTGCAGAAGAGTTGACGTAGCAGCCCTGAGACTGTTACTCTTAGGAAGGTCTGGATGGGGTGGGCATTTGGCCTGGTAGCTAAGATACCCGTGTCTCTATCACAGTACTTGGGTCTGATACCCAGCCTTGGTTCTAACTGCAGCTTTCTGCTGAAGCAGACCCTGGGAAGTAGCAGTGATGGCTCAAGTAACTGGGTCTTTGCAACCCATGTGAGAGACTTGGCTTGAGTTCCTGGCCCATGCTCTTGACTCCAGCTGTTCCTGGCGCTCGAGGAGCAAGCCAGCAGATGGGAGCTCTCTTGCTATGTCTCTGTGCCTCTTAAAAAAAAAAAAAAAAAAAAAAGGAAGGAAGAACAGCCTGCAAAGGTTGGCCTTAGGTTAGTGTCTGGAAACTTAGGTTTTTGTTTTATGTTTTTTGTTTCTTTAAGATTTATTTATTTTGAAAGAGTCAGAGTCAGAGAGAGAGAGAGAGAGAGAGAGAGAGAGAGAGAGAGAGAGAGAGAGAGAGAGCTTCCATCTGCTGGTTCATTCCTCAGATAGCTGCACTTGTCAGTACTAGGCCAGGCTGAAGCCAAGAGTCTGGAGCTCCATGCACGCCTCCCACATGAATGGTAGGGGCTCAAGCACTTGAGCCATCATCTGCTGCCTCCCAGGATCCATTAGCAGGAAGCTGGATTGGAAGCGGAGTAGCTGGGGTTCCACTGGTACTCCTTTAATGGGATGAAGGCGTCTCAACTGGTGACTTAATCCGCTGTGCCACAGTGTTGCCTCAATGCTTTTTATGTGCTGTGAGGTTTGGATTGCTAATGTTTGTTGAGGATTTTTGCATATTTTGTTCTTGAAGAGGATTGGTCTGTTTTGTTTTCTTGTGTTGCTTCTCTCTGCTTTTGGATCAGAGTAAAATACTAGCCTCACAGAGTTGGTTGGGAAGCATGACCTCTTATTTTCTTACCTGTTTTTGTTCAAGAGGGGTCACTGATGGTCCTGTGGAGGGTGACTGGAAGCATCTTCTCTTTTCAAGGCTATTTCTTTGTGCGCACATCTTAGGAGTCCTGTCTGACATCTCGCAGTGTCCTTGGCCATGCAGCTAGGTCCATTCACTGGCAGGTGTGTGCCTCACAATGGGGCAGGTGCCACGTGTCCCTGAGAAGCCTTATCTGATCACAGCTGTGCATGGCCTCTTAGAACTTCCCTGCAGGGACTGGGGGTTGGGTCTTCTCAGCCAGCAGCTGGGTTGCTTGGCTGCAAGCACTTCCCCTCCTCTTCTCTGAACAGAGTAGCCACGAACCAGAAGGTGAAGGAACAGGTGCGCCTGGAGCTGAGCTTCGTCAACTCAGACCTGCAGATGCTCAAGGAAGAGCTGGAGGGGCTCAACATCTCTGTGGGAGTCTACCAGAGCACGGAGTAAGTGGGGGGAGGGGGGGGGCGCTCTGAGCCCCGGCATGGTCTGCATCAGGGGTGTGTGTGGAAAGGCCAGGCGGGGGGCTACGGATTAAAAGCCTGGCAGTCCCTTCTTCGGGAAGTGAGAGAGTGAACAGGTTTGGGGCAGAGCATGGTGCTAGAACCCATGGGCTTGGTTGGGGAGTACCTGGAGTGGTGGACAAACAGGCATTTGTCTTGGGGACCCCTTGGGCTGTGATTTCTGAGAACTGCATGCCTGGGTTCAGGCAGGCAGTTGGCTTTGCCCTAATGATATCCTGGATGTGCTTCTGTGGACAGCTGCAAGAGCTGACCCGCTGAAGGGACCCAAGTTGCTCTGCCTTCTTCCCCCTCCGCCTGTCACCAAGCACAGGGCCTGACTCTCCGTCCTTCTGTTGATAGAACACAAGAAAGCACCTGCTCAGGGATTATCTATGTCAAAGATTAAGGGGCCCTTGTGAGTCCCCTGAGAGGTGGTACTGCGAGAGGAGTGTGTCCCATTTAATATTCTTTTTTACTTTTAAAGATTTATTTATTTATTTGAAAGGCAGAATTACAGAGAGACAGAGGCAGAGAGAGAGAGAGTCAGTCTTCCATCTGATAGTTCACTTCCAAATGGTTGCAACAGCCAGAGCTGAGCCGATCTGAAGCCAGGAGCCAGGAGCTTCTCCCAGGTCTCCCACCTGGGTGTAGGGGCCCAAGGACTTGGGCCATCTTCCCCTGCTTTCCCAGGTGGTAGCAGAGAGCTGGTTGGAGCACCTGCACTGCAGGTGTAGACTTTATCCAGGCCCTGTCCCACTAAGTATTCTAATTCCGAGGCCTGCCTTTAGGAAGTGCAGGAGGAGAAGTAGTGAGATGTGGCTTTCAGCAAAGCCCAGAAAGTCTGCCAACCCCCACCTTTGAAAGGAATGCCCACCTGAAGACCTGCTGCCTGACTTTGCATATGAGGAAGGGAGAGTGCACCTCAAGTAGGCAACCCCAGGGGCCACTCCATCAGAAATTGTTCCCTGGATTAACAGAAGGGAGATGTTTGGGGACTTTGAGTCACCTTGGAATGTGCACTTCCTGATTCTAATCCCCTGAGTGGCACCCTGGGGCGCTGTGTCTTGCAGAGGGAAAGCCCTGGTGCAGACCTCCTTCCCTCCTGACAGCCATGCCTGCCGGCTCCCAGAGCGGATCTAGACAGCTAGCCAGAAGGTTTTCCCAGCCTACATCCTGCATTAAATTCCAGGGTTTTGCCCATCAAGTCCAAGTTCCTCGAGGAGGCAAGGAGGCAAGGCAGGGCCAAACTTCCGTAATAAGTGAAGGTTGTTTGGTGCTTGTGTTTGCTGTGTGCGAGAGCAGGGGAGTCCATTGTGGGGGCTTCCCACTGGGATGTGCACTGATGTCCCCTGTGTGGTCACTGTGGCTCTACAGAGTGGCCACAGTCGCTCTCCTGTGTCACTGGGGAGAGAAGAGAAGAGACAAGCACATTCAAATGCCACCTGCCACTGGTGTCCTGTTTTCAAAGTAGATCGTCTCTTTTTTTTGCACTGGATCTTTTAAATGCTTCTGTAAGGTAGGCAGGAAAGCAATGTTCTTATTGTGATAAGAAAACTCAGGGAGGCCCTGTGGCAACATGTTAGGGCCACACTGGGGCTGGCATGCCCTGGTGTGGCTGTGCTGGACACTCACTGCTCCTCTTCCTGTGACCTGGACAGTCATGGAGAGAGCAGACTTTGCCTTCAGCGCGGCATAGTGTGAGGACAGGAGGGCACTGGGGCTCGGATGAGTGGGACCTTGCCCACTCTCTGGGAGGAACTTTGGGGAAGCCACACACCCAGGCTGGGTATCGCCTGCTTGCTTTTAGCACAGCTGCACCACAGGGGGCAGTTTCAGTTTACAGCTGCATTGTCCACTCACCCAGCCTGCATTCCTGGCCTTCTCTCTGGGCTGTGCTGAACAGCCGGAGGAGGTCTCTTGTTACAGGTCAGGGGGCTAAGTCCCTGTTTGCAAAACAGTGCCTGAGCTTGATGCACTTCCTGCTGGCCCTGCCCCTAGGAATGTAGGCTCAGGCTGCACTCCCGGGTGACCTGTGGGGTGACCCAGTGGTTCCTAGGGGTGGAGCTGAAGCCAAGCCAGGGTCTGCCCCTAGGCTGGGAGCCAGGAGTAGGTGTCAGATGCAGTCCCCAAAGGAGGCAGCAAAGGACCCTGGGTTATGCACATGGGGGCTGTTGGAGGGCTGCTGGAGAGAGATGGGACCCACTGCAGTGAGGAGAGGACGCAGAGAAAGAGAGGAAGGGCTGTGGGTCTGTTGAGGAAGGCCCAGTGGCAGGAGGAGTGCCCCTCTGGGCTATCAGTGAGTACCTGAGTACCCCAGGCACAGACCCTGCTGCACAAGAGGTTCTCGGCACTGTGGCTGAACAAGAACGGTCCAGGGTGGAGGGATACATCAGGATCGAGGTGGTGAGGGGGCCTCCTCTGTTAGGCTGGGGTGTCAGAAGTCATACGTGAGCTGGGATCCCTTTGAGAACAGAGGGAGGTCATTGCCAGAGTCACCTTACGGAGCATGAACTTGTCAGCCAGGTGTGTGCTGGGGGTGGGGCCCTGGGCTAGGCTGCGGGGCCCGGGGCTTGGGTGTTCATGGACCCTGTGCTGGGGGAAGGCTGGGGGTGTTCATGGACCTTGTTGTGTTCCTTTCAGGGAGGCCTTTACCATTCCCCTGATTCCTCTTGGCCTGAAGGAAACCAAAGATGTTGACTTCTCCATCGTCCTCAAGGTAAATCTCAAAGCTGTGTGTGCCCCAGATGGGAATAAAGAAATTGTGTGTCCCTTGCAGTGGCCTGGGGCCCAACGGCCAAGTGTGAGTGGGTGTCTGGGTGCTTGTCCCTGATATTCTTGCTCTCTTCTTTGGGGACGTCCAGAGCTCCTGGGTGCCTGGAGAGGACAGGTTGGAATCACTGGCCAACCTCTGCTGGGAGCTGTGACAGGGTCTGTGGTGGACATGCTCCTGAATTTACAAACTACATCTTATGTTAGGATCTTCCTGCTGTATCCATAGCCAATTTAGGCTATGCTTTTGAAAGAATAGTTAGAATTTTTCCCCAACATTTTATTATGAAAATTTCCCAAGTTATGGAAAACCTGGAAGAATTTTGCAGTGATTCCATCTAGAGTCTTCTATGAACATGTTGCTGTGGTCGCTTGTATCACATGTCTGTCCATCTGTGCATCCCTGGTGTATTTCAAGGTAAATTAATGCTGTCAATTCACTGCTCTTAAATACCTGAATAACTAGTTTCTGGTTTATTTTATTCCACCCATCATATTCTTGAGTTTGTGGATTGGTCAGGATCTCGATCTCTGTCTCTCTCTCTCTGTCTCTCTCTTTCTCTCATTTATTTATTTATTTGAAAGGCAGAGTTAGAGATCTTCCATCCATTGGTTCACTCCCAGTTGGCCACAATGACTGAGGCTGATCCAGGTTGGAGCCAGGAGCCTGGAACTCCATTCAGGTCTTCCACATGTGTGGCAGGGGTCCAAGCACTTAGACCATCCTCTGCTGCCTTCCCAGGTGCATTAGCAGGGAGTTGTAGCAGAAGTGGAGCAGGAGCCGGTGCTGTGGTGAAAAGCCGCCCCCTGCAGTGCCAGCATCCCATATGCGCGCCGGTTTGAGTCCTGGCTACTCCACTTCTGATCCAGCTCTCTGCTATGGCCTGGGAAAGCAGTAGAAGATGGCCCAAGTGCTTGGGCCCCTGCACCCATGTGGGAGACCCGGAAAAAGCTCCTGGCTCCTGGCTTTGGATCTGCACAGCTCCAGCCATTGCGGCCATATGAGGAGTGAACCAGTGGATGGAAGATCGAGATCGCCCTCTCCCTTTCCCTCTCTCTCCGCCTCTGCCTCTCTATAACTCTGCCTTTCAAATAAATAAATAATCTTAAAAAAAAAAAAAAGTGGAGCAGCTGGGGCTCACATTGGTGCCCATGTGGGCTGCTGGCTCTGCAGGAAAAATTACGTTTCTGGGATGGGCATTTGGTGAAGCAGTTAAGGTACAAGCTGGTACACCTGTATCCCACATCAAAGCACCTGGGTTTAATTCCTGGCTCTGGCTCCTGATTCCAGCTTCCTGCTCATGCAGACCCTGGGAGGCAGCAGGGACAGCTTGCCTGATTGGGTTCCCACTGCCTGCATGAGCGACCAGGATTAAACTCCTGGCTCCCAGCTTTGGTACCAGCCTGAGGGACCATTGCAGGCATTTGGGGAGTGAACCAGTGGATGGGGGCCCTGTCTGCCTCTCTGCCTCTCAGATAAATACATTTTTTTAAAAATAAGACTAGTTTCTATAGGCATCTTGTTCATTGACTCACCTTGGACTAACCTAGAAAAGAAAGTTACCATGGCATTTTGGATGACAAAATTGATGCTGTGAAAACAGTACTTTGAAAGCTCCTGCACTTGACTTCCATCCACTCTCAGACACAGACAATGAGTTGCCTGCCACGAGTGAGCCATCCACCCAGGGCAGTGGATGGATGTTTTCACTGCTGCTTTTTTTTTTTTTTTTTTTTTTTTTTTTTTTTTTTTTTTTTGACAGGCAGAGTGGACAGTGAGAGAGAGAGACAGAGAGAAAGGTCTTCCTTTGCCGTTGGTTCACCCTCCAATGGCCGCCGCGGCCGTCGCGCTGGGGCCGGCGCACCGCGCTGATCTGATGGCAGGAGCCAGGAGCCAGGTGCTTTTCCTGGTCTCCCATGGGGTGCAGGGCCCAAGCACCTGGGCCATCCTCCACTGCACTCCCTGGCCACAGCAGAGAGCTGGCCTGGAAGAGGGGCAACCGGGACAGAATCCGGCGCCCCAACCGGGACTAGAACCCGGTGTGCCGGCGCCGCTAGGCGGAGGATTTGCCTAGTGAGCCGCGGCGCCGGCCTTCACTGCTGCTTTGTTTAAATCCTGGTCCTGGCCGCTCTGAGTTTGGGTTTTATTTCGGAGTTCTAGAAGGGAAGTTGGTAATTCTGCGGGTCTCAGGTTCACCAGCAAGCTGCTTCTCAGGATAGAAGGAAATTCAGGGGCAGCACCTCCTGCTGCCTCCCCAGGCTGCCTGGATTCGCAAACCCCCATGTCTACAGAGATCAGCCTCTACAGATGCTGTTGCAAAGTAGTTTCTTGCAAATTTAGTTTGTCTGTTGCTTGGTGCTGGAGCCACAAGAATTCAGGGGACTCTCTTGGAGAAACCAGGAATTTTATGGACATCCGTAAGGAACCAAATAGGTCACATGATGAATTCCACATAAAAGCAAGTGAAAAAAAAATCACATGTTGTGGGCATGGCCATCTGCTATTCAGCTGGGGCTGCCAACCATGTCCTTGTAGCCTAAAAGGGACACCACAGATGTCAATCATAGAAAAAGGAGAGTGTTTGGGGACTTTGGTTTTCTCCCTTCCACATCTGTGCCTGAAGAGCAGTGCACACTGGCGCCGCAGATGTGGTTCCACTGGCTTAATTAGGACAGTGTGATATGTAGCAGTCAGGGCCACTTCACTAAAAAGCACCATCAAGTTTAATTTCCTTCCTAGAAATCTAAGTTTTGTTTTGCACTGATTTTATTTTTTTAAAGATTTTTTAAATTATTTATTTGAAAGAGTTACAGAGAGATCTTCTATCTGCTGGATCACTCCCCATATGGCTGAAGTTGGTGGAACCGAGCCCATATGAAGCCAGGAGCTTCTGCTAGGTCTTCCACACAGGTGCAGGGGCCCAAGCACTTGGGCCATCCTCTGCTGCTTTCCCAGGCACGTTAGCAGTGATCTGGATCAGAAGTGGAGCAGCCGGGACTCAAATTGGCACCCGTATGGGATGCCAGCGCTGCAGGCCAGGGGTTTAACATGTTGCAGCCCCTGTACTGATTTGATTTTAAATATAGCCTTATTTTCTCTGTCTGGGAACATCCTGATAGAACATTCTGGAAGGACCATGGCACATAGACTCATCCCTTCTGTAACTTGCTCAATGTTCTCTCTCGGGGTGCACCGTCCCCACCCCTGCTGTAGTTCGGATATGATTTGTTTCCCCAATGGTTTTTGTGCTGGAAGCTTGGTCCCCAGCATGGTGGTATTGGGAGGTGATGGGGCCTTTAAGAGGTAAGGCTGGTAGGAGGGCCTTGGAAGGGAGCGGATTAATGTAGTTCTGTTGAAGGGAGGTTGTTGTCAAAGAGCAAGCCTTGGCTTCCTGTCTTGCCCTGTGACCCCTCTCACCCTCACATGTGCTCCCACTGTGAGGTCATTGTTCCTGAGGTCCTCACCAGAGCCCAGCCCGTGCCAGTGCCCCAGTGCTGTGTCCTTGAACCTGCAAAGCTCTGAACCAAATAAACCCTTTTCTTTGTAAGTTACTCAGCTGCAGGTATTTCCTTATAGCAGGGGTAAGGCCTGCCTTGGGAAGGGACTGTGAGTGCTGGGTGGCAACTGCTGCTGCCCCATCCCCCTCCTCCATCGCAGGCTCCTGCTGCATGGCCAGGATTAGGGGAGGGGGCACAGCAGCTCAGGAGGAGAGGGGAGGGGAGCCCTTTCCTGCTGGCTCTTCAGTGCTGATCTTTCCTGGGTTCCATAGCTGCTTCACCCCCTTGACCCTCCAGCTCTGGGGTTCCAGTGGCTCTGGGGTATTTTGCACCATAATCACCCCTTCTTAAACACACATCAATTGTACCATATATGTGCCACCTCCATCCTACCTAGACCTGTTGGACAGGCCAGCTCTTCCCCATTTATGTTGGGAAACTACTGAACATATCGACTACAACCTCTGAGTCCTGGACATTATTCCATTTCACAGCTTGGGCAGCTGAGGCTCAGCACAGCCAGGTGACCTGTCCAAGGCCCCAGGGCCAGTCCATGGCAGAGTGGGATCTGACAGCTGCCTTCCTGTTGGGACATCACTGGCTTGCGTTACCTGCCTGGTTCTCACATCTATGTAAGCCTATTTCTGATCCATAGCTGGTTCCACTGTGAAGCCATTTCTCACCATTGTACAGTCCATAGCTGTTCCCATTGTGTTCTCACCATTGTATCCCTGTGAGTTTTCACACCAAGTAGAGCAAGCCTCTTTTGGTACTGTGTGCTGTTCTAAATGTTCTTGGCTTTGGTCCCATGTTTTTGCTTCCATAGTTTGCAAAATTCCCCCTGAAGCAGTACTTTTGGGCTTTGGCAGAAATTGTGTGTGATGGCACAGCATTGCACCTTTACAGTTACTGCACATTTTCATCTGTGAATGCATTTCCAATTGTGGAGGCCAACAAATGGCGAGTTTTTTTTTTTATTAAGATTTTATGTATTTATTTGAGAGGTAGAGCTACAGACAGAGAGAGGAAGAGTCAGAAAGGTCTTCCGTCCGCTGGTTCACTTCCCAAATGGCCACAATAGCCAGAGCTGAGCCAATCCAAAGCCAGGACCCAGGAGCTTCTTCCGGGTTTCCCACGCAGGTGGGACTTGGGCCATTTTCTACTGCTTTTCCAGGCTGCAGCAGAGAACTGGATCAGAAGAGGAGTAGCTGGGACTCGATCCAGCACCCATATGGGCTGCCAGCACCGCAGGCAGAGGATTAGCCCACTGCGCCACAGTGCCACCCCTAAATGGCGAGTTTCATGGGGACAGGGCCATGCCTGTCTTTTCTGACAGTGATTTAATGAGTAAATGAAAGAATGAAATAACTTAGATTCTTCAGTAAAGCTGAAGAGACGTCTGCTTAGTTAATTTTCATAATCCCAGGCATATTGTACTTCTGTTGGCTATTGTCAAAGTGATTGTTTCTCTTATATTTTTCTGATTATTGACTTTTGTTACTACTGACTTATATATCAACTTTTTGGCCACTTTATTTGAGCTTAGTAATTTTTCCATTGACTTTCTTTGGTTTTGTAAGCATATTTATTTTGTCAAAAAATGTTATTTTGTTCCATTCTGATGTTTGTGCTCTTTTTCTAATTTGCTAGCTAGAGATCATTCAGAATTATGCTAAATACTAGTAGTGGTGGTAGATAGCCTTATTTTTTATACTACTAAGTAGATTTCACATATCCTATAAATTTCAAAAGCTAGGAACACATTTATAATTTTCAGAAAATTTTCTTCTATGAAATACATAAAGTTTCTCTTAATTTCTTATTTTAAGTGTAATTTCTCCCCTTTTGAGAATTTTTTGCCAAATTTCATTTGAAGTAGAAGTTGGTAGGACATCTGGTCACCCCTTCACACTGCCCCCCCCCCCCAGGGGTGCCAGGGAGGGTGGAGCCCAGGTGGACTCTGACCTTCAGGCTATCCTCACTTTAATTAGCATCACTGATTAACACAGTAGCCTTTAGAAGCCATTGCAGATGTTACAAATGGCCATTATGTTAGTGGAAGAGCTGATTCCAGACATCACCACTCTGAGACATCAAGGAAATCTGCAACAGCATCATAAAACCATAAGGAAGCCTTGTGTTAAACATGAGCAGATCAAAGACCATGAGGAACTTGTGCACGTCCCTGGACCCAGCGAGACAGTGTCTAGGGACTTGTCCCCAGGGGCTAGTCAGAGGCGTGCGCCAAGGGTGGTCATTGGGATGGTGTCTGACGTTATAAAACCCTGGGAACCACCACGGGTCTTTTCACAGGTGTGTCCAGTGTATTTGTTGATTGCATGAGCTGTATACTCATTACATTGGAGGATTATAGAGCCATTAAAAGTTGGTCATGTTCTAGACTATTTTATGGCATAGGTTTGATACACTGCTAGGTTTAAAAAAAAAAAAACATGAAAGTCGTTAAGTAAAGACTTGATTTTTGTCAACAAGGCTGTGTGTGAGTATGTGTGAGTTGGTGAGTGTATCTGTGTCTGTGTGAGTGTCTGTGAGTGTGTGTGTGTGTGTGTTTCTACAAAGCAGAAGGCGCTTTACTGTGCACAGCGTGTGAAGATGCTTGCAGGCACTTGGGGAAACATAACTGAACCACTGTCTAGTACAGAACCATTCTAAAAAAAGAGACTTTTTTTATTTTTTTGTAAAGATTTTATTTATTTATTTATTTATTTGAGAGGTAGAGTTACAGATGGAGTGACAGAGAGAGGGGTTTCCATCCACTGGTTCACTCCCCACATGGCTGCAATGCTGGCCCTGAGCCAATCTGAAGCCAGGAGCCAGGAACTTCTTCCGTGTCTCCCACACGGGTGCAGGGACCCAAGGAATTGGGCCATCTTCTGTTTTCCCAGACCATAGCAAAGAGCTAGATCAGAAGAGGAGCAACTGGGACATGAACCAGCACCCATATGGGATTCCAGTGCCACTAAGCTGTAGTGCTGGCTCCTAAAAGGGCCATTCTTGATGCCTGCTATACTATTACAATACTGCCACCTTAGTGGTTGAGGATCCTTAACCTGAACACCTGAAGTGCTGCAAGCTCTAACTTGCTGAGCATGGATATGATGCCGCAGGTGGAAAATTCCATACCCTGGAACTTTTTTTAATGCACAAAATTATTTAAAATATTATATATAGTTTGTGTGTACAAGGACCTTGCCAAATGCTTGTGGAGGGGTGGGCTTTGGGCACAGAGGGTAAGACATTTGGGCTGCCCACATCCTGAACTGGAGCACCTGGGCCCGTCTGGCTCCGGTTCCAGTTCCAGCTTCCTAATACCGTGCTCCCTAAGAGGAAGCAGGGGATGGCTCAAGTAATTGGGTCTCTGCCACCCGCATGGGAGACCCAGGTTCAGTTCCCGACTCCTAGCTTCAGCCTGGCCCAGCCTTGGGAGTGTTGTGGGCATTTGGGGAAGGAAGCGCTTAATCGCAGATTCTCTGCCTTTCAAATAAAATGAAAATAAGGAAATGTTTTAAAGGACATCACAAGAAAATAAACTAAGCAGTATATAGCTCATTAAAAAGAAAAGTTTATGAAGCAACTAGAATTAAAAGTTTCTTGTGGTGTAAAATTTTTTTGAAAGCCATGCATAATTTTTTATAATTAGCATTTTCCACGAATTTTTGATCTTCCCTTGTATACATGGCTTTTACAGTGTTCAACATCAAAATAATCTGCATTCCATTTTCCACAAACTTAAAAAAAATGTTTTGCCTTTTATTAGAAGGGTGGACACAGAGAGGTATTCCATCTAGCCCACAATAGCCAAGGCTGGGCCAGGCCAAAGCCAGGAGCCCAGAACTCCATCTGGGTGTCCCATGTACATGGCAGGGGTCCAGCTACTCTAGCTGTCACGTGCTGCCTCTCAAAGTGTGCATTAGAAGTGGGAATCAGGAGTGGGGCTGAGACTTGAACCCAGGCACTCCAATTCAGGCTTCCCAAGGGTGTCTTAACTTCTGTGCCAAACATCCACCCCTTATGAGAGCTTTCTGAAGTACTCTCATGCAAGATGCAAATAAAACCAAATGCATTTTGTGTTTAGAGTTGGGTCCCATCCCCAGCATATCTCATTGCATGTATGCAGATATTCCAAAACCTGGAAAAGAAAATCTGAAAGCTAGAACACTTCTGGCCCCAAGCATTTGGCGGAAGGGCTACTCAGCCTATGTACCGTGTAACTTAATTATCAGTTATGCCTATTACTGTTCTCTGTTCTGATGAGAATAGAAGCCCTGTGGGGGAGGGAGCTCTGTGCAGTGCCCACTGGTTGGTTGGTGAATGATACAATGAACTCTCAGAGTGGTTCTGACCCAGTTAAGGCTTAGGGATTTTACTGGGGTGTTGCATTTGTGGGGATGCCCAGAGCTGCTCTCACGAAAGTTCCAATCACAGACGCTGAGGTGGCATTGTCCCTACAGTGGTCCCCAGACTCAAGTTTCCTTTGCTAGAAAGACCCTATGCCTGGGTGCTGAGGACAACCCAAAATGTAAAGGTCTTAGCCCCCGAGTGACTGTGATGTTGGCCAGAGTTATTTGAGGTTTCCCGTTGCAACAATATTTTAAAATAGGAAGTAGCATAAATTTCCTTTTCACTAAGGCAACAAATGCCATATTTGTAAATCTAAATGGACAAAATATTAAGAAAACAAATCCTCCCACTCTGAAAGTCACAGTCTTTCCTGAGTTTTTCTGTATCCTGCATTTTTTCTTTTTTAAAACAAGGTCACAGGTGGAGCTGGTATTGTGGGATAGTGGGTTAAGCTGCCGCCTGCAGTGGCAGCATCCCATAGGGGCACCTGTTCGAATCCTGGCTGTTCGATTTCCAATCCAGCTCCCGATAACATGCCTGGGAGAGCAGTGGAGGATGGCCCAGGTGCTTGGGCCCCTGCATCCACATGGGAGATTTCTGGAGGAGGCTCTTCTGACTTCAGCCTGGCCCAGCCCTAGCTGTTGTGGCCTTTTGGGGAGTGAGCCAGTGAATGAAAGACCTCTCTCTCTCTCTCTCTCTCTCTCTCTGTGTGTGTGTGTGTGTGTGTCTCCCTCTCTGTCTCTCTCTAACTGCATTTCAAATAAAAAAAATTTTTTTTTTAAAAAAGAGGGTCATGGTATACATAAAACTCTTACCTGCCTGCTTATGGCTGAATCACATCTTACCGTGTCTCATTTTCTCCAAGGATTTCATCCTGGAGCACTACAGTGAAGACAGCTATCTGTATGAAGATGAGATCGCAGACCTTATGGATCTGAGACAGGTACGTTCTTGTGTGCAGTAGGAGAGGGGGCGGGAGGGGCGGCTGCTGCTCCTGCTCCATCTTCAGAGTACCCCCGTGGCAGCAGACTTGGGCTCTCACAGCACTGAGGATGGTTGGTGGTGAGGGGGAGGGGCTGTTAGACTCACTCCTTCCACCTGCTGTGGGAGAAAACCACAGAACGGGAGAGACCTGCTCACCCGGAGGTATAGGGCCAAGTTCCAGGAATCCTGGCTTCATCCCAAGCTCTTTCCATCCCTCCCAGCGCTTATGGCGCACATACCACAGAAAGAGCCAGAGAGGCCTGCTTGTGGGTGCACGGCTGGGCCGGCTGCTCTGTGCCCCTCTGCTCACCCCCTCGGCGGTTCTTCCAGGCTTGTCGAACCCCCAGCCGGGATGAGGCTGGGGTGGAGCTGCTCATGACCTACTTCATCCAGCTGGGATTTGTGGAGAGCCGGTTCTTCCCGCCCACCCGCCAGATGGGGCTTCTGTTTACCTGGTAGGTACCTGAGGCCTGCCTGGGTGCTTGCCCGCGTCAGCCATTGGGGGGGGGGGGGTCTGTGCAGCCCAGTGTGCCTTCTGCACGGCAGCACCCTCTTTCCTACATAACCTGGTGTAGCAGCAGCGTTCGGAATGGGGGCAGGAAATCCATGTTTATGGCTCCAACAGAGCGAGGCCCCTTGCTTCTCAGCACGAGGGCCAGGGAGAGGCGGCGTTCCTTCCTGATCGTGCCGGCGCTGGGGAGACACCAGGCAGGGCTCTGGGTGGAATGAACAAGGAGGCAGGTTTCAGTGCCAGGTGGGGATCGGGTTTTGTCCCAGTGTGCAGGCAGCGAGCAGAATTAGCCCAGATTTTAACAGCGGAGGCTGGACATCTGACTTCCTCTCGACAGCTGAGAATTGCCAGGATGAGTGTTGTCTCGTAGCCTTGGAAGAGCTGTGTCTCTCTTCTTAGGAGCGGGAAGGACAGGGAGGGGGCTGACGGGGGGCTTTTCTCTTTGTCCGGAAGTAGGAAGAAGCTCCCTGCCTGCTCCTGGTTCACATGTGGTCTTAAAAACTGTGACTTCAGGCAGAACTACAAAGGGCTGGCACTGGCTTAGGTTTCATTTAGGAGAAGTCTTGTGTGTATATTTAGCAGACACTATTGTTTAAGAGAAGTCTTAGGTTCACAGAAAAATCGAGTGGAGACTGTCAAGTTCCCACGTATCCCCCGGCCCCATGTGCATTCAGCCCCCCGCCCGCCGCCATGGCCCTCCGTTCATTACAGTTGGTAAACTTGCCTTGCCAGGCTGTGGTTGCCTGCAGTCCATGGCTTACCCTGGACTAGGGGTACTCGAGAAGGCCCTGGAATATGCCTGTTGGGAAAGAACTGTGCATGGACTTTAAGCCAAAGTAACCCTAGGAAGATTTATTTATGTGTTTGAAATGCAGTTAGAGAGAATCTTCCACCTGCTGGTTCACTGAGAGAGAGAGAGAGAGAGAGAGAGAGATCTTCCACCTGCTGGTTCACTGCCCAAAGGGCTGCAACAGCAAGGGCTCAACCAGGAGCTAGGAACTCAGTCTGGGTCTCCCACGTGGGTGCAGGGGCCCGAGCACTTGGGCCATCTTCATCTGCCTTCCCAGGCACATTAGCAGGGAGCTGGATTGGAAGTGGAGCAGCTGGGACTCGAACCGGTGCTCCCATGTGGGATGTTGGCATTGCAGGCAGCGGCTTAGCCCCCTGCGCTACATTGCTGGCCCCTACACTTACCTTTTCATCCCATTTTTAAAGGACCCGCATGCATTCTGTGGTTTTTGGCAAATGTATGCGGATTCGTATCCAGAGTTGTGGTCTCACACGTAGCAGCTCCGCCCTAGAGTCCTCTGGCTCTGCCAGTTCCTCCCTCCCTTCCCCCTCCCTATGGCAACCACTGATCTTTTCACTCTCTCCATGGTTTTGCCTTTTCCAGAATGCCACATAGTTGGATTCGTACAGTAGGTGGCCTTTTCAGACGACTTCTCTCACTTAGTCATGTGTGTTTGGTTTCTCCCACGTCTTTCCGTGGATCGCCAGCTCATTCCTTCCTAGTGCCGAGTGGTCCTGCGTTGTCTGGGTGTATCATGGTGTGTTTCTCCAGTCACCTGCTGCAGGATGTTGTGATCATTTGCGTGTGTGACTGGGGGTGGGGTGGGGCAGCTGTTCATTCTGTGTGCTCATCACTTTGGGAGTAAAAGCCTCATTGCATGTGCATCTCTGGACTTCATTCGGCAAATGAGTTCTGTCCGTGTTCACGCCTAAAAGTCATCAGTGTCCTCATGGCGCGTGTCTTGCGGACAGGTACGACTCCCTCACCGGGGTTCCCGTCAGCCAGCAGAACCTGCAGCTGGAGAAGGCCAGCATCCTGTTCAACGTGGGGGCGCTCTACACCCAGATCGGGACCCGCTGCAATCGGCAGACGCAGGCCGGGCTGGAGAGCGCCGTGGACGCCTTCCAGAGAGCCGCAGGTGTGTGTCTGCAGGGGCCCCTGGACAGAGCCCTGCCCCGCCAGGCGGCAACAGCGTGCCTCAGCTGAAGAGGGGGTGTGGGTGCTCCCTAGGGGTCCTCAGAAGGCTGAGAGCTCCAGCCCAGTCTCCAGCACTGGGGTGGTATCCCCCACCCCCGCCCAGCCTCGAGTCATGCTGAAGCTGTGTGGGCGTAGCCTGGTCCTGTCATAGCCTTTTCTTGGTGAGTGGCCCCAGGATTGTCCACTGTGCTGAAGAACAGAGTAAATCTTCCAAAATAGTGAAAATGAAAATGTCAGCTTTTTTCTCTTCTTCTTCTTTTTAAAGATTTATGTATTTGAAAGGCAGAGTTAGAGAGATCTTTCATCCGCTGGTTCACTCCCAAAGTGGCCACAATGGCTGGAGTGGGGATGATCCGAAGCCAGGAGTTTCTTCCGGGTCTCCCATGTGGGTGCAGGGTCCCAAGGATTTGGGCCATCCTCCATTGCTTTCCCAGGTGCATTAGCAGGGAGCTAGATTGGAAGCAAAGCAGCAGGGACTTGAACAGGTACCAATATGGAATGCCGGCACTGCAGACGGTGGCTTAACCTGCTGTACCACAGTGTTGGTTCCTTTTTCTTTTTTTAAGGTTTACTTTACTTATTTGAAAAGCAGAGTGTCAGAGAATTGGGGAGAGACAGAGAGAAAAACATCTTCCATTTGCTGGTTCACTTCCCAGATGGTCATAATAACTGGAGGTGAGCCAGGCTGAAGAAACCAGGAGCCTGGAACTCCATCCCAGTCTCCCACATGGGTAGCAGGGGCCCAAATACTTGGGCCATCTTCTGCTGTTTTCCCAGGCACATGAGTGGGGAGCTGGATCGGAGGTGAAGCAGGTGAAGCAGCCAGGACTGGAATCATGGCTGCGATATTGGATTGCTGGCATCACAGGTGCTGCTGGCACAATGCCGGCCCCAGCTTTCTCTTTTTTACTGGATACACCTGACCAGGACATGTTACTGTCCATGCCTTTAGGTCACGCTCATTCTGCCAAGTTCACCAGCCTCGGCTCCGTGTTCTTTCAAGTGATGTAGACAGGAGGGTGCCTAACAGGAGGGTGTTGTCTATTTCTGGGATTTCCAAATACTTTCTCCACCTCAGCCATTTGTTTTTTCTTTCCTCTGGTAGGAAGCAAACGCAGGAAGGAAGAGAAAATCAGCTTAGCATCCACCCATAGAGGACAGGGATTGCCAGACCTGGTGGAGTGGGCAACCCTGCATGTGTGGCCAAAGGGACAGTGTTGCTTTCTGCTGGCAAGGCCTTGTCTAGGGACAAACTCAGAGCATAGGGCATGGGGCAAGAGCAGCAGCACAGTACAGACTGTAGCCTGACCCACAGGTGGACCCCACAGCCTCTGGCCTTCTGTGTTGTTCTTTGTTGTTATGCTTTGGGGTGGAATTATCACCCCCCACACACACACACACACATAGAACCTTCTGGATGCTCCCTTGGCTGTGCAAGCCTGTGAAGGACTTCATAAAATGTCTTGTGTTAAGTGATGGTTCTGGAGCGGCCGTTTAGCCTAGTAGTTAGGATGCCCACACCCCATATCCAGGTGCCTGGCTTCCATTCCTGGCTCCAGCTTCCAACCACGGCAGACCCTGGGAAACAGTGGAGATGGCTCAAATCACTGGGTTCCCACCACCCTCATGGGGGATGTGGATTGTGTCCCTGGCTCCTGGCTCTGGCCCTAGCCCAGAGTTGTGGGCATTTGGGGAGTAAACCAATTGATGAGGGCTTTCTGCTGTCTGTCTCACGCTCTCTTTTTCTCCCTCTTTCTGCCTCTTGATTTTAAAGAAACAGTGGTCCCTTAGGCTGAAATGCTGTGCTAAGAAGCCATGTGGCATTTCTTTCACTGTGAATCTTTTTCTGGACTTGTCTGTCTTTCTGGGGAGTCTCAAGCACACACCCTTAGTGACCTGCCTCCAGGAGTACAAAGCTGCAGACAGGGAAGCTTAAGAAGAGAGGAGAGGCTGAGGGAGCCCTGAGGGGAGTGAACGGCCTTCTGTGGGGCCACGAAACCTGAGGAACCAGCTGGATGGGATTCATGGGGCAGATTCTGTTTCAGCTCCAGACTGATTGTCAGTCGATGCAGTGAATTTCCCAAAGCATAGGAAAGGCAGCCAAGGGCCACGGCTTGCACATTTCCAGTGGAGGGGGCCGGATTGGTCTTTCCTGGGCTCCTGGGGAACAGCCTCCTGGGAGCCCCTTGGTCTTTGTCTGGTTTCTACTTTTCCCTCCGTTGGATGAGTGCCTGGTCCTAGATGAAATTTCTCAGACTTGTCCCAGGTGAGACAGGGACAGGAGGCAGGCTGGATTCCTTACTTGTTACAGATATGTTTTGCAAGAGAATCCAATTTATTATTATTGTGGTAAAATGTATCTAACATAAAATTACCATTTTACCCATTTTTTAAGTATGCATTTCAGTAGCCATAAGCATTTTCCTGTGGTTATGCAACCAGCACTACCGTCTGTCTTCAGAACTTCTCATCATAGGAACTCTGTTCTCCTTCAACAATAACCCCATTTTCACCTTCCCCCAGCTCCTGGTACCTCTAGTGTACTTTGTCTCTGTGAATTTGCTATTCCAGGTATGTCATTGCAGTGGAATCATACATGTGTCCTTTTATGATCGTCCTGTTCCACTGAGCATGATGTCTTCATTCGTGTCTTAGTGTGTCAGGCTTTCCTTCCTTTTTCAGACAGAAAAATACTCCATTGTGTGCTAGACCATCCATCCATCAGTCGGTGGACATTGGGTTTTCTTCCCACCCTTTGGCTGTTGTGGATAAGGCCGCTCTGAGCAGCCGTCTGCTGTCCCTGCTTGCAGTTCTTAGGGTTTCCGTAGGAGCGGACTGGCCTTTGAGACAGCCCAGGACACCAGTTGTACGTCTTTGTGTCTGTCATGCTCTCTATAGCAGCACAGTGACATAATGATCACCAACCTAATAAGTACACTGTTTGCAATTTTAGGGGTTTTAAACTACCTGAAAGAGACGTTTACGCATACCCCGAGTTATGACATGAGCCCTGCCATGCTCAGCGTGCTGCTCAAAATGATGCTTGCGCAGGCCCAGGAGTGCGTGTTTGAGAAAACCAGCCTTCCCGGCATCCGCAACGAGTTCTTTGCACTGGTGAAGGTGGCTCAGGAAGCAGCCAAGGTGAGGACTCCCTGGATCTGCGGTTTCTGGAGGCCAGTGGGATGTGTTGGTGCAGGTGCCCTAGTAGCAGCAGGGGCTTCCCTGGCCACAGTTCGCCCCAGCCGGGGCCGCTGGCCTGCGTTTTCTTGGCAAGTGTCGGAGTTTGCCATATGGATCGTTGCTTCCATCGGCAGCTTAGCCTAAAACCAGTCTGATGCCAGTTGCCTGAGCCCTCTGCTAACTCTGACACCTGACAGCACGAGGAGTCTCTTAGAAGCGCTCCCAGGTTGTGGAGTGGCCTCAGGCAGAGGCTGCCGCCTGGGAGAAAGGGCCCCGGTCCTGCAGTTGGGTGTGTGAGGGCCCCTGCACCGGGCTCGCCGTCCCCAGCGTCCTTTCTGTTTCAGGTGGGAGAGGTGTACCAGCAGCTGCACGCGGCCATGAGCCAGGCGCCCGTGAAAGAGAACGTCCCCTACTCCTGGGCCAGCGTGGCGCGGGTGAAGGCCCACCACTATGGGGCACTGGCCCACTACTTTACTGCCACCCTGCTCATGGACCACCAGCGTAAGACTTGGGGACTGGGGGTGCTGGGGCTTGGTTGGGTTGTGGTCTGCCTGTTGCGGGAAGATCCTAGGCTGAGTGGGAGTGGCCTGCTTGCCCTGGCAATGCTCACAGCTGGGAGCACACGCTGACCCAGGCAGCTATCCCACAGGCCAGGGTGAGCTGAGAGCTCACAGGGGCGGAGGTGGTGTTAATTCTGCCGGGGACCAAACAGGTGACTTTTCACCTGGATTCTAGAACCTAAAGGGGTGCAAAAAACTCAGGAATCAAAGCCAGCAGCATTTTAAGGTAATATTTTACATGAATCAAAGCTAATGCATAGAATCTGTGATGGTCAAAATTTTAAATAAAGACAGGAATCTTACATATCTGTGCTGAGCCCTATTGGAGCCCGAGGCAAGAAGTAATTTTGATGTTTATTCATCACAGGGTTTTTTTTTTTTGGCATTTATTTTGATATATATTTTAAGTTGCATTAAAATATTGCTAAGTTTTTTGGCATCTGGTTACAATGTTGATCCCTGGGATAAGTGCCTCTCTGGTCTTTGCACTTGTACGGGCCCTCGTCTAGGGATCGGGTGAGATTTGGGGTATAATTAGTGCTAATCACAGCAGCCACAGAGTAATTAAGACTCTGGAGCCACACTGCTTGCATTTGAAGCTGTGTGACCTTGGACCGGTTGTGTAGCTGCTCCGTGCCTCACTTCCCGCATCTGCAAAATGGGGATAAGAGGAAGACCTGCCTCGCAGGAAAGAACCAGCGTGCAAAGCTGAAGAGTGCCTTATGTTGGCTTTCTGAAAGTGAGAGCCACAGTTCCTGGGACTGTAGCATCTTCCAGGCAAGATAAATAAAGGTGTTCAAAAAGCTTGTGGAAATGCATATGATGAAGAACACTGTGCATGGATTCCAGATTTTTTTTTGCTCCAAGATAGGATCGTGAATTCCAGTTTGCCTTGAGCTTTTTGAAGTATCCTCCAGTGCAAACAAATGGGAGTGTAGTGCTTGGTGATTGCTGTAGAGACACAAAGGAAGCAGTTGGGCCCCCACTGTGTGGTCATGGATGGTGTCTCAGAGGCAGTGGCATTTGGCCTGGACTTCCAGCTCAGCACGGTGGGGAAGAAGAGCTAAGAGCAGGCATGGGGTCCAAGCGTGACAACAGAGCTGAAGCCATTGGGTAATGGCTTGGTGAGGTTGCAGAGGGGGCTACGCACCAGGAAAGCTGCAGAGAGGGGCTATCCTTGAAATTGTGGAGGCCACGAGAGGCCCTCAGGCTGGGCAGTGACGGAGCTAGGGCTATGCTGAGAGGTTCTGAGCAGTGGGGGACTTGGAGGAGGTAGTGCGTGGGGCTTGGGGCCACATCCTGCACCCCTGGAGTGTGTCTGGCCCTGAGTGAGCAGGGGCTGGGACCTGGATTGATGAGCTATGTCCAGGGGCAGAAGGCAAACAGGTTATCCTGAATGTGTGGTGAAAAATGAGACAAACTCAGAGATGCGGGTGAAAGAGAAATCTCTTAAGTGGGTCTCCGGCGCCATCTTCAGAGGCCACGGCCACAGCCACGGGAGGGGATTTAACCTGTGGCTCTTGTCTTAGTGAAGCCTGGCGCGGATGAGGACCACCAGGAGAAGTGCCTGTCCCAGCTGTACCACCACATGCCAGAGGGACTCACGCCCTTGGCCACGCTGAAAAACGACCAGCAGCGCCAGCAGCTGGGTATGTGTGGGCCCTGCTCCAGAGCTATGTCCCACTAGCTGTGTCAGCTAGCCCTGCTTGTGGACAGCCCCGGACCGGTCTCCAGGGGGAGAGCTCGGAAGAGCAGGGCTTCCGGAGCTGTGTTCCCTGGATTCTGAGAGTCTCAGGCCTCCCACCTTGCAGCCAGGGCTTGGAGGACTCCAGCACTCAGGTGCTCCACGGATGGGCTTTGCCACCCTGATGCGGGAGGGCTTGTTGCCCGTTTCTTATGCCTCCACTTCATCACATGGAACACCTGAGGGCTGGTGATGACTTGTCCTGGTGTGGTCCCCACCACGTCTCAGCATGCATAGCTCCTTCCTTGTGCAAACCCAACTTCCTCCAGCCCCTCTACCCACCCACCCACATCCATGCATAGGCACGTGCCTTCCCCATGTCGGTCATGGCAGCTCCACCCACCTCGGGGTGCCGGCTGGAAACCCTGGATTCTGCATACTTGTCTTTCTTAACCCCATTGGCTCTACCTAGAAGACATACACCTAGTCCCACACACGTCGTGCCCATGCACACTCCGACTCACCTGAGCCCTGCACAGCCCTCTGGTCCCCGTTCTACAGTTGAGGAAGGAGTGACCATGCAGCTTGCCCTGCTCGTAGCTGCTCTCCCTGCCTCTCTCTGCTCCTTCGGAGTCTGCTCACAGGAGTCAGATCACATCACTCCTGCTCCCACCCTCACGGGCTCCCTTCTCACCCAGAGGAAGAGCCAGAGTCATTATCCTGAACTTGTAAACTCACAGGTGACCTGGCCCCTGACCTCATTCCCTACACCTCTGTCCTTCCAGCCACATCCCTCAACTCCTGCTTGTCCTGGGACACCCAAGGCTGCTCCCGCTCCAGGCCACCTGCCCTTGCTGCTCCTCTTTTCAGGAATATTCTTCTGTCACCTACCCGCATGGCTGCTCAGAGGCCAGCTGGTCAGAAAAGCCTTCCTTGCTGGCCCCACCACGGAGGGACAGCTCCCATAGCCAGTCTTCTCATGCCCCACCTGCCTGCCCTGCTTCCTTGTAACCTCATCTCCATACCGTCTGTGATGCATGGCTTGGCTGGTTCATTATCTGCTCGTCAGCCCCTAGTGTGTACAGCCCGTGAATGAGGGGGCAGTTTTTGGTTTATCTGTAGCGCCTGGAACACACAGTAGAGCGTTGTTGGGTGAATGTTAGTAGACACTAGTAGGCATATTCCAGGCTGGTCCTTTAGAAAGGAGAATTCCCTCTCCTTGGGCTGACCCCTGGGCCCTCTCGCTCTTCCTGAAGCATTCACCTGTCGCATGGGCGGTGGTTTTCCGCCTGCAGGAAAGTCCCACCTGCGCAGAGCCATCGCCCTCCACGAGGAGTCGGTGCGGGAGGCCAGCCTGTGCAGGAAGCTGCGCAACATCGAGGTGCTGCAGCAGGTGCTGTCTGCGGCACACCAGCGCTCCCGGCTCAAGTACGCCCAGCACCAAGAGGACGACGACATCCTGACCCTGATCGACGCTCCTGACGTTCTGTGTGAGTGACCCCGGCCGGCTGTCTGTGTGGGGTGTAGAGGCTGGGCGCTCAGCTGCACGCAGTCTGTATTTGCAGAGCTGGGTGAGCCCTTGCTGTGCGCTGGGTCCTGGAGGGCCTTAATGGGACCTGGGTGCTGCGCCTGCCCTGGAGTTTTCTCTTCCAATTCCCAAATCCAGGGTGTTCGTCCTCACCGACCCAGTGCATCACCTGCCTCCCCTCCTGCCCCTCGACTCTCCTCCCTTGGCGTCAGGACACCTGCCTTCCTGGTCCCATCCTCCAGCCCCTCCCCCCAGCCTGAGTGCTCTCACTCTTTTTTTTTTTTTTTTTTTTAAGTAAATTTATTTGCGAGGCAGTTACAGACACACAGAGGTCTTCCATCTGCTGGTTCACTCCCCAAATGGTTGCAGTGATTGGAGCTGAGCCAATCCGAAGCCAGGAGCCAGGAGCTTCTTCCGGGTTTCCCATATAGGTGCAGGGGCCCAAGCACTTGGGCCATCTTCCACTGCTTTCCTAGGCCATAGCATAGAGCTGGATTGGAAGAGGAGCAGCCCAGACTCGAACCGGCGCCCATATGGGATGCCGACACTGCAGGCGGAAGCGTAGCCTGCTACAGCACAGCGCCGGCCCCCGACTCTTCTTCTTGGTCAGTGCCACCCAGCCCCCCAGCATTTTCTAGGGGCCTGCTCTCTCTGGTATACTTTTTCCAAACCCCTCTCCATAGGATCTCCGGAACTTTTGGGTCATTCTAGTCAGGAGACCCCTTGATGTCCTTGTCTAAGTTCCCCAGCTCCCACATGTCCCATTGCCTTCTGGGAAATTGGAATTGACCTTTGGCTCCCTAGTTTGAAAGCTGAATGTGTTCCAATTCCCTCTCCTGGGTTTGCTCCTATCCTCCTTTTCTCCCTCTTAGGTCAGCACCTCCTCTAAGCCTCTCCCAGGTCTCATGTGCTCGGGAGTACAGCGGTGAACTCGGCAGTGTTTGCTGCCCTCGGGGAGGTGGGGGTCACTGCAGGGCCTCCCCCGTAGGTAGCTTTGCAGCGAGGCATGATTAGGGTCTTTCTGGAAATCAGCTGGAGGACAGAGGGCCGCCTGGTTGAGGGAACCCCCTTTGTCCAGAGCCCCTGAGGATACAGATTGAAAAAACAACCTAACTCTGTTTCTCATGCTGGGCGCTCACGGCACAGATGCCTTTCAACACGAGTCTGCTGCGGGCACCAGCTGGCTGTCCTGGAGTCTGATTCAGTTCTGGAGACAGCATCAGCCAAGGCGGTACACCCTGCCCCACGCCACCGGGTGTTCTACCTGTGCTTGTGACTGACGGGCTATGAATCGGGGTTCCTGTGATGCCCTCTCTGAGTTTGATTGATTTGCGGGAGCAGCTCCCAGGACCCGAGGAAACACACTCCTGGGACAGTAGTCCGGGGTCACAGAGAGGAAGAGACACGTAGGGCACAGGGTGGGGGAAGCGTGTGCAGCTTCCAGGCCCGCTGCAGTTGCACCCCCCTCCAGTAAGCTCCCTGTGTTCAGCTCTGCAGAAACTCTCTGAACTGTTTCCTGGGGGATTTTCATGAAGACTTCGTCACACAAGCATGAGTGAAGCGTGGACAACCGTGTGGGAATGTGGTTGGACAGAAGGGGTGTGGGCTAATGCTGCAGGGCCTATCGCTCCAGACTCCTCTTGGCCTCACAGTGCTAGCATTTCCTCCTGCCAGGTATAGGGTAGAACCTTCTGGAAGAACAAGGAAGATCTTAATGACTTTCTAATGGCAAAGCTGGGTCAGAGCATCTTTATGGCCAGCACCCACCAAACAAAAAGGTGGAGCAAGATTACAGTTTCTGTGACCAGCTTTGGGGAAAGGAGACCCTTGGTTCTGTGGCCCACCTTGGAGGGGAGGTTCTGAGCCAGGAATGGTGGGCAAAACCTCCTCTCACCTCCTTCCTACGCCTTTGCTTCCATCTCTGGAGTTGCATCCTGATTTTCAGGGAACAGCTCTTTAGAGACAGCCCTGTTCAAGCTAGAATCCTAGACTCGATTTTAACAATGTTAGCCCAGCATTTGGGATCTGCCAGGTGCCACAGTTAGCACCATCTGTTTACAGAATCTCCCAGTGCTGAGGAAGGTACTGGCATTGACCTCATGTTAAAGGGAAGGAAATGAAGGCTTAGAGGGATCAACCTTCCTGCCACAGGGAACCAAACCGGCAGGTGTGAGCAGGAATGGCATTCATTTGCACCAAATGCCTGGTGCAGAGACATCAACCCCACAGAGGACGGGGCACACACAGCCCCAGTGGGAGATGAGGAGCCTGTCTGGGCCCAGCCTGCATCAAATGGTTTCTAAGAAGCCACCGTCTGCAGTGCTAGCATCCCATATGGGTGCCAGTTCGAGTCCCAGCTGTTCCTCTTCCATCTAGCTCTCTGCTATGGGCTGGGGAAGCAGTAGAAGATGGCTCAAGTCCTTGGGCCCCTGCACCCATGTGTGAGACCTGGAAGAAGCTCCTGGCTCCTGGCTTCAGATTGGCTTGGCTCCAATCATTGCAACCATTTGGGGAGTGAACCAGTGGATGGAAGACCTTTCTCTCTGTGTCTCTCTCTCTCTGTAACTCTGCCTCTCAAATAAATAAATAAACCTTAAAGAAAATAATAAAAGAAACCACAGGGTCGTCTTGTAGGTCGAGGGCTATGATCTGCCTTGATGGTGCCACTCATCCTCTCCAAGGTTTCCTTTCTGTACTGCTGTTCTCGTGTAGTCTGCTGGTGCTGGCTACCTTTGTTAGACATGGATGGCCTTGTGGTTAGGGTGGGCCTGAGCCTGCCAGGGAGGTGCTGTGGGGGACAGAAAGCTGTCGCTGCATGTAACTTGGCAAACCCACTTCTCACTGTGTATCCCTCACATCACATGTGACTACTGCACGTGGGAAGCGTGTTACACCCCAGGCCTGTGCATCGAGAGACGGAGAACTTCCATAATAGCCACGCCCAGAACACAGATTGCCTTACAGGGGGTTTATGAGGGCCAAAGGAAATCCGCTGAATATCAGAAGCCTCTCTCACACGTGGAGAGGGTGTCTGATCGGCACGCCCATGTCCGAGCCCCAGGACGATGGCTTGTAGTCGGTGCCCAGGTGGAAGGTAGAGTCCACCCCAGCCAGGAGTTGAGCAGCGCCCATCCTCTGTTCTAGATGTATCTAGACTGAGGGTGGGGAACCTTGGTTCTGCGAGGGACCATTTGGATATTTACAACATCATTCACGTGCCGCACAAAATTACCGACTTAAAAATGAGCCTGCTGTAGGTGTATTGAATTTAGAGTCGTGCCTATGATTGCCTTGGCAGGGCCTGGCCCAGTGATTGCATGGGCCTTATGCAGGCTGCCTGTGGGCTGGGCGTTCCCTATCCCTGGTCTGGACCAAGGAGAAGGACAAAGGATACAGAACGTGCTGCTTCCTCCTCCTGGCAGAGGGATGACTGTAGACCTGAGTTTTCAAGGCTCACTGTCAATCACAGAAACATTTATCCTTTCACTTGTAATCTTTTGCAGCTAAAACCGAGCAAGAGGTTGAAATGATATTGCCCCAGTTCTCCAAGTTGACAGTAACAGACTTCTTTCAAAAGCTGGTATGTTGCACGCTTATTTTGTGAACGGCCTAAGGGGAAAGCTCTTAAATTTTTGCAAATATGCTGTTTTAGCCCATCTGGGCTGCTGTTGCAAAATACTGTCATCAGGATGGCTTGTAAACAACAGAAGCTGCTCAGCGTTCCAGAGGCTGGGAAGGCCGGGATTGAGGCATTGGCAGGTTTGGTGTTTGGTGAGGGCCCGCTTTGTGGCTCACAGACGATGCCTTCTAGCCGTGACCTCATTTGGTAGAAGAGGCAAATCAGCTCCTGTGAGCCTCTTTTCCTTCTTTTTTTAAGATTTATTTATTTATTTGAAAGAGTTACAGAGAGGCAGAGGCAGAGATAGAGGGAGGGAGGGGTCTTCATCTGCTGGTTCATTCCCCAGATGGCCGTAACGGCTGGAACTGCACCAATCTGAAATCAGGAGCCAGGAGCTTCCTCCTGGTCTCCTATGTGGGTATCAGGGGCCCAAGGACTTGGGCCATCCTCTAATGTTTTCCCAGGCCATAGCAGAGAGCTGGATCGGAAGTGGAGCAGCTAGGATTCGAACTGGCACCCCTTTGGGATGCTGGCACTGCAGGCAGTGGCTTTACCTGCTGTGCCACAGCGCCAGCCCCCAAGCCTCTTTTCTAAAGGCACCTATCCCATTCATGAGGGCGAAACCTCATCACCTCTCAGAAGAACCCCCCTCTGCCCCACACCTAGTAATCCTTGGTGATTAGATTTCAACAAAGGAATTTTGGAAGCAACACAGACATTCAGGCCATAACACACATTGAAAGCTGTTTATGTATATGGATTATATTGTGGCAATTGATGTTCCTGTGTGGCTACTGAGTATGTACTACCCCAGATGCTGTCATTGTGATGTCTCTGAACAAGGCTGGGGGCATCTTCAGGGACACTAAGCGGAAGTCCCTTAGCCTTCACCTGTCTGATTCGCCTCCAAGCCCTACACCTGATGATGCTGTCTTCCACAGGGCCCCCTGTCTGTGTTTTCAGCCAACAAGAGGTGGACGCCTCCTCGAACCATTCGCTTTGCTGCAGAAGAAGGGGACCTGGGGTTCACCTTGAGAGGGAACGCCCCGGTTCAGGTCCACTTCCTGGATCCCCACTGCTCTGCCGCGGTAAGTGGTCAACTTGCTAGGTTGGGAGCCACGCCTGTTGATGGGCAGCATGACAGAGCTGGGCTGGGAAAATGCATAGAAAGCAGCCCAAGCATATGTATGTATGTGAGTGAGTGATTTTAGGGTTCGCCTGTGTTACAGGCCTGGCTTTATGCAAAAAGACTCATGAATACTGTGCCCAGAGAATAAAGGGTTAAGTTTTCCTTTCTCGAAGCAAATTTATGCAAACATCTACTTTGTTCATGAGTTTGGGAACTGATTCAGGGGATTTGAATGAACAAAACACTGAGCTTTATTTCAGTAGTACTTTTGGAGCGAGCGTTGTGACACAGCTGTTTAAGCCACCACTTGGGCTGCCCATCTTCTCTATCAGAGTGCCTGGGATTGAGTCCCACCTCTGCTTCTGCTTCCCATCCAGCTTCCTGCTAATGTGCCTGGGAGGCAGCAGGTGCTGGCTCAAGTACAGTTCTGCCACCCACTCGGCAGAGCCAGATGGAGCTCCTGGCTTTGGCCTGGCCCAGCCCCAGCTGTCACAGCTGTTTGACGGAGTGAACCAGTGCATGGAGGATCTCTCTCTGTTGCTCTGCTTTTCATATATAGAAAGATGAAAAATCAACGAACATTTTTTTAAATTGTTGTTATTTTTTTGTAGCTGGCAGGAGCCAAGGAAGGAGACTATATTGTGTCTATTCAAGTCGTGGATTGTAAGTGGCTGACGGTGAGCGAGGTTATGAAACTGCTGAAGAGCTTTGGTGAGGAAGAGGTTGAGATGAAGGTCGTGAGCCTCCTGGACTCCACATCGTCCATGGTGAGTGGTGACAGAAGGTGGCGTGGGGTGACATCACTGTGAGTTTATCCGCCGAGGGCTTTGCCAGGCCCTCTGCCTCCAGCTGTGTAACCTGGGGCACACGCCCGACCTCCTCTAAGCTCTGTGGTCACTGGGATGTGCTCACCTTGAGCGAAGATTACAGACAAAGTAATTCATTGAGTTATCTTTCTGGCTAAATTCTGTTTAATTACCAAAGTAATACTCCTGATTTAAAAAAAAAAAGTTCAAATCCTATAGGAGCATGAAAGACGGGGTGTGAAAATCCCTCTCGTTACCCCGGAACTGTTTCTTGTGAGGTCGTCTTGGCAGGTGTTTGAACCCTCTGCAAGTTCATGTGCACAATTAGATCCCCTAATTCTTCCAAAGTGGGCAGAGTCTTGCCGTAGGTTCACTTCCGCACTTTGCCTCCCTTAAACATCTGTGTGCCGTACCCTAGGCACTGCCCTATTATTCATTCGGCAAATGTTGACCAAGTACCAGCTGTGTGCCAGACACCCTTAGGTTTTGGAGTTCCAGCCTAGACTAGACAGTCGAAGTCCCTGCCCCCATGAAGTAGACACTAAATAAACAAATAAATGGTTGTGATTTTTTTAATTAAGATTTATTTATTTATTTGAGAGGTAGGGTTACAGAAAGAGAGAGGGACAGAAAGGTTTTCCATCCACTGGTTCACTCCCCAACTGGTTGCAACAGCCGGAGCTGGGCCAGTCCAAAGCCAGGAGTCAACTGCTTCCCCTGGGTCTCCCACACAAGTGCAGGGGCCCAAGGACTTGGGCCATCTTCTACTGGTTTTCCAGGCCATGGCAGAGAGCTGGATGGGCAGTAGAACAGCCAGGACTCAAACCAGTGCCCATATGGAATGCCAGCACCACAGGCAGAAGCTTAGCCCACTGTGCCACAGTACCAGCTCCATGGTTGTGATTTCGATGGGTGCATTAAGGAAGGAAAAAGTGATGTAGTAGGATGCCTGGGTCGGAATGGTGAGGAGGAAGGAGCCTACTGAAGAGGGCCCAGGAGTGCATCCTGGACAGTGGCACTGAGAGGCCTTGGGGCAGGAGTAAGCTTCCGCTGGAGAGGCGGCAAGGAGGGCTTCCAGGGAGGGCAGCAGGAAGGGAGGTGAGAGGGAGGCAGGGTGTCGCTGCCAGTGCTGGGCTTGGAGGCCGTTGAACTGTATAAGAACTGGGGCTGACACTGTGGCATAGCCGGTAAAGCCATCAGCTGTACTGTCAGCATCCCATATGGGTGCCTGTTCAAATCCTGGCTGCTCCACTTCCAATCCAGCTCTCTGCTATGGCCTGGGAAAGCCATAGAAGATGGCCTGAGTACTTAGGGCCCTGCCAGGAGACCTGCAAGTAGCTGCTGGCTTCAGCCTGGCCCAGTCCTGGTCATTGCGGCCATTTGGGGAGTGAAGAGGGTGAAAGATACCTCTCTCTCTCTGCCTCTGCCTCTGCCTCTCTGTAACTCTGCCTTTCAAATAAATAAATAAACCTTTAAAAAAGAAAAAAAAAAAAAAGGAAGCAGGGGTCGGCTGTGTGGAGGCTGGCTATGAGGTTGTCCAGGCCAGTGCTTTTGATGGATTAGAGTAGGAGTGGCAGAGAGAGCTGGATGCACCTGAGACGTATTGGGAGGGATTCATGGTGGGGATTTATGAATGCCTCACGCAAAAGGGTGGTAAACAGGGAGAGGCTGCCCCAGTACTTGGCCTGAACCCCTGCGTGGGTGGTGGCATTTGTTCATAATGGGAGGGGGGATGTGAGGGTGCAGACCAAAGGGGGAAGAAGGTGAAGGAGAGAGAGCTTTGGTATTTCAGGTGCCATCAGCCACCCCAGACGTCAATGTAAAGTTGGCTGTGGGGCGTTCAGGGAAGAGTTGAGTGGTAGAAATACATATTTGAGAGTCATCAGCGTAGAGATGATGTTTAAAGCTGGGAAACCAAATGGAATCTCCTACTAGGGGCTGAGGGCTCAGTACTGAACGCTGAGGCACTCTCAGCTGGAAGAGGAGGGCTTCAGAGAGGTCAGCTACGCTGCTGAAATGGAGACCCTTCTGCAGCAAGAGTGGTCCCGCGTGTTGTATCCGGTGACCGGGTGGAGGAGGAGGGAGGCCATAGCTGGCAGCGGGACAGAAGGACACTTTGCAGGTAGAGGTAGCACCAGAGAGCAGGTTGGAGAGGGCTGGGGAGTGAATGGGTTGCAGGATTCGATTCCATGCATAGACAAGGCCCAGAATAGGCAAATCCACAGAGACAGATAGCAGATGGGCGATTGCCAAGGGCTGGGGCCCGGGGAATAGGGTGTGGGGAATAGCTGAAGGGAAGTGCTTTGGAATTAAGTAGTGGTCAGGGTTGTACAACTTAGCAAATTGAATTGTAGAACGTGGTTATTTTATGATATATGAATTATATATCTCAATTTTAAAAAATATTTGTTTTAATTTTTTTAAAGATTTTATTTATTTGAGAGGTACAATTACAGAAAGAGAGAGAAAGAGAAAGGTCTTCCATCTGATGGTTTACTCCCCAATTGGCTGCAACAGCTGGAGCTGCGCAGATCCAGATCCAGGAGCCAGGAGCTTCCTCCAGGTCTCCCACGCAGGTGCAGGGGCCCAAGGACTTGGGCCATCTTTCACTGCTTTCCCAGGCCACAGCAGAGACTTGGATTGGAAGAGGAACAGCTGGGACTCGAACCAGTGCCCATATGGGATGCCAGCGCTTCAGGCCAGGACGTTAACCTGCCGCGCCACAGCGCCGGCCTGTGTGTGTTTGTTTATTTTAAAAGATTTATTTATTTATTTGAAAGTCAGAGTTACATAGTGATGAAGGAGAGGCAGACACAGAGGTCTTCCACCCGCTGGTTCACTCCCCAATTGGCTGCAGCAGCCGGAGCTATGTCGATCTGAAGCCAGGAGCCAGGAGCTTCTTCCAGGTCTCCCACATGGGTGCAGGGTCCCAAGGACTTGGACCATCTTCTACTGCTTTCTCAGGTCCTAGCAGAGAGCTGGACTGGAAGTGGAGCAGTCAGATCTTGAACTGGCGCCCATATGGGATGCCGTCATTGCAGGCAGTGACTTTACCCACTATGCCACAGTGCTGGCCCCTGTTTGTTTATTTTAAGGGCAGAGTTACAGGGAGAGGGAGTTGTTCTGTCTGCTGGTTCACTCCCCAGATGACCTCAATGGCTGGGGTTGGGCCAGATCAAAACCAGGAGCCAGGATCATCTTCTGAGTCTCCCAAGTGGGTGGCAAGTGCCCAAACACTTTGGATATCTTCTACTGCTTTCCCAGGCACATTAGCTGGGAGCTGGTTTGGAACAGAAGCAGCTGGGACTAGAACCAGCACCCATATGGGATACTGTCATTGCAGGAGTTGGCTTAACCTACTTTGCCACAACATTAGTCCCCTATATCTCAACTTTTTTTAAAAAAAAGAAGATACAGAGGCTGAGGAACGTGCAGAGCATCTTGGGAGAAAGGATCATAATTAATGGAGTGTCCAGACTAGTGATTCGTGGTCCCAACCAGAAAGGGAAAAGTTTGTTTGGAGGTTAAATAGAAGAGCTGCTGTGTGGCCTGATGGGCTCTGCACAGGGCACAGCCAGGGGCAGGCTCCCTTCACAGAGCAGCCTCTGGCCTGCAGAGATCCGCAGCTGTCTGTCCTGGAACCAGGCTAGCATGGAGCATGGAGGCAGCCGAGGAGTCTACGCTCGCACTGCCTGGATTTGAACCCTGGCTTTCCATGTGGTGTGACCCTGGGCAAGTGTTGGGCAGCTCTGTTCAGGGCAATGGGGACAACCATACCTGTCTCCCAGGGTTGTCACCAGGGCGCACGGAGCTGTTTATGAAAAGCCCTTCTGGCCGGCGCCGCGGCTCACTAGGCTAATCCTCCACCTAGTGGCGCCGGCACACCGGGTTCTAGTCCTGGTTGGGGCGCCGGATTCTGTCCCGGTTGCCCCTCTTCCAGGCCAGCTCTCTGCTGTGGCCCGGGAGTGCAGTGGTGGAGGGCCCAAGTGCTTGGGCCCTGCACCCCATGGGAGACCAGGAGAAGCACCTGGCTCCTGGCTTTGGATCAGCGCGATGTGCCGGCCGCAGCGGCCATTGGAGGGTGAACCAACGGCAAAAAAAAAAAAAAAAAAAAAAAAAGGAAGACCTTTCTCTCTGTCTCTCTCTCTCACTGTCCACTCTGCCTGTCAAAAAAAAAAAAAAAACAAAAAAAAAACCCTTATGCCTGCGCCTGGCACGGAATACGTTTGGATTCGTGTGAAACGTTATCATCATGATTGTTGTGGTTACCCTTTTCACCCAGGGGATTGCAATCGTGATGATTGAGGGCTGTTTTAGCTGCTGGAGGCTTTTCTTCAGGCATAGTTGAGTCGTGAGAGCAAGCGCAGCCCCGTGCCCTGGCTGAATGCTTGACCTGCTGCCCCCCCTGTCTTGACTTCGGTGCAACCCCTGGTACCCATCCACGGCTCACATTTTGCAAACTCCTGGAATTGGGCCCTGGCTGCCATTAACAAGCCGTGTGTGACCTTCAGGTTCATACCATCCCAGGGCCTTGATTTCCTTATCCATGGAGTTTTAAGAGCTGGATTAGTGCCGTAGTCTGGGCCTGGCTCCCTGAAGCCCTCAGAATTCCAGAGAGGTGCCCCAAGAAGATACGAGGACTGGATGGGTGTTGAGAGCAGAAGTGAAGGGAGGGAAAGAAGGGAAGATTCATGAAGGGGAGCAGAGGCTTCGGGAGGACCACGAGGGTCCTGGGAGGCAGAGGAGGATGAAGGCAGGCAGGGTTTTCATAGGAGGTGGGGTGGCCTGTGTGCATAGTGCCTGCGTAGGGACCGCAGCAAGCTGTGTGCTGCTGGGAAGGTCTTTGAGGCGGGAATGCAGGAGCTGGGTGGGGAGAGGAAGTAGAATCAGGCACGCAGGAGGGCTTGGTCTTGGGGGCGGATGTGATGAAGCAGGAGGCCAGGACTGAGGAGGGAATGTGGGCAGCTTGAGAAGTGAGAGTCCAAGGTCAGCAGCTGGGCAGAGAGGAAACACTTACAAGGGAGACGCAGGAGTGCCAGGTAGTGGGGTGCCTGGTAAGAGGTTCGAAGTCAGGGTTAGAATTGGAAGGGAAGCCATAAATATCCCGGAGCAGTGAGCTGCTGTTTGCACACAGGTGTGGGGCAGGGGAGGCACAGGGCAGGGTTTAACAGGAGTTGACATCTTGCCAGCAGAATATGGCAGGGAATTGAGGGTGTTTTCAAAGGAGTGGTTCTAATGATACACAACACTGAGCAGGTTAAGGCTGGAACAGTATACCTGCTCAGATCTCCCTCCAGGATGGTTTATTCTTGGTTTCAGTGATCGTGTGTGTGCCCTGGAAAACCAGGTGGGGTTAAGGGTCAGTTTTGCAGGAAAGGGAGGGTCGTCTTCATGCAGAGGAACCAAACTCTAAGGGGCATCACGATGGATCACCCCTCCTTTATTGTCATGTAGCTTCAATTCCTCCTCCGGAGATGTATTTGGGAACGATGTAGCCCACCACTTGGGATATATCCTATGTATGTTCTAGAAACTGCCTGATCTTCCTGCTTAATAAACATTTGGTGAAGGAAACAATCTCAGTGTTAGGCCAATATTAGAAGCAAATTACAACTTCACAAAGAAGTGTTTAAAACTCAGGTTTCCTCAGATTTCCCATTTGAGCCCCATGTCCATAATTCTTTCTGAGTTTGCAGAGAATATTGAGTGGGGGCCTTCCAGCTGGGGAAGATGAGAAAGTTCTATAGATGGTGCTAGTGTTTGCACATCAGTGTGCATGTGCTTAAATGCTGCTGAACTGTGCACTGAAAATAGCTAACATGCCACGTTTCATGCATTTTGTCACAACTATTTTTACAAAAGGGGGAAAAGTTACTATCTGCACCATGGCTCTGTATCATCTTTAAAGAGAATGAACTTGGGGCTGGCGTTGTGGTGTAGCACCTAAAGCCACTGCCTGCGATGCTGGCATCCCATATGAGCACCAGTTCCTATCCTGGCTGCTCCACTTCTGATCCAGCTCCGCTAATGGCCTGGGAAAAGCACTGGAAGATGGCCCAAGTGTTTGGGCCAGTGCCACCCATGTGGAAGACCTGGGTGAAGCTCTTGGTACCTGGCCTCAGCCTGGGCCTGCATTTTCTGTTGCTGCCATTTGGGGAGTGAATCCAGCAAATGGAAGATCTCTTTCTCTCTCTGCCACTCTGCCTTTCAAATCAATCAATCAATCAATCTTTATAAAAGAGGAAGAGAAATGCTCTTATATACTTATGTTCTTGTATATACCTATTATCTCTAGAAGTAACACAATTGTTACTGGAACGGCCTGGAAGCAACTGTGGGCAGGGCACTGCTGTCCACTGTGTTTTCATTACTATGTACGGACATACTTCACAGCATTCGTGGGAAATGGAATTAAAAGTTTTGGTGTAAAAAGTTTTGGAGCCATACATAGTTTTTTCCTAGGACACATCTTTCAGGGCATTTTTAAAGGCCCATTCTACTTAGGTTTCAAAATGTTTTGCACCAAAACAAACATCTTTTAATCCCATTTTTTTTTTTAAAGATTTGAAAGTCAGTTACACAGCGCAAGTGTGCTTCCATCCACTGGTTCCCTCCCCAAATGGCTGCAGAGGCTGGGGCTGGGCCTCTTGATCACCCACATAGGTGCAGGGGCCCTAGTACTTGGGCCATCCTCTGCTGCTTTCCCAGGCGCATCAGCAGGGAGCAGGACAGGAAGTGAAACAGCCAGAGCTTGAACCAGTGCAGCTACTATGCCACAGCATTTAATCCCATTTTACACAAATTTTTTGAAGTCCTAAAATATAAGTAGCAACCACTTGAGTTCCAGAATTAGCTCCACCTAATTTATAAGAGGTCCTGTAAGCGTAGAACATGAGCCTCAGACTCTGCGATGATGTATTGGGTAGCCTGGAGTCATCCATTGCCCTTTCTCTCTTTTCTACATGCAGCATAGTAAATGTGCCACATACTCCGTGGGAATGCAGAAGACTTACTCCATGATCTGCTTAGCCATAGAGGATGATGATAAAACTGACAAAACCAAGAAAATCTCAAAGAAGCTTTCCTTTTTGAGTTGGGGCACCAACAAGAACAGACAGAAGTCAGCCAGCACCCTGTGCCTCCCGTCTGTTGGGGTCGCCAGGCCTCAAGGCAAAAAGAAGCTCCCCGCTCCCTTCAGCCTCCTCAACTCCGACAGCTTTCTCTACTAACACAGGGAAAGCAGGCGGCAGACCCGAAGCGTCTCCAGCGCCGACGCGGCCTTCAAATCAGTGCCATGACGGAAAATGTCAGAATGTTCTCGAATCTCATTTTTCTGTGTAAACTTGCATTTGACGTGTTTTTATGAAGGAAGGTAACAAGAAACCTCTAGAAATTTGTGGAAAACAAACTTATTTGACGAACATTATATTGCTGCAAGTTATTTATTATGTCTTGTAAATAGGCTAGTGTTGAGATTGACTGTTTTTTATGGTTACAGTTAAGACTCGTGGTCCCTGTCAGTTGGATTGGGGTTACCTGTGTTAGCACTGTTTGCCACACTTTCCAGGTTTGGGTAATAATCATTCCTCAACCTAGAACTCAAATGACCCCTGACTGAAGGTAGGTCAAAGGACTCTAACAATAGACTAAATGAGTGGTTACTAAAAGCTGTTCCAATGAGCTGCTTAATTGGTCATCATTAACCTAAAATGACAGATGTTACTGTTATTTCTATATTATATGAATGCTATTTCCAGATAGTCTAGTGCCAAATTTGTCTAGTTAAATATAAAATTTAGGAACGGCTTTTCTTCTAAAGTTCGGTGTCATTCAAGAGTTGCTAACACAGTGGCAGTGTTAGGTGAAGATGCTGTCTACAAGGTAGATAATATACTGTTTGATACTCAAAACATTCTTCATTTTGTTTAAAGTAGAAAGTACATAATTGTATATTTTAAGTGTTGGGTAAAAAAGTAGTTTTGCATTTTATAAGGTAAAGATGTAAATGATTCAAGTGTAAAGCTCTATTTGGCTTTTAAACATGACATTCTTACCTACTGATTTCTCTTGCTATACGTTGGATGATACTGTGACTCTAGTAAGATTCACTGTTGACATAGTACAACTTACATAGGTAAAAAATATAGCATTGAAATCTAACTTTAAGAATGAGGATTTAAATATTTTCTGTTGTGCAATATCTTAAGGGAAGTAGCTGCCTTTGGGCAAGTGCAGCCATGGCTCCTGGGTCGTGTTTGTGTAAGTATTTAAATAAACACATTCATTTACTTAAGTGAACATTTGACTTTTACTTTACTTTCTCTGCTTGTTTCAAATAATTTCTATCCTAATGCACACAGAGAAAATGAGCTTTGAAGTTATGTCATCTTTAATTTTTTGAAGGGGAAATTGTACCATTTGATCCCTAGCCCAGGGCTCCCCTCACTGGACACAGCTGGCTCTTTTTCTTGTGTATCCTCCCACTGTCAGGCCATACATAAACAAACATTATTTTTTTCTTCACACACATCAATTTTGCATCTTTAAAAGGGAACTCCACGTTTTCTGTGTTCAGGAGACATGCCCAGTGATTATAAACAAACCCTATTGTTACTTAAAAAAAAAAAAAAAAAAAGGGAGGAGCGAGCTGCTGTACAATTGTTTATTTATATTGGCAGCAGCCCCCAGAGCCCTGGACAGCAGCTGTGACACAGGAACAAGAGACTGGCAGTACACAGTGCTCCATTGTAGGCTTCTTTCCTCTTAGCTGGTCACACCCACCACCTGAACTTCCCACAAGACCTTTCTGTGATAGATGCAGGTCAAGGTCACTCATTACAATCTGCCCTAATTGATTTTTTGCTGAGCATGGAAGCCCCTGACTCCCTCAGGAAACTCAGGCCCCTTTGGTCTTAGTACAAAGAGGGCAGTGCCAGCTCTGGCCCACTGACATGCCTGCGCCCGGACAGCAAAGGCAGGACACTTCACAGGCTCGCTCCAGCTGGCAGTGACAGCAGTCTTTTGTTTAATTGTTTACTTCTTTGAAAGGCTGAGGAAGAGAGACCTTGCATCTGCTGGTCCACTCTCCCAAATACCTGGCAATAGCCAGGGTTGGGCCAGGCTAAAGCCAAGAGCCAGGAACTCCATGTGGGTGACAGGAACCCAAGTACGTGGGCCATCTTCTGCCTCCCAGGCACAATGGCATGGAGTGGCTGGGACGCACACCACGCATTCCAATATAAGATTTGGGCCTCCCAAGTGCAGGCTTAACCTGCTATGCCACAACGCCTGCCCCTTCCTCTTGGTTTTTAAATATGAAAACAAGATCCCATTCTTCGTGATCTAAAGGATTAAACTTGGCCAGCTGTCACCTGGCCTGTGTGAAGAAGGCGTGGATCTGCTGTGCTACGGCTTGTCCGACGACTGGCTCCAGTTCTGGGATGGAAGCGTTACTCAGTTGTTGGAGAGTTGGAAACTTCTGAAGCAGAAGGGGAGCTTTGACCTTCCCAACTCCCGGGATCTGCTGCACAGTTCGAAGGAGGTGCGGCTCGGAGAGCTGAGTCCGTTTCTTCCTAAGAAAAGGGTTCTTACTGGGCTCTTTGGTTTGCTCTTGAACCTGAGTTGGAAATTAAAATAAAAGCACATGAGCGCCCTCTGGAGGGCTGGCAGTTTTCTTAAAGTCTGGTTCAGCTAGACCTAAACCAGTTAAGGCCTGACTATTCTTATAGACCAAGTTCTCAGACATCAGCAAAAGTGTTGAAAGATCAGGCATATGACTACACAAAGAGCAAGATAAAAATGGGTAGTTTAAAAAAAAAAAAAACCCAAGTTTTCACAATGTTTAGGATACAACTACTCGGAGGAATCCAAACACTTTCCTATGGATCATTTGGGTTATGCAAGACAAGTGGATAAAGACTTGAACTCGATCTGCTTCATGGAGGGCCTGCAAGAAACTGCCAAAGGAGCAACTGTTTTCAGTGAGTGGTGGTGCACAAAGCTGATAAAGCTATTTTATTTAGGGACGGTAGGAACCGTGAAGCAAGGGGCATGGTAGTGAGGGATCTGTGAGCCACACAGGGTTGCCTGCATTTCCAATTTGATTTCCAACTCAAGCTGCACACCAGAGGGGAAATTTAAAACACAACTGATGCTCAGGTTGTCCCTACCTCCTCCGCTGTTCTAATTTTTTAATTGGCCAGAAAGGAAAGCTCATTTATCATGATTTTTTTTAAAGCTCCCCAGAGGGGCCAGCACTGTGGCTCAGTGGGTTAAAGCCCTAGCCTGAAGCACTGGCATCCCACATGGGTGCCGGTTCTAGTCCCGGCTGCTCCTCTTCAATCCAGCTCTCTGCTGTGGCTTGGGAAAGCAGTAGAGGATGCCCAAGTCCTTGGGCCCCTGCACCCACGTGGGAGACCTAGAAGTTCCTGGCTTCGGATCGGCGCAGCTCGGGCCGTTGCGGCCAATTGGGGAGTGAACTCTGTAACTCTTTCAAATAAATAAAATAAATCTTAAAAACAAAACAAAAAAAAAGCAAAAAGCTCCCCAGGAAATTCTAATGTGTGAAAAATCAGGCAATCAGAGAACCAGGTTTTTTTTGTTCATTGATGTTCAATGAAGGACATGTGGGTGGGGATGAGGCAAAGTAGCTGCCAGGGGACATTTTCAGCAGCCTAAGAGCAGGACAGTGAATCATGGCAGTAATCAGGGTCCGGGAGTCTAAATCAGGTTAACTCGTCTGCTCCGTGACACACTTCCCTTGGCAGGGACAGGGGTGAGGGTGTATGCAAGCCCAGCTGGCCACAGAGGCAGCTTCTAAGTCCTCAAAGCGATTTTAGACGCTAACACAGCGGATGCCATGGGCTGGATTGATGGGTTGCAACTATAGCAGGGGCAGAGCTAGCGAACAGGTGAGCTGAGAATCTGCAGGAGCGAGGGCAGCAATACAGGAGCAGGAAGGGATACTTACTAACTGGACAATGAGGCAGGACGCTTCCATCTGGCTGGCCACGGGAAGCAACACCATCCCAAGGTCCAGCACAGTAAACTTCTGTATGGCCGAGAAGTACTGTTCGCTCATCTGTGTTTTCTCAACTATCACAATCCCTTGTAGGTTATTGGACTGCAAAGAAAAAAAAGACAGCAGTCCGCTTGGTAACAAGATGCCTTTGGAGGTGGAGAAAGCTATGGCTTTGTGTTTGGATTGGCCAGTGCTTTCATAGCAATTATTCCAAGGGATGGAGGGGTAAGCGTACAAATGAAATGTTGTTTCTTTCAGTTCAGTACTTACATTTCTAGCCCGAACAAGCCTCTTTCTGTAGCCGTTTCCTGCCACCAAATCAGCTTCGGTGATATAAAGAATGCAAGATCTGTTAGACAGGTAAAAATCTACCGGTGCCAGGCCATCCTCAAAAACGAGCTTAATTTTCCCTTAAAATACAGACCAGAAAATGAGTTCCATGAAGTCTGGGAGAAAAGGCGCAACAGGGAGCAGCGCGCTTCAGCGCGTGGGGAGCCCACTCACCTTGCACCTCCTGCGCCAGCTGCGACCCCCGCCATTTCTCACTCGCTACCACGTGCCCAAGAGGCACGTGCACAGGACCTGGGTCGCCGGGGGGCTTCCCTTCCATCGGTGGTCTCGCTCTAACGCCGGCAATGCAGGTGGCACTTAGGCGCACACAGCCCCGCGTCCCGTTGAACGCCAAGCCCTCTGTGGCAGGATCTCCTCTGCAGAGTATTCTTTCAAAACCTGAATTATTAGCGTAAGAACCAACAAATTCCTGCCCCAGTGCCCGCCTTCCTCACTTTTGTGACTTGCCTGGCCCGGGACGCGCCCACTAGGCCCGCGCTTCGGATCCTCATTCTAGTCCAGGGCCGGTGCGGAGCCGGCAGGACCCGCCTCCTCCTCCCAGTCTGGGGGCTCCTGTACCACCCGAGGCCGCGCCACTTCCGTGTACGTCAGCAGCGCTCGCCCAGGTTTTCATCCTGCCCGCCCTCCGCCCCCTACAGCGTGGGATAGGCTGTGGCGCCAGGGATGGACACCTGAGCCGGCCAATTAGAGAACAGACAGTTCAGCCGCCTCCCGCACTGGTGGGATTTGAACGGGACGCGCTGGTTGCCAAGAGCGACGGGTGTGGGAGTAACCCGGGAGCTGATTGGTTCAGGAGGAAACAGAGCCATTGGCCGACGGGGTTTTTGCGAGGTCCGCTGTGAAGAGAAAGCGTCGGGAGCTCGGCTGGAGTAGTGCGGGCTCCTGGCTGTGGAGGGACTTCTCTCGTAGGCTCAGCCCCGGGCTGGCCGCCGCCCCGCAGCAGGCATGTTCCCGGGATTTCGGAGAGGCCGCCAGGACCAGTTTGTGAGTAAATCCTCGCGCGTCCCGCGCCTGGGTCCGCGGTGCCGGGAACTGAGGGGCGAGGGCAGGAGCGGTTGGGATGTGGCCTGTGATGGAGGCCAGGCGGCGGCTGAGGAGAGAGGGATTTTCAGTCGGGAAGCCCTGAGTTTTCGTGGTCCGGGGTGGGCCGCGGTCGCACGGGAATCCCTGTCTGCCGGGCGAGCTCGCTCCTGCTCCGCTGCTCGGTGTCCCTGCTGGGCAGTCGTTCGTGGTTCCTTGCCCTGCCACCCGCCGCGTCCACCCCTCGAGCGGCCCCACCCTGGCCTCCAGCATCTCCCTGGATTGGGTTCTTAGCGCCTCACTAGTTCCTCCGCGTTCACGTTCTGCCTCGGTGCCAAAGGCGTCCTTTAGAGTGCGGATCTGCCCGTGCTGCCTTAGCGCGCAGTGTTGCCAGCATCAGCACGACCACACACGTGCCCCCCAACCACTTGTACTCCCAGTCCCATTCCCTGAGCACCTCTCCTTTCTTACCCTTTGATGCAGGGGGCTGACTTCAGAAATCCGTTAACTTCCTCCCCTGCCACCTGTTGAGCCTACCAGTCTTTTTTTTTTTTTTTTTTTTTGACAGGCAGAGTGGACAGTGAGAGAGAGAGACAGAGAGAAAGGTCTTCCTTTGCCGTTGGTTCACCCTCCAACGGCCGCCGCGGCCGGCGCACCGCGCTGATCCGATGGCAGGAGCCAGGTGCTTCTCCTGGTCTCCGTGTCTTTTTAAGCACCCGTGGATCCCTCGACCCTAACTTAGGCACACAGCACGCTGTAGAACATCACTTGGGCACCTTTTGGGGAGCTATGATTTGCTGCAGCCGTCCAGCATCTCCGGGAAGGATCTTACAGCATATCGCTAGCCTTGGAAAATATCAAAATTCAGGTTTTGAAATACTGCTTCTACTGAATAGGTGTTGCCTTCACACCACTGTTGAAAAGTCAGAGGGCAGGCATTTCTTCTGGTGGTTAGGACGCCAGTGGGGTCCCACAGCAGAACGCCTGAGTTTGATGCTCATCTCCGGACTCCAGCTTCACGCTAATGTGGATCCAGGGAGGCAGCAGGGATGGCTCGAGTGATTATGTTCCTGCTGCCTGCATGGGAGACCTCGGTTGGGTTCCTGACTCTCAGCTTTTGTCCTAACTAGGGGCTATTGCCAGCATTTGGGGAGTAAGCCAGGAGATGGGAGCACTTTATCTCCTTCCCTCTCTCCCATTCTGCTTCACAAATAAATGAATTAATCATTTTTTAAAAGATGCATTTAAAAACACATATCCTAAGTTGAACCATTGTAAGCGGGTTCCATCTGTAATTACTGGGGGAATTGGCCAGAGGACTAGCTTTTTTAAAAAAATTTTAATTTTTTTTGACAGGCAGAGTTAGACAGAGAGAGACAGAGAGAAAGGTCTTCCTTTTCCATTGGTTCACCACCAAGTGGCCGCTATATCCGGCACGCTGCGCCAATCCAAAGCCAGGAGCCAGGTGCTTCTTCCTGGTCTCCCATGTGGGTGCAGGGCACAAGCACTTGGGCCATCCTCCACTGCCTTCCTGGGCCACAGCAGAGAGCTGGACTGGAAGAGGAGCAACCGGGACAGAATCCGGCGCCCCAACCGGGACTAGAACCCGTGATGCCAGCGCTGCAGGCAGAGGATTAGTCTAGTGAGTTGTGGTGCAGGCCCAGAGGATTAGCTTTTGGGGAGTAAGTACAGAAAGAGAATTTCAGCTGGAGAGTGCAGCATATACTGAGGCCTGGTAAAGAATGAATTATTTGCTTTTAGGAAAAGGAAGGCGATTCTGAGTGCTAAGGCATCGGGAAGATGCGCAGGAATAAAGAGGGGAGCAAGAGATGACTGTGGATCCATTGGTAGGAAGCAAGCAGTAGAGACTTTCTGTGACATGCTGGACCACTTACCTGTCATCGGGGGCGTGACGCTGCCCACTCTGGAATCAGAGCCCTTCAGAGCCTGTCATTCTGGCTGCCCCCTCCCAGATGTGTCTGCACGCCAGTGCGCTGGAGTGGGTGCTTGTCGCTCCCCCTCTTCGTGGAGGAACGACACTAAACCCTGCCTAGGCTTCATATCCGAGTCACGGCACCATTATGTCGCTCCCCCTCTTCGTGGAGGAACGACACAGGACCCTGCGCTGTTCTTTTGTCTGCTCGGCCCTCCCCGGGTTTGCTGCTGGTTCTTCCCGGGTTGGCCACCGTCCCTTCCACCTCCGTGGAAGGGCGGTTCCCCCTGGCCACTTTCCCCACTTCCGCAGGGGAGTGGCACACCGCTGGCCGGTTCTCTCGGGGGCTGCACAGGTGTTCCTCTTAGATGTTCCTGGTGCATGTTGTCTCTCTCCTCCTTTATAGTCCTCTTCCACCAATCCCAACTCTGCTACCCACACGCCGAGTATGCTGCTCTCCTCCAATCAGGAGCAGGTCCTGCTGTTTATTGGTTGAACTGGAGGCAGCTGTGTAGAAGCTGTTTCCTCCTCTCCCAGCGCCATATTGTGGGAGAGCAGATGCATAGAATAAGTCTTAATTCCAGTAACTTAGTCTAGTCCGAGTTGCTCCCCACAGGTGCTGCTTCCAGGAACACTGGCACCAACGTCTTGCCCCGTTCCCTTCTTCATGTTATTCCCTCTTCTTAGAGTACTTTTCCATCACATTTCCAAGTGAGAGCAGTGGTTGTCTTGGAAGTCCCAGTCTAAGTGCCTGTGGGTTTTCCTCCAAGGTGAACATTTGAGGTCTCCTTGCTGGTCCCCAGATATGAAGGAGCCCTTCCCTCCTTCGACAACAATATTTTTTTTTTAATTTTTAAAATTAAAAAAAAAATTTTTTTGACAGGCAGAGTGGACAGTGAGAGAGAGAGAGAGAAAGGTCTTCCTTTGCTGTTGGTTCACCCTCCAATGGCCACCGCGGCCAGCGCACCGTGCTGATCCGAAGCCAGGAGCCAGGTGCTTCTCTTGGTCTCCCATGCGGGTGCAGGGCCCAAGCACTTGGGCCATGCCCCACTGCACTCCCGGGCCACAGCAGAGAGCTGGCCTGGAAGAGGGGCAACCGGGAAAGAATCCGGCACCCCGACTGGGACTAGAACCCGGTGTGCTGGTGCCGCAGGCGGTGGATTAGCCTATTGAGCCTCGGTGCCAGCCAACATTTTGTTTTTACCTCTCCTTTGGCACTTCCCAGAATTCAATGCTCCATTTGGGTGGTTTTCCCCAGTACTCTACCTCAAGGAAGACGACTGGCTTTCTTCATGGTTCTCATGGTGTTCTGCCTCTAGTGGGGTGAAGAATGCTTGGTGCCCAGAAATGAAGATTGGGCTAACCTCAGAATCCTCCAAGAGCCTCCCAGTTATCTAAAGCATGTGCTGGGACTCCCATTGTGTGTCATTGCCTGAATCCTTGAGAATCTTGATTAAGTCTCTGCCAGGTGTGGGTTAGGGTGTCAGGCCTGAGTTCCAGGCCTAGTAACTGAAGAAAGAAAGCAGCCTGCTTCTCAGGAAGTCTCCCTGCCCTGCAGAGGGAGGCACATGAGACATCACTGGGGACAGTGCTGGGGGATGAGTGGATAGGCTAGAGGGTGACCCTAGGGAGTGGTCAGGGAAGCTGCTCCGCGCATGGAGGGCCAAAGGGGCCCCACAGTGCTGCTCCCTGGGTGGCTTGCTTGTCTGGCCAGATGGGGACTGAGGGTGTTAGGGAGTAGTGGGGCTCCTCAGATGGCTGGATCCCTGAGTGGACAGTGCGGTGATCCTAGGGGAGGGTGGTGGTGGCAGGACCCAGGTGATTCTTCTTCATCCCAGTGACCTCTGCTAATTTCATCTGTGCAGAAACACATCATCCATGGCCTTCTCCCTGCAGCCAGCATCGCCCCAAAGCCAGCTGTGCCCCGCACACCTCCTCCCCGCAGCCCCAACCCGTCTCCAGAGAGACAAAGGTGAGTCCCAGAGGAGCAGCACTGCACCTGCCACCAAGCCCTGGATCCTGGAACTGTTTGAACTGTCTACACAGTTACAAATAGGGTAGTTAGAATCCTGTGTGTTGAGTTTTGTACCACAGTCCTGTAATGTACACTTACATGGGTTTGAGATTCTCACATTGCACAATTGAATGTAATTAATATATTTCAAAATATGAGCAGTCAGGCCCAAGTGTTCAGGTTAATAGTGCTTTAAAGTGAATTTTGAGTTGGTGCACATAATTTTCTTTAAACACAAGTCTGCCTTTTCCAGGAACTGCTTTGGGCAGGGAGAAAGAGCACCTTCACTGCTCTCACCTGGATTCCCCATCCTCAGGTGCTCCCAACCCACCACCAGCTGACCCATTCCTAGAAGTACCTGAGAGCCCTGCTGTGCCTTCCATGACTTTAGACACAGGAGAATTTTAGACTATTTTTAAGCCATTAAACGTTGGACAATGGGCAGACATTCAGCCTATTGGTTAAGACCCCCACGTGCCACATTGAAGTGCCGGGATTTAATTCCCAGCTCCTGCTCCTGCCTCCAGCTTCCTGCCAGCAGAGACCCTAGGAGGCAGTGATGTATGGCTCAAGTAGTGGGTTCCTCTGCCCCCATGGGAGACTGGATTGCACTTCCTGCTCCCAGGAGCAGTTGCAGACATTTGAAGAGTGAACCAGCAGATGGGAGCTTTCTCTCTGCTTCCAAAATAAATTTTTTAAAAATTAAAAAAAAATTTTTTTTAATTAAACATTGCCAACAGTGAATGAGAGCTAACTTCAGGTGATACCTCCTTGCCTGTGTTTTGGTAACCCTTGTATGCCTTCTGATAACAAACACTCTGAATTACCTTAGGGTTTGTTTCTTTCTTCAGTAGGAGCTTGGTAACTGGAAGAGCTGTTTGGGGATGTTTATTTTGTGTGAAGTACTCTGGAACCTGCTTGAGAAACATTGTTTCATTTCATCCTCTCAGTGACCCCATGGGAGAAGTCCTCCTGTCACCTCTGTTTTGGGTCACATGTGAGGCTCAAGTGTTAGTAACTGGTCCCCAGTGGCCTTGCTGTGACACAAATATGAGTCTATCCAGCAATTCAGTGTTTGTGTGAGCAACTTTTTTTTTTTTTTTTTCAGATTTATTTATTTGAAAGACAGAGTAAGAGAGAGAGAGAGAGGGAGAGAGAGAGAGAGGTCCTCTATCTGCTGGTTCACTCCCCAAATGGCCACAACTGCCAGGTCTGGGCCAGGCTGAAGCCAGGAGCCAGGAACTCCATCCTGGTTTCCCATGTGAATGGTGAGGGCCCAAGTACTTCAGACATCTTCCACTGCTTTCCTGGAAGTGGAGCAAGCCAGACTCACACTGGCAGGCTTCACAAGCAGTGGCTTAACCTACCGCACCGCCACGTCGGCTCCTGCTGTTGTCGTTGGTTTTAATTCTGTATGTAGAAACTCCATAATATGGTGTTATTGTTTGTGCATTAGTTAGTCACTTAGCATTCTAAAAGTAGTTTTAGTGAGGTAACTTGTGTAATTAACTATTTAAAGTGCATAATTTGACAAGTTTTGATATATCCTTATACCTGTGAAACTATTATCACAATCAAGATATTAAATGTATCCATCGCTCCCAAAAGATTCCTTGTGCCTTTTGGCAGTTCTTTCCTTCCACCTTTCTCTGCCATTTCACTTTCACCTGATTTCTGTCGCTGTATATTAGTTTGTATTTTCTAGAATTTTATGTAACTGATAATCATTGTTACGGCCTACATTGTGGTACAGTGGGTTAAGCCACCACTGGTGAGAGCAGCACCCCATATCAGAGCACTGGTTCAAGTCCTAGTTTGCTTTGACCCAGCTTTCTGATAATGTGCCTGGGAAAGTAGCAGGTGGCGGCTCCAGCACTTGGGTCCCTAGCAGCCATGTGGGAAACCTGGATGGCATTTTTAGCTCCTGGCTTTGGCCTGGCTGTTGCAGCCATTTGGGATGAAAGATGAAAGATATCTCTCCCTCTCTCCCACCCTCCCTCCACCCCCTGCCTTTCAAATAAGTAAATAAATATTTTTTAAAAATTATTGCTGGTTTCTTTCACTCAGCATAATCCATTTTGTAAAAGTCCATACGTCCTTTTTATTGCTGAATAATATTCCATTTTATGAATAGGCCATCATTTGTTTATCCATCCACTTGCTGATGATATTTGGATTGTTTCTAACTTTTGGTTACTAGAATAAAGCTGCTGTGAACATGTATGCACAAATCCTTAGATGCATGCTTCCATTTGTCTTGGATAAATATTTAGGAATGGAGTAGCTGGATCATATGCTAGGTGGGTACTTAATTTATTATGAAACCGGTGAACTGTTTTCTGTAGTTTTAGGGCTCAGTTCTCAAGACTGCCCATGTCCCCCTTCAGATGCCAGTCACAAGCCATTTGTTTGACCTGCATTTCTGGCTGGCTGGCTGGCTGTAAATCAGGATCCCCACAGTCTCCTTTCTAGGTTTGAATAATTTGCTAGAGTGGCTCACAGATCTCAGGGAAATATGCTTATCTACATATTATATTATAAAGAGTATTTAAAGGATACAAATCAGGCAGCCAGATGAACAGCTCTGTAGGGCGAGGTCTGGATGGGCACTGATCACGTGAGTGCTCCCTGTGGAGTTGGGGTTCGCCACTCTCCTGACACATGGGCACCTTTTGTTCATCTTCCTGGAAGCCTCGATGTGTTCAGCTGTTTGCAAGCTCTCTGGACACAGTGTTTTTTGGATTTTTATGGAAGCAATATTACATCAGCATGATTGATTACGCCATTGGCTATCAGTGATCAACTTAACCTTTAGCCTCTCTACCTTCCCCAGAGTTTAAGGGGTAGGGCTGAAAATTCCTGACCTCTGCATGCCTGGCTGGATCCCCAGGCAACTGGGTCCCTATCCTGTGGTTATCTGTGAAGGTTTCAAAAATCACTTGACGAAAACTCAATTCTGAAGCTGTTCCAGGGCTACTTCTGGAACGAAGGTGAAAAAGGCCAGAAAGTTGAACAAAAGATGCTCTTGCTGCTCTAATCACTTAGGAAATAGCAAAGGTTATGGGAGCTGTGAGCCAGGACAAAAATCTGTACGTATCATAGTTTTGTTACCCATCCAGATTGTGGGCCCACTTCCTGTTGGGTTCAATCAAGAAATGCACCAGAAGGAGCTGTCATGCAAATATTGATTTAGAACCCTGGGCATAATGCCCAAAGCTCCCAAGCTGTGACTCCCAGAGTAGGAGAAAGAGTTTATCTTTTATTTTAGAGGGAAATGAATATGGAAGAAGGAGGGTTCCTGTTATCACATGTAGGCGTGGTGTAAGCTCATGGCAGGCACAGTTCAGAAGCATGCTCTAGCACAGGTTACATGTTACGGTAATAAGGTGTAAGCTTCTCCTGGGGCAGAGATCTTAGTATTAAAAAGAAGCAAAAGGGGACCTTTGGATACTCTTTGACCCATCTCCGCAGGTGTTGCTCTTACAGCAGGGTCTGGGCTGGTCCAGTGGCTGGGGATTGCATCTCATGGAATGTGACTGAAAACGTAGAAGAAAACTTGGGAGAACATCAGGTGCTTTTAAAGTCTTGAAATAGAAATGAGTCGTAGTAAGGACTGAGCTGTGTGGGCATCAACCTGTGCTACTCTCACAGTAGTGTGTCTCCTGGTGGTTTTATTTTGCATTAAAAAAAGATTTATTTATTTGAAAGGCAGAGAAACAGAGACATCTTCATCTGCTGGTTTATTCGCAAAATGGCCAGTTGGGCCTGCGCCAGGCCAAAACCGGGAGCCCAGAATTCCACCTGGGTCTCCCATGTGGATGGCAGGGACCCAACTGCTTGGGCCATCATCCACTGCTTTCCTGGGTGTGTTAGCAGGGAGCTGGGTCAGAAGCAGAGTAGCCAGTACTCAAACTGGGACTCTAATGTGGGATGCAGGCATCCAAAGTGGAGGCTTAACCTGCTGCACTATGTAGGGCCCTATTTTGTATTTTTCTAATAACTAATGGTGCCGGGGATCTTTGCTTGTTTGTCATGTGTATACTTTTCTTATTTACAATTTTAATTTTTTTATATCTCAAGGTTTTTTTATCATCTGTATAGTTTCTTTCTTTTTTTTTTTTTTTTTGACAGGCAGAGTGGACAGTGAGAGAGAGAGAAAGGTCTTCCTTTGCCGTTGGTTCACCCTCCAATGGCCGCCGCGGCCAGCGCACCGCGCTGATCTGATAGCAGGAGCCAGGTGCTTCTCCTGGTCTCCCATGGGATGCAGGGCCCAAGCACGTGGGCCATCCTCCACTGCACTCCCGGGCCACATCAGAGAGCTGGCCCGGAAGAGGAGCAACCGGTACAGAATCGGCGCCCCGACCGGGACTAGAACCCGGTGTGCCGGCGTCACAAGGTGGAGGATTAGGCCGGCGAAGCAGCTCACTAGGCTAATCCTCCGCCTTGCGGCGCCGGCACACCGGGTTCTAGTCCCGGTCGGGGCGCTGGATTCTGTCCCGGTTGCCCCTCTTCCAGGCCAGCTCTCTGCTGTGGCCAGGGAGTGCAGTGGAGGATGGCCCAAGTCCTTGGGCCCTGCACCCCACGGGAGACCAGGATAAGTACCTGGCTCCTGCCATCAGATCAGCGCGGTGCACCGGCCGCAGTGTGCTGCCCGCGGCGGCCATTATAGGGTGAACCAACGGCAAAGGAAGACCTTTCTCTCTGTCTCTCTCTCTCACTGTCCACTCTGCCTGCCAAAAAAAAATAAATAAATAATAAAAAAAAAATAAAGAAACTAAAATTAAAAAAAAAAAAGGGCGGAGGATTAGCCTAGTGAGCCACGGCGCCGGCCCCATCTGTATAGTTTCTGTAGCAAAGTCATCTGTTCAAATCTTTTCTCAATTTTAAAAATTGGGTTGTGGAGCTGGCACTGTGATGTAGAAGGTTAAGCTTCTGCTTGCATTGCCAGCATCCATTATGGGTGTCGGTTCAAGTCCTGGCCGCTCCATTTCTGATCAAGCTCCCTGCTATTTTCCTGGGAAAACAGTGGAAGATGGCCAAGTGCTTGGGCCCCTGCACCTACATACAAGTCATTGGATTTCCATGAAAAATGAGACACCAGTAATAAGTGCTGATGCAAGTGATGTGAGAATCAGATGAGGTTGTCTGATGGCAACTGTTGGCACAAAGTCAGGGCAGGAGGCAAACCTCGAGTGATGCAGGTGCATGGTGCTTCAGCCTTCCCCTGCAGTATTCACGGCTCACTGTCTCAATGGGCTGTTTTTGTGCCTAGGTCTGCTCTGGCTGCAGCCATCCTGGCAACAACGTTGACTGGGCGGACAGTCGCCATTCCTCAGCCTCGCCAGAGATCCCAATCTGAAAACAACACGATCTACGCCGAAAAGGACAGCTTCATCGAGCCCTATGCCACCTCCTCGGAGCAGAGACTTCGGTAGGGATGGGACCCCTGGCTCTGCTTCCTGTCAGGGCAGAAGAGGAGCAGCAGCCCAGCATGGTTTCTGTGTGTGTGTGTGTGTGTGTGTGCACACATGTGCATGTGTCTATGGCTGGAGGTCAGGTTTCCACCACCCGTGTCAAAGGGGCACTGTCCAGGGGTCTTAGTTACTCTCAGATCACAATTTTCTCCAGAGTGGATCTTGTTCAATTATGACTTGTTTAGAAACATTGGTGCTTTTCATGGCTGCACAGAGCCAGTGATTTCAGAGTTACTTTATCCCTTGGAAGGATTCTGTGGGTCGCACCTCAACAGTTAGAGTTGTCACTCATCACCTCTCACATGGCTGTCCTCTGGATATAACTTACTAATTTTTCTTTCCTCGCCATCTGTCCTAAGCCTTTTTTCTTTAACATTTTTCCTTCTCAAGCTGGGTTTGAGCTGACACAGGGCCAGGGGGTCAGGAAGCCTCCCTCCTGAGGAAGAGAAGGCCGAGGGGAGAGCTTAGGGGTGCAGGAATCAACCAGGGAAGCTCGAGGGTTGGAGGAGGTCAGTGTGGGGCTGGGATGAGCACTACAGTTGGAGAAGAGAGGATATGACATAGGAGCAACTGCAAGAAGACCCTTGCGCCTGGGAGGACCCCAGTGGGCTGGAGAGGCCTGAGATTGGGGTGGAGGACAGCACTCAGATGAGGGTGCCCTGGCACCTTGAAGGGTGGGTGTCTCCTCTGTGAGTGGGGGCGAGAGCTGAAGGGCTTTTGGTGTTTGAGGGGGAGTAGCAGGGAATATCAAATTTGCCTTTTTTTTTTTTTTAAGATTGATGTATTTATTTATTTGAAAGGCAGAGTTACAGAGAGGCAGATAAAGAGAGAGAGAGAGAGGTCCTCCATCCGCTGGTTTACTCCCCAGTTGGCCGCAATAGCTGGAGCTGTGCCGATCTGAAGCCAGGAGCCAGGAGCTTCTTCCAGGTCTCCCACATGGGTGCAGGGGCCCAAGTGCTTGGGCCATCTTCTACTGCTTTCCCAGGCCGTAGCAGAGAGCTGGATCGGAATGGAGCAGCAGGGACTCAAACTAGTGCCCATATGGGATGCTTGCACTGCAGACAGCAGTTTTACATGCTGTGCCACAGCGCCAGCCCCCAAATTTGCCTTTCTTAACTGTTGTGTGTGTGTGTGTGTGTATGTGTATGTATATGTGTGTGTATGTGTGTGTGTGTATATATATATATATATATATATAAAGCTAGGGCTTTAACCTACTATGCCACAGCACTGGCCCCATTTCTTTTTTTTTAAATCTATGCATATGATGGGTCTTTTTAAAGTTCATAGAAAAATGTGTATTATGAAAAATTCAAGCATGAGTTTTAATTTTTTGTGCCAAAAACATATTCTTTTTTCATAAACTTTTTAAAATACCCCTGTACTTAATGCATTTTATTCTAGGCCCTGTTTTGTTATTTATTTTTTACATTTAAATCTTTGTTCCTTATTGAGATACTTGAATGTGGCCCATTTTTCTTCAGTTAAGAATTATACTCAGCTGAACATGAACTAAAGATGAGGAGTGGGCATTTGACCTGGCAGTTACGATGCCCCCATCCCACGTCTGAGTACCTGGGGGCATTTCCCAGCTGCTGTTCCTGGCTCTAGCTTCCCACCAGTGCTGAGCCTGGGTGGCAGCAATAATGACTCAAGGAGTTGGATTCCTGCCTCCCATGTGGAAGACTTGGATTGCATTCCAAGTTTCTGGTTCCAAACCCGGATTGTTGGCTATTGCAGGCATTACATTACACCTCTCGGGGAAAAAAAAAGAAAAAGTAAGGAAATGGTCCAAAAATTCATTCAAAAGAATAAGCAAATAAAGCTATCAGAAAATTGGAGGCCGGCGCATGGCTCACTAGGCTAATCCTCCACCTGTGGCGCCGGCACCCCGGGTTCTGGTCCCAGCTGGGGCGCCGGATTCTGTCCCGGTTGCCCCTCTTCCAGGCCAGCCCTCTGCTGTGGCCCGGGAGTGCAGTGGAGGATGGCCCAAGTGCTTGGGCCCTGCACCCGCATGGGAGACCAGGAGGAAGCACCTGGCTCCTGGCTTTGGATCGGTGCAGCGCGCTGGCCGCAACACACCGGCCATAGCGGCCACTTGGGGGGTAAACCAACGGAAAAAGGAAGACCTTTCTCTCTCTCTCTCTCTCTCTCACTGTCTAACTCTGCCTGTCCAAAAAAAAAAAAAAAAAAAATCTGGAAAGAATACTAGCTCCCTTGTATTTTAAAATATTACTGAAGTGGAAAAGAGTGCAAGTTCTAGGGCCAGCACTATGGTGCAGCAGGTTAAAGCCCTGGCCTACATTGCCGGCATCCCATATGGGCCCCGAGTCCCAGCTGCTCCACTTCTGATCCAGCTCTCTGCTATGGCCTGGGAAAGCAGTAGAAAATGGCCCAAGTCCTTAGGACCTGCACCCATTTGGGAGACCCGGAAGAAGCTCCTGGCTTCGGATCAGCTCAGCTCTGGCTGTTACTGTAATTTGGGAGGGAACTAGTGGATGGAAGACCTCTCTCTGTCTGTTCTACCTCTCTCTCTAACACTTATCTTTCAAATAAATAAATTAAATAAATAATATTGCAAGTTCTGGTGCAGTGGCAGCAAGGTGCCCTGGAATGCCCTAGAGTAAGCCCAATGTGTACAGCATACTGCATCCATGATAAGATCCAAGGGGAAGGAAAGAATTCAACAGTGCTGATTAGTGGTATTAAAAACAACTCAGCTTCCAGCCTTGCCTTAGTCATACACCAATATAAATTCCCATTGAAGGACAATGTTAGGTATGTACACACAAATAGAACCATAAATTCCAATATCCAGTTTTAACAAATTTGTCAAGGCACGATGACTGCTATTTACTTCTAAGCTAAGAATTTAGAAGGTTAAAATAAAGGGGTGGGGGGCCGGGTGCTGTGTCAAAGTGGGTGAAGCCACTGACTGAGACACAGGCATCCTATTTAGGCACTGGTTCAAGTCCTGGCTGCTCCACTTCCAATCCTGCTCCCTGCTAAAGCGCCTGAGAAATCAGCAGAAGATGGCCCAAGTGTTTGGGCTCCTGCACCCACATGGGAGACCCAGAAGTAGCTCCTGGCTCCTGGCTCTGGATTGGCCCACTTCCTGCCTTTGTAGCCATTTGGGGAATGAACCAATTGGTGGAAGATCTCGCTGTCTCTGTCTCTCTCTGTGACTGCCTTTCAAAGAAGTAAATATTTTTTTAAAAGAAAGGTATCTTAAAAAAAAAAAAAGATTTACTTATTTGAAAGGCAGAGTGACAGAGAGAGGGAGGGAGATCCTCCATCCACTGATTCACTTCCCAACTCCCCAAAGGGCCACAACAGCTAGGGCTACACCAGGCCTACACCAGGAGCCAGGATCTGTGTCTCCCACCTGTGTGGCAGGAACCCAAGTACTTGGACCATCTTCCAGTCCTTTCCCAGGCACATCAGCAGGGAGCTGGAATTGAAAGTGGGGCAGCCACGACTAGAGCCAGTGCTCCAGTACTGGAAGCCAGCATTACAAGCAATGACTTAACCTGCTATGCCAACGACAGCCTCGCTATTTGATTCTTACCCTTTAAAATGTTGACTGTATAGCAAGGCAAATTGTATCAAAAACAGAGAAAACTATAAAAACAACAAGAAAAACTACAAATGCTGAGTATACAAAGAGGAGTGACAGTGGGTAATGCAGTCTTTTTGCTCCTGTATATGTTGTAGCACCTTACAGCACTTTTACGTTGAGGGTCCGGAGGCATGGCATTTGACACGCGTGTGTACATGTTGATGTCAAGTTATGAATGGCTTGTTTTGTTTCACTGCTTCATGTTCTAACACAGGCAAAGTTGGCAGAGTGAAAGGAGAACTTCTTTACCATCCTTTGAGATGCTGAGCTGTGGAGAGGAAGAGGATGATGAAACGGAGCTCTCCTCCAGCTCCAAGGAGGCAGGAGATGGCAGTGCCCAGAAAGAAGAGGGAGGGTACCATGATGCCGAGTATGCGAAGCCACACAGAAATCAGGTGATGTGCTCATGCCAGAGTTTCTTCTTTACATGTACCCTGATGGAGTAAGGATTTTCTTTTCTCTATTCTGCATTTGATGGCTTTTGCTCCAGTATTTAGTATCATTTTAACCTGGCTATTCTAAAATTTAAACTTCTTTCCTTTATGTTTCAAAGACAAAAAAAATCTTCATATTCTTATTGTAGATTTCCATCAAAAGTTCATAATACTGTTCTTTTTTTTTAAAAAAAAGATTTATTTATTATTTATTTGAAAACCAGAATTACAGGGAGGCAGAGAAAGAGAGAGAGGTCTTCCATCCACTGATTCACTCCCCAAATGGCTGCAACAGCCAGTGCTAGGGCAGGCTGAAGCTGGGAGCCAGGAGCTTCTTCCAGGTCTCCCATGAGAGTGCAGGACTTGGTGCTTTCCCAGGCCCTAGCAGAGAGCTGAGTTGGAAGTGGAGCAGCTGGGACTTGTACCAGTGCCCATATGTGATGCTGGCACTATGGGTGGCAGCTTTACCCACTATGCCACAGCGCTGGTTCCCTGTCCTTTTCTTTGACCCTCTAACCTAGTTTTCCTATCACTTATCCAGGATCAGTCTGCACATTGAAACCTTTCTTCAAATTCTTGCCTGAAAAGGGGAATGTCACCCTGTGTCTCTCAATAATAGCTGACATTTTTTGATGCCTACTAGAAACGTGCAACTCCATCTGTAGCCCTAGGTGTGTTTAGCTAAGCTGGCCTCTAAGCGTGAGGGGTTCCATCATTACCTTTATGATGCATGGAAACCCAAGGCACAGAGAGGTTGAAGGAGCTGCACTTTTCCATTGTTAGCCACTCCACTAATCCTACATTGTTGTTTTTTATTTATTTTTTTAAATTAAAAAACAGAGAGAGGTCTTCTATCTGCTGATTTATTTTCTTGTTAAAGATTTTATTTATTTATTAATTTATTTGAATGTCAGAGTTACACAGAGAGAGAAGGAAAGGCAGAGAGAGAGAAAGAGAGAGAGGTCTTGAAGCCGCTGGTTCACTCCCCAATTGACCGCAACAACCGGAGCTGGGCTGATCTGAAGCCAGGAGCCAGGAGCTTCTTCCGGGTCTCCCATGTGGAGGACTTGGACCAACTTCAGTTGCTTTCCCAGGCCATAACAGAAAGCTGGATTGAAAGTGGAGCAGCTGGGACTCAAACCGGCACCCATATGGGATGCTGGCACTGCAGGCTGCAGCTTTACTTGCTACGCCACAGTGCAGCCCCTGATTCACTTCTAAATCCTTGTAACAGTTAGGGCTGGATCTGGCCAAAACAAGGGTCCAGAAACTCAGTCTGGGTCTCCCATTTGAGTGTCAGGGATCAAACTACTTGAGTCATTACTGCTGCCCCCATGGTCCTCATTAGCTGGAAAGGAAGTAGAGCTGGGACTTGGACACTGATATGGCATGTGGGGCAGCCCAAGTAGCGTCTTGACCACTGCACCAAATGCTCAAACCCTAATCCTGAGTTTTAAGCTGTGCATCTATGGTTTTGGAAACTGGATAATGCCATTTCTTTAATAGCAGAAGGTAGTACCTTAATGTTCTTTTTTCACCATCCTATATCATGTGTTATCCATCATGACTGGACATGCAGACTTCCTACATTAATATTATTTATGGACACAAGATATTTATATATTATAAACTATATATTTTATATTGTATGTTATATACACAATATATAATATATTAATATGATATAGAAATGTTATATATTATATTTTTAAAATATATTACATGTTATATATTTATACATAAACTACATTAATATATTGATTATCCTCTACTGCACTCAATCATATTTTAAGGAATCTGTATATTTCATAAATGAACTACTAATTTCCTTTTTTTTAGTTTTAGTTATTTATTTGAAAGGCAGAGTGACAGAGTTGGGGGGCGGTGAGGGAGTTGTCCATCCTCTGGTTTTCTCCATGCCGACCAGGTTGAAGTCAGGAGCCTGGAATTTCATCTGCGTCTCCATGTAGATGTCGGGGCCATCGTCCACTACTTTTCCAGGCACATTAGCACAGAGCTGGATTGGAGGCAGAGCAGCCAGGACTTGAACTGGTGCTCTGATATGGGATGCTGGCGTCATGGTCGGCAGCTTAACCTGCCAGCCCCTAAACTGTTAATTCTAACATATGCAGACTTTAATGAAGTCTGTCTGCACAAGGAGTGCCGGGACACATTCTGCCCAGAACACTGAGAGTGCTGCTGCACGGCTCTGGAACGCCTGGGTGAAGTCCTGCTGTGTCTTAGCTGTGTGCTTTCTGGCCGTAACTTTGAACCAGTGTCACTGAGAGGAGAAAGATGGAGGATTGGCCCTACAGAGTTCAGAGTACAAACTGTTTATTTTTTAAGATAGATTTATTTATTTATTTATTTTGAAAGGCAGAGTTGCAGAGGCAGAGAGAGGTCTTCCATCTGCTGATTCACTCCCCAAATGGCCATGACAGCTGGAGCTGGGCCGATCCAAAGCTTCTTCCAGGAGCTTCTTCCAGGTCGCCCATGCGGGTGCAGGGGCCCGAGGACTTGGGCCATCTTGTACTGCTTTCCCAGGCCGTAGCAGAGAGCTGCCTCAGAAGTGGAGCAGCCGGGACTTGAACTGGCTCCCATATTGATACTGGCACTGCAGGGGTGGCTTTACCCGCTATGCCACAGTACCAGCCCCACAAACTTTTTTTTTTTTTTAAAGGCAAATCTGTCATAGTTATTTTAAAATTTTGGAAGTAGAAAGTGATATGAGGGTACTTAAGGGGACAGCGTTGTGGCACAGTGGGTTCAGCCACTGCTTGTAATGCAGGAATCCCATGTTGGAGAACAAGGTTGAGTCTCCAAATGCTTGGCTCCCAATCCAGCTCTCTGCTGACGCAGCTGGGGAAGTGGTAGATAATGGTTCCTGTTGCCTTCCTGGGAGACCAGGATAGAATTCCAGGCTCCTGGCTTGTTGTGGCCATTTGAGGAGTGAACCAACAGATGGAAGATCTCTCTGTCCCTCTGCCTTTCAAATAAATAAATAAATAGTAGAAAAGAAAGTTTGTGGGGATGGGGGGAAGCTGGCATTTGGCTGGTATTTAAGAGCAGCTGGTGTGAAAGGAAGGAAGGTCTCTTTAGGGCCCACATCTCATACCAGAGTCCCTGTGTTCTAGTCCTGGCTCTGCTTCCATTCCAGCTCCCTGTTAATATACACCCTGGGAAACAGCAGGTGATGCCGCAAGTAATTGCATTCCTGTTAACCACAGGGGAGACCCAGATTGAGTTCTGGGCTCCTGGCTTTTTCTCTAGCCCAGTCCTTGCAGTTGTAGGTGTTTGGGGAGGGAACTAGCAAATGGAAGATCTGTGTATTTGTCTCTCTGCATTTCAAATAAAAATTTTTAAAGTTCATGTACAGTGGAATTAGAAATATAAATTTTGGTGCAAAACCATTTTGAAATCTGTGCATAGTTTTTCATGTTTTTTTTTTTCATTAATTTTTTGAAGACCTCTTATGAAACATTAGTGTTTTCTTTCTCCAGAATGAACAAATATTGACATTTTCATTGTCTTTTTATTATTGTTAAATAGAACATTACAGATTAGGTTAAAATCTTTATCTTTCACCCTGAACTTCCCTTGCCCCTTGAAAGCATCTTCTCTTGGATTTGGAGAACATTCTAGAAGTCTATGTTTATTTTCTCTTATGACAAGTAAGTGTAAGTAAACAACAGTCCTGTATTTTTAAATTCTATAAAGGTCACTTTACTGAACCAATGATTCCACTTCTTTGCATTTTCGCTTAGCATTCCTGTTTTTTTTTTTAACTTTTATTTAATGAATATAATTTCCAAAGTACAGCTTGTGGATTACAATGGCTCCCCCACACCCCAGCATTCCTGTTTTGACATCAGTCCTTAATTTATTGACCTACTCACCTATTGATGGACACTTAGGTTGCTTCTTTGTGTGTGTCTGATGCATGTACCAGCGTGTGTTAGACCATGCTGCATGTTGCCAAATTGTCCTAAAAAGAGTTGTTCCAATGTACTGTCAATGTGTGTATGCTAATCTCCATGTTTCTCTTCTACTACCCAGCAAAAGGAAAGTCTATCCCCCTATATAGCCCAGAATCCAAAGGTTGAGTTGCACTGACTGACAGCCATTGAAAGATTTCATTATCACCTGCACATTATCCTTGCCAAGAGCAGCTGGCATGAATGAAGATAGAAGGGGATTTCAATTTGTCACAGTCCTGGTGTTTTTTGGTGGAGGAGATAATAGGAGAAAATGTGTTTATGCTATGTGAGGCAGTTTATATGTACCATCTCATCCACTCCACATAGCTGAGACATGTATGTAAAGAATCAGGATGATTGACTCATCCAGCATCAGCCAACCAAGCATCCAGTGGCAGAGACAAGATTCAGACCAGGATGACCAGTGTCCCTGTTGAGAATTAAAATTTGTGTTTGCAGTTCTCAGGTCTATCAAGAATATTTCTTAGACTTAAGTCTTTCATTTTTAATTGACCAAGTATCCCTGAGTTTGCTAGGGTCTTCAAAAGTTAATGGAACATGGAATTAAAAAATAATGTAAGAGTTGGCATTGTGGCACAATGGGCTTGGTTGCTGCTTGTGATACTGGCATCCCATATGAGAGTGCTGGTTCAAGTCCTGGCTCCCCCACCTCCAATCCAGCTTCCTGTTAATGTGCTTAAGAAGGCAATGGAAGATGGCCCGAGCACTCAGGCCCCTGCCAGCCCAGGGGGAGACCCAGATGGAGTTCCTGGATCCTGGCTTCAGCCCAGCCCATCCCTGGGTATTGCAATTATTTGGGGAGTAAGCTAGTGAATGGAAGATCTTTCTCTTCCTCTCCCTCTGTCATTCTGGCTTCTAAATAAATAAATAAATCTCTTTTAAAAAGGTAATGAAAAATTTCCATGAACTTTTTGAAGCCCTTGATATAATATTATTTAAAATATATATCATTGGGGCCAGGTTGTGGCGCAGCAGGTTAAGCTGCCCCCTATGATGCCAGCATCCCATATGAGCATCAGTTTGAGTCCCGGCTGCTCCACTTCCAAAAATCCAGCTCCCTACTAATATGCATAGGAAAGCAGAAAAAGGTGGCCTGAGTACTTAGGCCCCTGTACCCATGTGGGAAACCTGGGTAGAATTCCAGGCTCCTAGCTTTGGCCAAGCTGAGCCCTGGCCTTTGTGGCCATTTAGGTAGTGAATCAGTGGATCAAAGAAAAGGAGATGAATTTAATCAGAGTATGCATTCTTTGGAGTTCTAGAGAGTCTTCAGTTTCATGTGTAGCCTTGTTGATTCATTTGTGTTGATGTGTAATATCCCGTTGTGCAACTATACCGTTCGATTATTTGCCTGTGACAGATACTTGGTTTCCAGTTATAGGCTCTCAGGAGTAACGCTACTGAGGACTTTGATGATGTGTCCTTTGATTGTCCATACTTCTGGTGGTGTACACTGAGGGGTGGGATATGCATGAACTGCCTCAGTACCAGTAGGTTCTACCAAGCAGTTTTCCATACAGGGTGTCATCAGGATGCCATTTGAGTCTCTGATCAGTGTTACATTTCCTCAGTGATGGTGAACAGCTTAATATGTCTTCGACAGGGTGAGCAGGGAGTTTGTTTCTGAGAGATAAAAAGTCAGAGGTCTTTTGTTTTCTTCCTTCAAATGATGACTAGATTGACAGACCTGTCTGCTGCTCCTGAGTGGGGTCACCTTGAAGGCCATGTGTGCAGGGCTTGCTGGACCCTGTGGCCTTAGCTCTTGGCTCTGAAATACCCCCCTCCCAGTTATATTGCTGGTGGTTGCCACTACCTTCCTGCCAGCCCGTGGGGCAGCCCTCCATTGCCTGTAGCACAGTGTAGTAAGCTAAGCGGGTTGCGGAAGCAAGATTTTACCAAAGATTCAGGGTGGCAGACAGGAAGCCAACCCCGAGAGCTCTGGTCCTAGTTTACCCTGATCTTCCTATTGGGCAGCCTCTATCCCTGCTCCTTGCTGTTGTAAGTGTTCTTCCTTGTCAGTGATAGACCCATTCCTGCCCGGGGTCTCTGAGGGACACCTCTGTGGCTATGTTACCATTTCCGACTCCCACATGGGAGTAACTCAGAGAGAGAGGGGTTCTGTTCCCAGGAAGCCACATGTACAGTAGACTCACCTGGTCAGCACACGTGATGGGCCTTGAGCCACACAAGTGCCTGGATGAAGCTTCTCCCAGCAGGTCAGCCATTCTTGTCCCATGGGCAAGTGAGTAACAGTGTCAGTAGCACTGACCAGGTATTACTGGTTACTACTACACCAGGTAAGATGGTGTTGGGTGCTGTGCTGAGCGGGCCACAGGCAACCCCTTCCCCTGAAATCCCCAGCAGGAATGAGGAAGGGAAGCTTCCCCGGGCAGCAGGGGTGGGATGTGAAGCCCTGTACGGCCTCAGCGAAAGCTGGATGGCGATGCCTGTGCCAGTCAGGCTTTTCCCAGGCCTGAAGGCTCATCTGGCCCCACCAGTGTAGCCTTTTGTGTCTCAAGGAGGAAAACCCTTAGTTGCTTAGGGCTAGGGATAGCAGTAGAAAGAATTTGTGAAAGAAGACCTTTGAGTTTGTTAGGAGGACATTTTATACTGGTGACATTTGCCACGTATTTACTCCTTCTTTGTCTTTTGTAACAGCAAAAGGTGCTTTTGTCACAGTGGGTAGACAGTGACGACAACGAAAATCCGTGTGAGCCAGATGGATTTCCAGGCTCACCTCCTGTGCCACAGCATGCACAACGAAAAGGTAAGCAACTAACCAAACAGAAAATAGCTTCAAAACTTAAGAGCAGTTTGTAGCCATAAAGGATGGTGACTTTGGGGGAATGCAGGCATCTCCCCTCCATACTGTGGCTCTATGATGTTTTAACTAGGATTACATTTTGAAATTTATTTTCATTGAAAATAAGCACTCAGTCAGCTGCCCCAAGTGCAGGGTGCTCACTTGTGAGCCCCTGTTGTCTGCTCTCTGAGCTGTGAGGGAACTCATGGCCGGGGTGGGGGAAGGAGGGTCCTGGCTCTGCTATGAAGCTCTGCATGCACCTTTCCTCGGCTTCCGGGCGCCTGGTGCTCCCTGGAATGAGTGGACACGATCATCTGTCCAGTCTTCCATGCTGGCCCCAGGGCCTGGGCTGTTAGGTGAGTGGGTGGGTGGAGGTATTTCCAATTCAGTTCTGTACGTGAGCATTACCAGTCCTTATGTATTTTATTTGGCACAGTGAGAGAGAGAAGACAGCACATTATGGCACGGTAGGACAGAGTTTTCAGCTTCCCAAGAGGTACCTTACATCTAGGAAGTGAGAGAGCCTGGCACATAGTGAGCAAAAGGAAGCTCCTTTGTCAGGGCCCTTGGAGCTGCCGGGCTCCTGAAACTCTTAGACTTTGTGACTAGAAGACAGAATGCTAGCCTAGTAACACTGGAATATTGAATCCATGTAAAAAGTGTATCTCTTCTTTAATTAGAGAAGAAATATCTGTCTTTGCAAAAAAAAAAATCGAATACAGAAATCTTATACTCCCATAGATGATGATTTTTAGCAGTTTTAAGTATGTGTATATAAGATACATACTATTTTGTTACCTGCCTCTTTTTTCTTCTCCTCTTTTTTTCCTTCCTTCCTTCCTTCCTTCCTTCCTTCCTTCCTTCCTTCTTTCCTTCTTTCCTTCTTTCCTTCTTTCCTTCCTTCCTCTCTCCCTTCCTCTCTCCCTCCCTCCCTCATTTATTTATTTGAAAGGCATAGTGACAGAAAAAGATCTTCCATCTACAGGTTCACTCCACAATGACCACAATGGCTAGGTGGTGGGCCAGGCTGAGACCAGGAGTCTGAAATGCCATCCAGGTCTCCCACATGGTTGGCAGGAGCCCAAGCACCTGAGCCATCTTCTGCTGCCTTCCTAGGTGCAGGTGCGTTAGCAAGAAGATAGATTGTAAGCAGAATAGCCAGGAATCAATTCAGCACACTGATATAAGATGCAGGTGTCCCAAGTGATGGCTTAACTGACCCACTGTGCCACACACTATCCCCTGTCTCTTTCATCTCACAGTGCATCCTGAAGATCTTCCTATGTCTGTGTGGCTTTTTCCTCTGTTTTCTTTTTTTAAAGATTTATTTATTTATTTGAAAGAGTTATAGAGAGAGGAGAGGCAGAGAGAGAGAGAGAGAGGTCTTCCATCCGCTGACCCATTTCCAATTGGCCACAATGGCTGGAGCTGCGCTGATCCAAAGCCAGGAGTCTCTTTGTCTGCCATGTGGGTGCAGGGGCCCAAGGACTTGGGCCATCTTCCACTGCTTTCCCAGGCCATAGCAGAGAGCTGGATCAGAAGTGGAGCAGCAGGACTAGAACCAGCGCCCATATAGGATGCTCACACTGCAGGCGGGGTTTTACCCACTACACCATAGCACCAGCCCCTCTCTGTTTTCTGACATCTCTGCTGGGTGGCCTGATGTGTCACCTTTAAATCAGGATCCAGTCAAGAGACAGAACTCAAAAGTAACTGAAGAGAGAAAATTTAATATAGGAAATCTTCAAAAAAGTTCATGAAAACTGGACATTAGGCTAAAACTCACAAGGATTTTAACTTTATTGCACCAAAATAAACTTATGTTTTAATTCAATTTTCTGTGGATTTTTAAAGAATATTTATTTTAATTTTATTTGAAAGAGAGGCAGAGACACATCTTCATCTGCCCATTTACTCCCCAGATACCTGCAACAGCCAGGACTGGGCCAGGCCAGTGCTGGGAGCCTGGAAGTCCATCCAGGTGTCCCATATGGATGGCAGATACCCAAGGACTTGGGCCATCTTCTACTGTCTCCCAGAGGGCAGGCACACATTAACAGGAAGCTGGATCAGAAGCAGAGGAGCCAGGAGTCCAACCAGGCACTCTGATGAGGGATGAGGGCGTTCCAGTGGCGACTTATCCCTGTGTCAGACATTCATGTCCTTGAACTTTTTGAAGCCCCCTCCAATAAAGAATGATTGATTACAGCAGGATTGCCTACTGAGAGGTAAAGAGAACACGCAAGAATGCAGCACCAGCAGCTGCTCCCTAGGCTGCTGATGCAGAGTCTCTGAGAGGAGAGAAACCCGGGAGAGCCTTACCCAGAGCTGGTGTCCAGACCTTGTTGGAGAGAGGGTGGCCGTGGCCTGCAAGAGGCAGTTAAGGTGCTGCCCTCTCAGGTAGGGTGTGTCAAGGGAAGCCACCCATGGGCAGCTGCTGCCGGTTGCTGGCCACCAAAAATAATAATAATAATAATAATAATAATAATAATAATAATAATAATGGGGAGCACAGGGAAAAGAAGTCTAATCCTGAGGCAAATTCCTCTCTCCCATGTCTCTCCAGCGCCCTCTACTGATGAAGCGTCTGATGCCTCTGGCAGGGACAAAATGTAACAAGCAGGCAGTGACAGGTGGATCCTGAAACATGAGCTGGAGCACAGGTGCTGGCTGTGCGGGATTGCAGCTTTGCAGTGGTCCTTGGTTGTGGAAGGCATTGAAAGGCTCTGGTCACTGGTGGAAAATCTCCATAGGTCAAATTCTAGTTCTGTGGCCCTGGGCCAGGCCCTCAGCTGTCTTTGCAGCAAGTGCCTGGGGAGTCTGATGTGGGTAATCCACAGACAACATGTCAGGAACCTTTCTGTGGCTCTCAGTGTTCCAGTTTTCCCCTCTGTCATTTCTGGGTGACAAGAAGCATAGTGAAGTGACTGTACCCTTCTTCGACACCGTCTGGGACGGTCTCTCTTGTCAGGTTACAGTACGGATAAGTGGAATGACACATGTGTATCCCTGTGCCTTCCCTCGGTCTTCATCCACTCTGTCTTGGCACATGAATACAGAGCTAGATTGGAAACAGAGTAGCTGGGACTTGAATCAGCACTCCAGTGTGGGACCAGGCATCCCAAGGGTGGCTTAACTTGTGTCACAGTGCCCACCCCCATTAAAACTTTTGACAACAGGAGTGTATTTCTGTAAAGGTTGGGACGGTCCCTAGCATGATAATCTTTGCATAGGATGCCCATGTAGAAGACTTGTGTTGTTTTAATTGTGTGTACTCCTAGCCCATGATAGAATCGCAGAAGGGAAGACTGTGGAAATCTTTGTAAGGGATGATAAATAAGGAAACAGGGGGAAGAAATGTGTACATCAGTCGAAGGAGCAGCACAGACGCAACATACCAAAGAGAACTTGGGTGATAGAAAGCGTAGCTTTAATTTCCATCATATTCTTTTTCTGATAAGTGATAACTAAGATACTAGAGAAATTATTAGTTTCTTGGGGAAAATATTTGAATTTTCCTTTTAAACCTTTTATTATAATTTTGAACATGGACAAAAGTAGAGAGAAGACTGGAATGAACTCCCACCTGCTCATCACCCAGCTTCTGGAACTGCCAGAATTTTCTCTCTCTTTTTTTTTAAAGATTTATTTTTATTTATTTGAAAGAGAGTTACAGAGAGGGGTAGAGACAGATAGAGAGTGGTCCTCCATCTGCTGGTTTACTTGCCAAATGGCTGCAATGGTCAGAGCTGAGCCAATCTGAAGCCAGAAGCTTCTTCCAGGTCTCCGACATGGATGTAGTGGCCCAAGGACTTGGGCCATCCTCCGCTTCTTTCCCAGGCGCATTAGTGGGGAGCTGAATCAGAAGTGGAGCAGTCAGGAATTGAACTGGCACCCTTATGGGATGCTGGTGCTGCAGACTGATGCTTAACCCACTGCACCACAGCACCGGCCTCAACATTTTCTCTTTCTTCTTAATTTAATTCCATGTTGGCACCACTCTATTTTGTGAAGAATTTAAAGAGGACCTGGAAAACTCCATTAAATTTATAGAAGCAATAAGACCCAATGTAGCATTGTAGGAGATGGTATCAAAACTGTTTTAAGGATGTTACCTATTTTAAGGATGTGAATTTATTATTTATCACTTGAAACGTTCACTCATCAGAAATTATTCAGCGTCCCTACTGCGTATCAGAGATGACAGAGCCACAGGCTCTTCCCCTCACATTCCAGTAGTGGAGGAGGAGATGTTCAGTGGACTGTTCTCTGGAGCACCAAGGAGTGGAGGTGGGCACAAAGACCAGGGAGCAGTTAGTGTTGTTTGCCTTAGAGAAGGCGGCAAGGAGAGGTTTCACTGTGCTGGATGTGGAAGAAAAGGGTAGGGTTTTACCAGTTGACAGTCTAAGTTGTCCTGGGACATTTGACCTGAAACGGTTTGCTTAAAAGCAGTTCATCAGGGCTGGCATAGTGGCACTGCAGCAGGTTAGGTGCTACTTAGGACGCCATTATCCCATATGAGTGCTGGGTTGAGTCCCAGCTGCTCTGCTTCTGATCCAGCTCCCTGCTAATACACCTGGGAAAGAAGAGGAAGATGGTCCAAGTACTTGGGCCCCTGCCACCCACATGGGAGACTTGGATGCAATTTTGAGCTCCTGGCTTCAGCCTGGCCCAGCCTTGGTGGTTGGCCATTTGGAGAGTGAAGCAGAGAATGGGAGATCTCTCTCTGTCTCTGTCTGTTTCTCCCTCTCTACTGTTACTGTGCCTTTCAAATCTTTTATTTTTAAGGATTTATTTATGTATTTGAAAGGCAGAGTTACAGAGAGGCAGAAGCCGAGAGAGAGAGAGAGAGAGAGAGAGATCTTCCGTCTGCTGGTTCACTCCTTAGTTGGCCACAATGGCTGGAGCTGCGCTGATCTGAAGCCAGGAGGCAGGAACTTCTTCCAGGTCTCCAATGCAGGTGCAGGGGCCCAAGGACTTGGGCCATCTTCCACTGCTTTGCCAGGCCATAGCAGAGAGCTGGATCAAAAGTGGAGCAGCTGAGACCCAAACAAGCTCCCATATGGGATGTGGGCACTGCAGGCTGGGGCTTTAACCCACTGTGCCACAGTGCTGGTACAATTTTTTTTTTTTTTAAGGTTTGTTTATTTATTTGAAAGAGTTACAGAGGCAGAGGCAGCAAGAGAGAGAGGTCTTCTATCTGCTGTTTCATTCCCCAAATGGCTTCAGCAGCTGGAGTTTAGCCGATCCAAAGCCAGGAGCCTAGAGTCTGCTCCAGGTCTCCCATGCTGGTGCAGGGGCTCAAGAACTTGGGTCATCTTCTGCTGCCTTCCCAGGTGGTAGCAGAGTGCTGGATCAGAAGTGGAGCAGATGGGACTCCAACCAGAGTCCATATGGAATGCTGGCACTGCAAGTGCTGCCCCAATAAATAAGTCTTTAAAAAAAAAACAAAACAAAAGCTCTTTAATGATAAACTGTTCAACTCTTGGTAATTGTAACATATAAGGAAGTAGATTTAGAATTTTTATATGTCTTTAATCATTTTTGCTTTTTTTGTGAATTTTTAAAAAAGATTTATTTATTTGAACGGCAGAGTTACAGAGAGAGAAGAAGAGGCAGAGAAAGAGAGAGGGAGAGAGGTCTTTCGTCCACTGGTTCACTCCCCAGTTGGCTGCAATGGCCAGAGCTGCACTAATCCAAAGCCAGGAGCTTCTTCCAGGTCTCCCATGCAGGTGCAGGGCCCCAAGGACTTGGGCCATCTCCTACTGCTTTCCCAGGCCTTAGCGGAGAGCTGGATTGGAAGTGGAGCAGCTGGGACTCAAACTGGCGTCCATATGGGATGCCGGCACTGCAGGCGGCAGCTTTACCTGCTACACCACAGTGCCAGCCCCTGTTTTATGAATTCTGTAGAGATTGTGTCCTTTTTATTTGGTACATTGGTTTCTAATTTATTTTCAGCCAGTTATTATGCTTTGTAAGCTAACAGTAGAAAGTTAAAGTCACGTCCAGCATTTCAGTGCAACAGAGTATACAGCACCTTCATCATTTGAGCAGTTTCTTTCAAGGAACAATGATGAGGGGACTTCAAAACTTAAATGGAAAGTATCTATTATTAAAAAAATTGTTTTGGGGCCATCATTATGGCATAGCTGGTAAAACTGCTGTCTGTGACACTGACAGCCCATGTAGGCATCAGTTCAGTGTCCCAGGTGCTCCAATCCAGCTCTCTGCTAATGGCCTGGGAAAGCAGTTGAAGATGGCCAAAGGGCTTGGGCCCCTGCACCCTGTGGGAGACCCAGAAGAAGCTGCTGGCTCCTGGCTTTGGCCTGGAACAGCCCCAGCCATCGTGGCCGTTTGGGGAGTGAACCAGTGGGTGTGGGATCTGTCTCTCTCCCTTTGTGACTCTGACTTCCAAATAAATAAAGGAATCTTTAAAAAATTTTTTTGAGAAACACAACTATAGGCTGGCGCTGCGGCTCACTAGACTAATCCTCTGCCTGCGGCGTTGGCACACCGAGTTCTAGTCCCGGTTGCTCTTCTTCCAGTCCACTTCTCTGCTGTGGCCCAGGAGTGCAGTGGAGGATGGCCCAAGTGCTTGGGCCCTGCACCCACATGGGAGACCAGGGGGAAGCACCTGGCTCCTGCCTTCAGATCGGTGCAGCGCGCTGGCTATAGCAGCCACTTGGGGGGTGAACCAACGGAAAAAAGAAGACCTTTGTCTCTGTCTCTCTTTCTCACTAACTCTGCCTGTCAAAAAAAAAAAAAAAAAAGAAAGAAAAAGAAAAAGAAAAGAAAAGAAAAAAAAGAAACACAACTATGTGGATTTCAGATTTTTTTTTCCTTTTTTGCACTGCAATAGACTTTAATTCATTTTCCATGAACTCTTTGAAATCCCTTCCTATTTTTCTGGCCCAGTTGGATGCTACTTCTAAGCAGAGCCCTGAGAAGAATCAACCTGAGCCTGTCAGGACAACAGCAGGTGGATGTGTGGCGAGCACAGGGGAGGGGCCCAGCACGCAAGGGCTCAGGGTTCCCTGTGACGTTTGGCCTTGGTTCCACAATCACGTGTGCCACCAGAGGTGCACGGGAACAAGCATGTAAAGAGCATGGGCAAAGCAGAGGCAGGCTCCCTGCCTCACCCGTTCCCCACTCGCCACACCCATGTCCTCCTTGGTGCAGGAGCTGAGTTTCTGTGATTTTAGTCTTCTGAGCTGTCAAATTTATCTGCTTTTAAAAGTTTTCTTTCCTTTTTTTCTTACTCAGATGATACACATGTGGTTCTAAATTTAAAGGTAAGATTTTAAAAAAGCCTGATATTCTCAGTAGATAGAATTTCCTGCATAATTTTTAAACAACTCCTATGATTGTAGGGGGAAGAAAATCTTCCCTCAAGTGTCCTTTCTTCTTGAATGTTTCTTTTAAATACTTTTAAGGCTGGTGCCGCGGCTCACTAGGCTAATCCTCCGCCTTGCGGTGCTGGCATTCTGTCCCGGTTGCCCCTCTTCCAGGCCAGCTCTCTGCTGTGGCCCGGGAGTGCAGTGGAGGATGGCCCAAGTGCTTGGGCCCTGCACCCCATGGGAGACCAGGAGAAGCACCTGGCTCCTGCCTTTGGATAGGCGCGGTGTGCCGGCTGCAGCGCGCCAGCTGCGGCGGCCATTGGAGGGTGAATCAATGGCAAAGGAAGACCTTTCTCTCTGTCTCTCTCTCTCTCACTGTCCACTCTGCCTGTCAAAAAAAAAAAAAAAAAGGAAGTAAACGATGGCCTGTTGCTCCTATGACTGTGTAAAAGGACCCAGTCACTGAACTCAGCAAAAAGGCAGGCAGAGGGTGCAGATAGGACTTCCCTCACTGCCTCAGAGGACCCACCAGGAGGAAAGACCCTGAAGGTTTAAGAGTCACTTACTTAAAGCAGTAGAGGTATGGGAATCTGGCCTCGTGGTTAAGATGCATGGGTTTGATGCCTGACTCCAGCTTCCTGCTACTGCAGACCATGGAACATAGTGGCTGTGACTCAAGTGATTGGGTTCCCCTAGAGGAGATCTAGATTCCATTCCTGGCTCCCAGCTTCAACCCAACTCAGTCCCAGTTGCTGCTGGTGTCTGGGTGTGAATCAGCAGGTGGGAGTTCTCTGTTGGGCTCTCAAAAACAAAAGCAAAAAACACTGGACACTCAAGTTTCTAAAGCTAAAGCAAAAACAAAAACACACGAAACCACAAGAGGCAAAATGAAGGGGGAAGTGTGCTGATAACACCTGAAGAGTGATGTCCCAGTTGCCCGTGTCCACTTTTGGGAGATGGGAAGCTCTGTGCTCATACTCTTGCGTTTTTGCTTCCCTAGGATGAAGAGATGTTGTTGTATGAAAAGCTTTCACCCTCCCCCGGTCTTGGCCTTTTGAATGTTGTTATGATTGAAGAGCTTACTTTAAAAAAAAAAAAAAAAAAAAAGATTTATTTATGTGAAAGAGTTACAGAGAAAGGGAGAAATAGAAAGATCTTCCATCCTCTGGTTCACTCCTCAGATGGCCTTAATGGCCAGGGCGAAGCAGGAGCTTCATCTGAGTCTCCCATGTGGGTGGCTGAGGCCCGAACAGCTGGGCCATCTTCCAGTGCTTTCCCCAGGCCATCAGTAGGGACCCGGATCAGAAGTGAGCCTCTGGCACATGAACCGGCACCCACATGGGATGCTGGTATCCCAGGCTTTACCTGCTGTGCTACAATGCCTGCCCCGAAAAGCTTACTGTTTTAGACAACACTCAGACCCTCTGAGCTGAAGATGAAACTCAAGGTTTTTCCTGTAAATGCTGCTGCTTCTGTGCCCTGTTGTTGGAATTGGGAAGAGGTATTAAGTATTGAACTTCTGTCTTTTCCTCACAAGGAGGGTCCAGACCCTGAGTGGGGTGTGTGTGTGTGTGTGTGTGTGTGTGTGTGTGTGTATCCCCTAGGGATGAGTGGCACAAACAAGGGCTCTGCTCAGGGACTGAAGGCCAAGGGAGAGGTGTTGAGGTCCTTTCTGGGGTACACTCTGGGTGTAATTTGGAGCACTTTAGTATCTTCCACAGTGGATTTTTGCAGGTTTGGCTATTGTGTTTCATATCACCAATCTGAAAATCCCAGTCTGAGTCTGTTGCTATAACAGAATACCTGAGCCTGGATCACATATAAAGCAAAGAGGCTGACTTAGCTCATAGTTTTGGAGGATAACAGTCTAAAGTCAAGTGGCCTGCTTTGTTCAGCCTCTGGTCAGGGCTATGTGGCAGGCAGCATGTGAGGGGGTGGGAGCAGGGGACGTGTGTGAGAGGAATCACACGGTGAAACAGGACATCAGAGAGGGCTTCTGTGGTCAGGCTCACTCTTCTGTCTGTAACAGCTCGCTCTCGCAGGAGCTCACCGGGGCTCCTGTAAGAATTCTCTAGATCGCTTGCAAGACTACAGCCCCCCGCCTCCCCCCGGCCCCGTCACCACTTAAAGGCCCCACCACCTTTTCATATGATCACACTGGGGGACACGCCTCTGTCTCTGTCACATGAGCCTTTGAGAGACAAACCCAAACCCTGTCTATACCCTCACTGTTCATCTCCAGGTCAGATTGGAGTGATTTTCACCCTCTGTCTCAACATCTTCAGGGCCATACTCTGGGAGACTGCCAGAACTCTGGCTTCTGGTCCATAGGTTAGGTCCATTCTACGTTACAGGTATTCTGCTGTCTAGCCCATGACTTGAATTTATGTTATTAATCAAAATGTTGACTCTGGTGCGATACTGCCTTGCATCTCTGAGAATCCTACTACACTCAGTCCAGTGTTACTGTCTGGGCTGCAGCCCCTCTTTCCTTTCTTGTTTGACTTTGGTGCATCTCTTGGCTCAGTTACTTGATGCTTTGTGGTGTAGGCACATCCTGGTCCCTAGAGGCCTGTCTAGGATGTTGTGTGTCTACTACAGGCTGCTTGGAGAGGGGAGACCAGCCAGACTGCCTGGTGTACAGCTTGTCTCCTGTGACTAACAGGCAGGGGCAGGATGTGCAATCAGCCAGGTGATGTGGGGTCCCTCTCTTCCTCCTGGGCTGCTGCAGACCCCTGACCTACCTTGCGTCTCTGACCTCAGATTCTGAATGTCCTGCCTGGGGAGGGGCGCACATTTTACTGGTGCTGCCTGGCCCAGGGAGGTGATTCCCTTGCTACTTCTGCTCCTGTGCTGTAACTAGCCCTGCCTCAGCTCTTTGCAGGCTGTGTAGTGTCACTGTTCCTACCAGGTCAAGGTGTATCCCTGCAACCCACTCCCCTTTTTGTGACTCACCTCTTATAATTTGTAGGCCATGGCTTTGTCTTCAATCTAATCTCCTCTGGAATTCCTTGTGGTTCCGTTCTTGTGTCCAGTGTAGCTGTGGGATTACCCATTTCTTAGCCTCTCCTTTCATGTTCTAGGGGTTGGGTATATGTATGCTGTGTCAGCAGAGGCTCTCTGAAGCTCCCAGCTCTCCCACTCTTGTCTGTTCATGGGACATCTGCCTCTACCTCTACTGGGAGGTGTGCCCTCCTTTTGATGTGGGAGAAATAGGGTTTAATTTTATTAATCTAGGTCCTTACCTTTTACTTAAAAAGTATTTCAAGCACAGGCACATATATAGTGCATAAGGTGATAAGGTTTATTCAGAAGGTAAGAAAGCAAACACACACACAGGCATAGTTAGAGTGGGCCAAAGAGAGAAGGGGATGAGGGAAAGGAAGTAGAGAAGGAGGGACACCCTCAACACCTTCTCTCTTTGGAAGAGAGCAAGCACGTTCCAGTGCCTTCTTTTATGAGGTAGTGTCATCACCTGGGAGTTTATGACACCTCCCTGAAATTCCACGTGGAGCTTAATATACATTTTTACATGGCAGCCCTTCCTCAGGTCCCAGATGAAAATAGGGTATCCTTGGAAATGGTCTGACAGACAAATAGGATAGAATTGCAGAGGGCAGGGCCATGTGGTTTGTGACCTCCCGCTCAGCTAGCTATTTTACCCCATATTTAGAATGAGTGTCTCTCCATAGAATACCTATCTCTGTTGTCCTCCAACTTTTATTGCTATTCCTTCTTTAAAAAATTTTTAAAGGATTTATTTATTTATTTGAAAGGCAGAGTTACACAGAGAGAGAGAGGCAGAGTCAGGGAGAGAAGTCTTCCATCTTTGGTTCACTCCCCAAATGGCCCCAGTGGCCAGAGCATGGCCAGGCCATAGCCAGGAGCCAGGCCAGGAACTTCATCCAAGACTCCCACCTGGGTGCAGGGGCCCAAGTACTTGTGCCATCCTCTGCTGCTTTCCCAGGTGCATTAGCAGGGAGCTGGATTGGAAATAGAACAGCTGGGACTCAAACTCACTTGCGTATGGGATGTCAGCACTGCAGGTGGCAGTTTAACCCACTGTGCCATAGCACTGGCCTCTTATTTTTTTTTTTTTAATTTATTTGAAAGGCAGAGAGAGATAGTTGACTTCCCAAACACCAACAAGAGCTGGGGTGGAGCCAGGCTAAAATCAGGAGCCCAAAACTCAATCTGGGTCTCCCAAGTGGATGGTGGGGACCCAAGTACTTAGGCCATCAGCAGCTGCCTTCCAGGGTGTGCAATAGCATCAATTCCTTCTTCAAATCCTTTCTGACTCTGTTTCTCTTCTGGTGCTGACAGCTCCTCACTCTCTCCAGCTGAGGTTGTCCTTGGAGCTCTGGGCCCACATCGTAACCCGAGTCACCTGCCCCTCTCCTTTCCATCCCCACTCTTCTCCTTCACTTTGTGTTCCTTGTCAGGGTCAGTGTCAAAGGACCAAATTACAACACCTTTAACTAAAAATCTTAAGTGGCTGTATTAATGATTGGAGAATGGGGCAGTACTTCATTCTAAAAAAATAGAGTGCTTCTCGGCCTTTTGGCCAAGATCAAGTGTAAAAAAATAGAATGAGGGTTCCAGTGAGCTGAGCAGAAGAGTTTGGCTTTATGGACAGAAGAGGACTGAAGAAAGCAGAAACAATTGCAAGTTACTGTCCTTGGAAGGCAGGGCCAGGGAGACAGAACAATAGGAAAGTTAACTGATTAGTTAGGGTCGGGCTGTTTTCATAAGGATTAGAGATTGTCAGGCCTGTTTGAGAAATCTGGTTATTGTCTCTTTCTCCTCCCTGAGGTCAGATAACAGCTTGCTCAGTTGAAACCCCACTTTCATGTTTAGTCTGCTCATACTATAGGAGCTTAGTCCAAAACAGTGGCCTCCTATAATTTTTTTAAAAGATTCATTTATTTATTTGAAAGAGTTAGAGAGAGAAGGAGAAGCAGAGGGAAGTCTTCCATCGCTGGATTACTCCCCGGCTGGCTGTAGTGGCTGGAGCTGCGCTGATCTGAAGCTAGCAGCCAGGAGCTTCTTCTGGGTCTTCCCATGCGGGTGCAGGGGCCCAAAGACTTGGGCCATCTTCTGCTTTCCCAGGCCGAAGCAGAGAACTGGACCGGAAGTGGAGCAGCTGGGACTTGAACTGGCACCTGTATGGGATGCTGGCACTGCAGGCACGGCTTTACCCGCTACACCACAGCGCTGGCCCCTTCCTATAATTTTTATCTTGACAGTGGTCATTCTTGAATTGCTCCCCCTTTGCTTCCCACACCAACCTAGTCCTGAGCCCTGTCAGGTGTTATCTGCTGACCTTCTGTCATACTTCCTTTCCTCTCTGTCTCCACTCCAGTGTTGACCCTTGAAGCCTCTCAGTTGGGTCTCATTGCAATCCATTCTTCCAGTTCTCACACCTCTGCCTGTGACAGCAAGCCATAGTGACACCATATTGAGTCTCACCCTTCCATTCCGACCTCCCTCTCACCCTCAGAAGGACACTACCCACCTGGCAGCCTAACTGGCCCCACTTTCCACCCATAAAGTTGCAGTCATCACAAGGCCGGCTAAGGTCTGCAAGCACAGCAGCGTGCCCCAGGGGCTAGCTCCTACAGTGTAGTAAAGGAGCGTGGTGCACATGCTTCCACCAGCTGCCTGCCTGCCTGCCAGCCTGCACCTGTGTAGGACCTTGCCTCTCCCGTGGCAGTGCGGCCTCAGCACCCTCCCTGCTCTGGGATCCTGCATGTGTGCTAGCCATGCAGATGCCTTTTCCTGGGCAGCCATTCCCTTTCCAGGGATAGAAGACCACAGCACCAGGCCTGATAGGAAGTAGATGCTCACATGGTTTGTGTAATGAAGCCTTAGGAGATTATGATGTAGAGGTATAAGTATCAATTAATATATTAAAGTTTTCTCTCATATCATCTCAGATATAACTGGTAGAGCACGTCAGATATGTGAAAAAAAAGCCCGAGAAAAGTTCAAGGAATTAAACGAAGAAAATTTGCTCCTGAACAATAAAAATCAAGAACTTATCCTTGAACTACATGTAATGAAAGAAGCGATGAGAGAACTGCATTTAAAATGCAAGAGACTGGAAGACGACACCTGTAAGCTGAAGGAAGCTGAGAAGGCGTCCTCTCAGGAAGGTGGGCCAGGTGCACGGTTCTTTCATTCCTAAGGAATACATAAAACTTCACTCCTTTTAGTATTGCAGCGTTGACATTGTATGTTGTACATATTGTTATTCTATATGTGCTGTTGAAGATTCTTTCGTTAATATTATGCTTTTTGAAATTTGGTTTCATCTGCTATGTCATTACTATTGTTTAGCTAAAGAAATGCTGATACTTCTCTTGGAACTTGATGCTTGGCATAGCACCTTTTAAACATTTAAAAAAATTTATTATTTTAATAATTTTACTGGAAAGTGAGAAAGAGACACACAGAGAAATCTTCTATCCATTGGTTCACTTGCCAAATGCCCATACCATAGGCTGGGGCTGAACCAGGATGAAGCCAGGAGCCTCCAGAACACAATCTGGGTCTCCCGTGTGGGTGGCAGGGGTGGCAGGGGTGGCAGGGACCCAAATACTTAACCCATCATGTTAACTTAACCCATGCCTGCCTCCCAGGTGCATATTAGCAGGAAGCTAGGTTGGAAGCAGAGGAGCTAGGACTTGAACCAGAAACTCTGATATGGGATGCAGGCATCCCAAGTGGCGTGTTAACTGCTGTTCTAAATGCCCTTCCCAGCATAATGTCTTACATATATCTCATGTCAGTTTTTATCCCTGTGAGCATCATATAAAAGTGTCTCTTTTACCACATACTAACCAGCATTTTCCTTGCTAATTTGATAAGCACAAAGAGAAATTATATTTTAGTTTGTATTTCTTTTATTATTGATGAGTTTGAATTTTTTTCATATCCTTACAGGACATTTTCTTTCTCTTTCATAAATTTTCTACCCTTAAATTTATATACTTCAGGTTTTTCTTATTGATTTGTGGGAACTTTTTATATACTGAAGATTTTAGTCATTTGTCAACATATGTAATATTTTATTACTTTAATGATAATACAACTAAATCTATAGGATTTTTTCTTTTGTTACTTTATACCTTGGTGTTAAATCATTTTTTAACTCTAAGCTTATATAAAATATTCACCAATTTTTTTTAATATTTCTGTAAGACTAATATTATGACCCAAGTTTTCTTCATGTAGACCCTGCATCTTTCTTGTCTTAGGCACATTTATTTGTAGATACCTACTGTTATTTGTGCTGTTACCCTGTGGGATCTGTTTACTATTATTTTTTCTAATAGGACATTGCTATTATTTGGGAAGATTATAAGTTCTAAAATTTCCATTTTATGTGATTTTATGTGATTTTATTTTATTTTTTGACAGGTAGAGTGGACAGTGAGAGAGAGAGACAGAGAGAAAGGTCTTCCTTTACCGTTGGTTCACTCTCCAATGGCTGCTGTGGCCGGCGTGCTGCGGCTGGCAAACCACACTGATCCAAAGCCAGGAGCCAGGTGTTTCTCCTGGTCTCCCATGGGGTGCAGGGCCCAAGGACTTGGGTCATCCTCCACTGCACTCCCGGGCCACAGCAGAGAGCTGGCCTGGAAGAGGGGCAACCGGGACAGAATCTAGAGCCCCAACCAGGACTAGAACCTGGTGTGCCGGCGCCGCAAGGCGGAGGATTAGCCTAGTGAGCCGCGGTGCCGGCCCTATATGATTTTATTTTTGAAGACTCATTTATTTGAAAAATAGAGTCACAGAGAGGCAGAGGCAGAGAGAGAGGTCTTCCATCCACTGGTTCACTCCCCAAATGGCCGCAATGGCCGGAGCTGTGCCCATCCAGAGCCAGGAGCCAGGAGCTTCCTCCTGGTCTCCCACACAGGTGCAGGGGCCCAAGGACCCAGGCCATCCTCCATTGCTTTCCCAGGCCATCGCAGAGAGCTGGATGGGAAGTGGAGCAGCCAGGACTTGAACCAGTGCCCATATAGGATCCTGGCACTGCAGGCAGCAGCTTTATCCACTACACCACAATGCCAGCCTGTGATTTTTCGAGGCAAATATTTTTCTTTTCTTTCTTTCTTTTCTTCTTCCTTTTTTTTTTTTTTTTTTTTTTTTTTAAGATTTATTTATTTATTTTAAAGGCAGAATTACAGAGAGGCAGAGGTAGAGAGAAATCTTCCATCCTCCGGCTTGCTCCCCAAATGGCTGCAATGGCCAGAGCTGAACCGATCTGAAGCCAGGAGCCAGGAGTTTCTTCTGGGTCTCCTACATGGGTGCAGGGGCCCAAGGACTTGGGCCATCTTCTGCTTTCCCAGGCCATAGCAGAGAGCTGGATCGGAAGTGGAGCAGCCTGCCTCGAAGCGTCACCCATGTGGGATGCCGGCACTGCAGGCAGCTGCTTTATCTGCTACACCACAGTGCTGATCCCCAATGCATATGTTTTTCTATCATGTGAAACAATGGCTATTTCTTTTCAATTTAAAATTTTATTTTACATTATTATACATGTAAAAACTTTAAAAACAATTAGCTATTCAATGTTAGTAACTATTTACCACACACATTTCACTGCCTATACAAGCCTAAAATGATTAGCAATTATACAAAATTTTCATAAATTTCTTATAATATTAACTTGATTTTTTTCGGTAGTTGCTGAACCTGAATTACTTTATCTAAGGAAACAAGCTCAAGAATTGGTGGATGAAAATGACGGGTTGAAAATGACCATCCATCGTTTGAATGTAGAACTGAGTCGATATCAAACAAAATTTAGGCATTTGTCCAAGGAAGAGGTAATGTTTCCAATTATGAAAAACCAGGCTTCTCAGATTTTCTTTTAGCCCTTACTGATGAATTGATTCTCAACTCAGACATTCTTGTTTATTATAGTTTGGTATAAAAAAGATGCATCCAAAGCACAGTGTTTTTATGGATCATTCTGTTGCCTGCCTCCCTTTCCCACACACACCCAGTAGACACTCCATATGAAACAGTGGGCTGATGTAGAAACGTATAACGGACGAAAAGTCTGTCCGCTGCTCCGTGCTCAGTCCTGTTCTCAAGGTTACAGTTGGTGCTGGTCAGTGCACAAACTCAGAAAACAAACAAATGAGTTCTTACTTTTTGGGGATGACTGCAGAATTCAATTGCACAGACTTACTGAGCAAGCTGCTCAGATGCTGTGAGGAATACAAGAGAACCAGGACCTCAGGCCCTGTTCTTAGGGAACAGACTTCCCAGGTCCGAGCCTTCTGCAGGGCTATGGGGGGGCCGTGCAAGCAGGCCCAGGGACGGCCTACCCACCCCAGGCACTCCTTTTCTGCCCTGTGCAAAGCCACATTCTCTTTGAGAGTCTTCCCTGATCACTACAGCTGGAAGTGATATCTCTCTTAAACTAAGCAGGGTTGTTTGTTGTTGTTGTTGTTGTTTGTTTGTTGTGTTGGTCTTAAGGGATTGATAGCTTTCTACCCCGTACAATTTCCTGTGGTTTATGATCATGTATGTTGGAAGACTTTTCTCTGTAATTAGTCCATAAAATCCTTAACAAGGATTGTTTCACAATGTCTGCAAGGACTTAATGAGTTTACAATGTTGACTGAATGCATGAGTGATGAGGTAGATATTAAGGTGAACTCATTGGAAAGTTTTTGTTCAACAAGGAAGTATCCTGTCAGGGCCATTGCTTGCTTGTGAGATTTGCCCTCCTGCTATAAACAACTGAAGCACTAGGCAGACCGTAAGGGACGCGTAACAGCCTCATGCTGCGGGCAGCCCTGGGCTGCGGTTCCCGGGAGCAGGGGCATAGGTGAGCCTGTGCTCACCTCTGCTGTCTGCACAGAGGCAGTGAACCCAAGTGGCACAGCGATCTTGCTGGTTCATGGGATAGACTCGGAGAGGCTGAGGAGACTAGAATGTGCAGGGCTAGGCTACCAGAAAGGAGCTCTGGCGAGAGAAGTGTAGAAACCCACATGAGATTGCTTGGAGGTGTTTGTTAAATACTAACTGATACATGTTTAGGTTGAAACTCTGAGGCTGGGCAGAAAACAAGCAGGGAGCTGGGAGCTCCCGTGGCACCGGGAGGCCTGTGCGTGCTGACCAGCCACGTCGTAGAGCCCTTGTTGAATGCTGTGCCGTTGAGCAAGGAGCCCAGAAGGGCCACACTTCAGTAGTATGGCTAACCTAGCCTTTCAGCAGAGATCACCCAGACCGCCATAACCAGAGGAGAAAGCAAGCCTCCAATTCATCAAGCCCATCCACTAGTAACTTAAGTGCCTGCACAGAGGAAAGTAAGCCAGCGCCGTTTAAAGGAAGATTACAAAATCCAGACACTCACCAAACACTCAAAAAGTGCAGCATTCCAGAAAATGTTACTAGATGTGTTTCAGATTTTAAAAGATAAAAAAGACTGGACAGCTAAGTGTAACCAGTGTGGATTCTTTTTTTCCCCACAATTATTAAATTACTTATTTGAAAGTGAGAGCAAGAGAGAGAAATCGTCATCTGCTGGTTTACTCCCCAAGTGGCCGTAACAGCCAGGTCTGGGCCAGGTGGAAGTCAAGATCCAGGATCTCCATTGTGGTCTCCCTCCTGGGTGGTGGGGACCCTAGTACCTGGGCTGTCATCTGTTACCTTCCCAGGCACGTTAGTAGGAAGCTGTATTAGAAGCTGAGTAACAAGCACTGCAGGATGTGGAATGCTGGTGTCGCGAGCGGCAGCCTAATCCTGTGTGCCACAGCTCCAGGATGTTAGGGGAGAAATAGACGTGAGTTGGAAGATAGTCCCCTAGGTTAGAAAACAATGTTATAGCAATGTTTCTTGATTTTATGATGACACTGTGGTGAAGTAAGTGAAAAGTTTTGTTCTTAGGAAATATATACTATTTAGAGGAAAGGGGGCCTTGTATTTATAAATTACTCTCAAACATTGCAGCCAAAGATTTTTTTTATCTGTTTAGGTGGATGATGCCTATTGTAGATTAATATGTAAGACCTGACATTTCAGAGGAGGTTTAGCTTAATTTGTCTTCAATGTGTGCTTCCTTCTTAGAGTTTAACTATTGAAGGCCTCCCATCAAAGGGCCCTATACCACCCTGGTTGGTAAGTAAACGTTATTCATTTTCATCCTCATATTTTCTGGACTATATATGCATGGCTATTAAACACTGTTCCAAAATAAGTGTATTTTCTTGCCTTTTTTTTTTAAATTGCTGATTGTGTGTGTGTAAGAAATATAGTAATCATCTTTTGTTCCATTCTCTTCAGTTGGATATAAAGTACCTGTCTCCATTGTTGTTGGCTTATGAGGACAGAATGAAAGAGAAGGATGAGCTGAATGCCACCCTTGAGGTAGGTTGGCAGTATCTCAGAAGAGACAAAGTTTATAAGAAGTAAGATGGTTTCAAATTTGGAGGAAATGTGTTGGAGCTAGGTGTGCCCAACATGTGGTAGATACTCTAAAGGCTTGTTAAAGGACAGTTAGGAGGAAGTGAAGAAGGAGTGTGTTAGGATATAAGGGAGGGAAGGAGTGATTGACAGAGCAGGGGCAGGGTGAGTAGGGATCATGGAAAGAGGGAGGGAGGGACCGAGTGGGGCTGCATTGGAGGCTGCGGTTTCCTGAACAGGCAGGACCGGGACCTTGGAGTGCAGAGGAAGCAGCAATGGGAGACATTTCTCTCCTGGGACTGTGCAGCTGCAACCAGCACCATTAAGAGGGAGATAATGGGCAGGCAGGGGAAGGTAATCAGTTGGGATGATTTGGACAATCTTAGATGATGTTCTCCTCCCTCCTTTTTTTCTTTCTCTTTTTCTTTCTTTCTCTCTCTTTTAGAGAGAGAGAGAAAAAAAGAAAATGAGAGTGAGAGAGAACTCATTCCCTGGCTCATTCTCCGAATGCTCCCTATGACTGGGACTGGGTCAAGACAGTGTGGAATGCTAGAAACTCAATTCAGGTCTCCCATGTGGGTGGCAGGGACTCAGGTACTTGAGCCATCACTTGCCTCCCAGGGTACCCATTAGCAGGAAGCTGGACTCAGAAGCAAACCCAAGACTTGAACCAGCCACTCTGAAATGGGATGTGAGCATCGTAACCACTGTGATAAATGCTTGTCCCCTTAGATGCTTCTTAATTCTAGAAGAGCTGATTCCAGGGAAGTCGGGGTATTGAACTGTTGGAAGTGGTTGGGGAGTGAGCTGTTTTGTTTTATTTTTTGAGAGATGGAAATGGAGTACTCCCATCCACTGGTTCACTCCCCAAATGCCTGCAATGGCCATGTGGTTGAAACCAGGAGCCAGGAATGCAATCCAGGTCTCCACAGTGGGTAGCAGGAACCCAGTTACTTGAGCCTTCACTGCTGTCTCCCATGATCTGCATTAGTAGGAAGACTGAACCAGAGTTGGAGCCAGGAATTTTCTCCAGTGTGGTACACAGGCATCTTAACTGTTAGGCTAAACACTCACTCCAGGAAGTGGGGTTTTGTTCTCTTCTGCCTCCTTCCCCTCTGCTTGGTGGGAATGCTTCTGGCAGCAGAGCGCATTCCAGTTATGCGGGAGACCAAGCCTGTGTAGGCGTTGTAGGTGCAGCTCCTACCTTTCTGTGATGCATTCCTCTGGGTTCCTCATTTAGGGACCGTTGGAATGGGAAGGATCCAAGGAGGGATGTGTAGTAGTTTCTGCAGGATTCTGAGCTGAAAGAGTCCTAAGACCTAGCGGTTCAGACACGCACATTCCATGCTGGAGTACCTAGGTTCGACTCCTGATTCCAGCTTCCTGCCAGAACAGACCCTGGGAGGCAGCCGTGATACCTCCCTGCTACCCATGTGGAAGAACTAGGTTGTGTTCCTAGATCCCAGCTTTAGCCCAGCCCATTTGGGGAGTGATCAGCAGATGGGAGCTCTCTGTCTTGTTTGTTTGTTTGTTTTCCTCTCTCTCTCTCTCCTGGCTATTACAAGCATCTGGGGAGTGATCAGCATATGTTAGCTGTCTGTCTCCCTACTCCTATTCCAGCTCTACACACACACTCATTTCTTGACCTCTGAAATTAAAAAAATAAAAGTAAGAACTTATTATAAGGAAAAGTTAACCACTGTGCCTCAGTACCGCCCCATACTTAATTTTCTAAGAGGCTGAATTAATCTTCTAACTGCTTAAAAATTCATCCTAATAATAAAATTGCTGTTTGGTACTCCTTCTGAGTTGAAGTCAGCACTGCAAAAGGACAGTTAATTAACGTTTCAGGCGTTGTGAGCTACTCAGCCTCCGTTTACAAGTCCTCAGCTCCGCCACTGTAGCTTGGAAGCTGCTGTGGACGGTGTGCAGACGATAGGCGTGGCTCTGTCCCAATCCCACTTTGTTGTGGTTGTGTTTAATGTTTAATTTATCTGAAAGGCAGATAGAGAACGATCTCCCACACATTGGTTTATCCCCCAAAAGGCTACAACAGCTGGGGTTGGGCCAGGCTGAGACCTGGAGCTGGGAACGCCATCTGGGTCTCCATGTGTTCAGCAGGGCCTCAAGCACTTGCACTGTCATCTGCTGTAGTGACTTTAAAGAAGAGGCTTTCTTGTGGTTGCCGTGGAACAAAATGAGAACCTCCAGCCCCCGCACCAACCAACCTCTTCTCCACCCAAACAGCTTAATTAGTGATGGGAAGTTCTTACTTTTATATAAAGAACTCCAATTTATCTTCCAAATTCCTTTTTAATATTTTATTTATTTGAGAGGTAGAATTACAGAGGGATAGACAGAGAGAAAGGTCTTCCATCTACTGGTTTACTCCCAACGTGACTGCAACAGCTGGATCGATCTGAAGCCAGGAGCCAGGAGCTTCTTCTGGGTCTCCCACATGGGTGCAGGGGCCCATGCACTTGGGCCATCTTCCACTCCTTTTCCAAGAACCATAGCAGAGAGCTGGATCGAAAGAGGTGCAGCCAGGACATGAACCTGTGCCCCTATGGGATTCTGGCACCACAGGCAGAGGCTTACCCCACTATGCCACAGCACTAGCCCCCCGATGTCCTTAAACAAAGGAAAAGCTTTTTTTTCAAATATTTATTTTATTTATTTGAAAGGCAGAGTGACAGAAATGGGAGAGACAGAATGAGAGATCTTCAGTCCACTGGTTTACCCCCCAAATATCTGCAATGGATAGGTCAGGTCAATGCCAGGAGACTGGAATTCCATCTGGGTCTCCCACATGGGTGGCAGGGACCCAAGCACCTGGGCCATCTTCTGCTTTTCCAGGTGATTAGCAGGAAGCTGAATCAGAAGCAGAGCAACTGAGACTCGCACCAGCACACAAATGCTCGTGTTACAAGAGTGGCTTAGCCCACTGCACCACAATGCCAGCCCTAAACAAAGGAAGATTTATGGTGTTTATGGGCACTCTGCTGTTTTAAATCCCCTTTAAAGTTTTCAAGGGGCCAGTGCTGTGATGTAGTGGGTAAAGCCATCACCTGCAGTACCAGCATCCCATGTGGGTGCCAGTTTGAATCTCTGCTGTTCCACTGCCAATCCAGCTCTCCGCCATGGCCTGGGAAATCAGTGGAAGATGGCCCAAGTCATTGGGCTCCTGTACCTGTGTGGGAGACCTGGAGGAGGCCCCCCGCTCCTGGCTGTTGAAGCCATGTGGGGAGTGAACCAGTGTATGAAAAACCCCTTTCTGCTTCTTTCTCTGTGACTCTGCCTTTCAAATAAATAAATAAATTTTTCAAGTATTTGGCTGTAATAGAAATGCTGTCACCTTAGGAATTATTTGAGACCCAGCATTCTTCTCCTTTGTACGTGGCTGTGGTGGTTACTGTGTTTTCTCCCTGAGAGCAGGCACGTGGTGCTGGGGTCCAGAGTTTAAGGCCGTTGCTGCCATGAGACTTTGTTCGAAGGTTATTGATGTTTTCAGCCACAGAACACAGTAGGACTAAGAACTATAGATGTGTGTTGTGTGTATTACAATGTACATAACTTTTGTTTCAGGAGGAAATGAGAATGTTTAGGATGCGAGTCCAAGAAGTGGTGAAAGAAAATGAAGTGCTGCACCAGGAGTTAAAAAAGAGCAGTCCTGTGTCCTGCGAGGAATGGCAAGTGGTGTTGCGTTTCTGGTGTTTTGCTAATTTAAAACAAAGGCTAGCAGGAATGAACTTTATGTAATTATTGAACGCATAAATGCATTGTCTGGTCTTGGTGAGTTAGACTATTTTAAGAGTGAAATGAATAAGGTATAATGACATCCTAAACTTATATTTTGAAGATGAATTTTAGAATTTTAAATAGGTTCTCAAACCTGAAATCACTGCAACTCTCTCTATTTCTGTTTTCTGAGCTGGGGGTTTTCCTAGGGTGATTTTCCCACCCCAAACCTTAGACCCCTCATGTGGCTCCCAGGGCTTTGAGACAGAAAGCCCAGGATGAGGCCTGCTCAGCCAGCTCCCATCTGCCGCTGGTTCCCTGATGACATAGGTCACCTTTCTTCTGTCCTGTTATCTGTGCCACGTCCTACCCTCAGCCCTGCCCGACAGTAGCTCTCCCTTCAGGAGGGGCCGAGTCAGTGCTTCATTGTCTGTTGCCAGCGTAGCCCAAAACACAGCCCTGGCCCTGACCCTGCCACTCTATGTCTATCTGTCCTCTCTGTCTCCTGCTTCTCCTTGGTGAACTCCTCAAGGCCAGCCATCCCCACAGTCCATTTTGTGTGTGACCCCACAGCTAGTACCGCTGCAACGAATGCCCATTACATAGAACCAGAGGAAGTAAATGTCTTTGCAAGTCTAAAGGCCATATTCATGCTAGACAAAGAAAATGAAAATCATTCACTTGTGATAGGTATGTTATATTTTGTTTTAAAAACTGATTAATTTCATGTACTTGAAAGACAAAACATTTATCCGCTGGTTCACTACTCAAATCCCTGCAATAGCCAGGACTGGATCAGGCCAAAGCCAGGAACTGAGCACTCAATCCTGATCTCCCACGTGGTGGTGACCCAGCTACCTGAGCCATCACTGTTGCTTCCCAGGGCGTGCATCAGCAGGAAGCTAGAATCCACAGCAAGGCTGAGACTTGAGAGAGGCACTCCAAAATATGCCATGTGGTTGTCCCAAGTGGTGTCTTAACTGCCATATCAAATGCCTGCTCTATATTTAGTTTTTTAGAAAGGTTTTAACATATTGAAAAAATGAAGTATTTTCCATATGTGACATCCAGAAATCTGGAGTTGAGTCAATGGCAGTCCCACTGTTAGGTCAGTTCACCCTGATTTTCTGGTCACTGGTATGTCACTTGACTCTGGCCTGGACAGGTATGGATCTTGTGGCACTGTGACTTTTGTAGAACTTGGATTCTGTCAGGATGCCTAAAACGTCTTCCCCCAAAACCTTCCTTGGGAAGCAGCTCAGTCAGATGGGCTCTTGTGTTTTCTAAGAGCCTTTGTGAGAACCTATGACCTCAGATTCTTTCTTTAACCTTGTTTATAACTATAGATGAACCTGTTTATTTTTCCTTAAACGTAACAATTACATCCCCTACTTTCTTTTTGTTTGTTTGTTTGTTTTGCTTTTAAGGTTTATTTATTTATTTGAAAGGCACAGCTAGAGACAGGGGAAGACAGAGAGAAAGAGATCTTCCATCAGCTGGTTCACTCCCCAAATGCATCAATGGCTGGGACTGGAGCAGACCAAAGCCAGGAGCCTGGAACTCTATCCAGGTCTCCCATGTGGATGACAGGGGCTCAAACACTTAGACCATCTTCCCAAGTATATTAGCAGGGAGCTAGATTGGAAGTAGAGCAGCCGGAACTTGAACCGGTGCTTGTATGAGATGCTGGCTTTGCAGATATCAGCTTAACTTGTGCCACAGCACTGGCCCTGACATCCCCTACTTTGCAATCCACAGCTCTGCTGTTTCCCAATCCTCCCTAGCTGAACTTCCCCTTACTTTGAATTTGCTTTCCTCTAGCTGGGGGGAAGGGGTCATAGGCTGTGGGGTGACCATGTGAAGCCCTCCCCTGAGTAGCTCCTCCCCTGAGTCTCCTGGCTGCTTCCTCTTCCTGCACAGATGTGGGAACCCTCTCTCCCTCTCGCCCTCTCTCCCTCTCTCCCTCTCTCCCTCTCTCCCTCTCTCTCCCTCTCTCTCTCCCTCTCTTCCTCTCCTCCTCTCCCCCTCTCCCCCTCTCCCCCACAGTAGCTCCTCCCCTGAGTCTCCTGGCTGCTTCCTCTTCCTGCACAGATGTGGCAACCCTCTCCCCCTCTCTCCCCCTCTCTCCCCCTCTCTCCCCCTCTCTCTCCCCCATCCACCTCCCTCCTTCTCTTCTTCTCTCTATATTTCTGCCTTTCAAATAAATAAGGAGCAGGCATTTGGCTCAGTGGTTAAGCTGCTGCTTGGGACACCTACATCCCATATCGGAGTGTCTGGATTGCAGTCCTGTCTCCACTTCTGATTGCGGCTTCCTGCTAATGAATACTTTTGGAGGCAGCAGGTGATGGCTCAAGTGTTTACTTGGGTCCCGACCATCCACACGTGAGACCCAGATGAATTCCCAGCTTATGGCTTCAACTTAGTCTAGCCTTGGCTGGTGTGGGCATTTGGAGAGTGAACGAGCAGGTGAAAGATCTCTGTCTCTTTGCCTTTCAAATAAATTTTAAACATTTTAATGAAAAAGAATGGAATAAAGGGAGAGATAATAGGGATGGAGAGAGGGAGGAAGGAAAAGTCATCTAAGGAAGTTCAGAATGTAAAACAGACCAAAGTAGAGCACTGTTTGAGGCAGGAATGAGGAGCTGGAGTGAACAGCTTGGTTGAGCTCGCCTCCTGGAGAGCATGGCAGCACCCTCCACCCAACCATGGGTGCTGATAGCAAGTAGGGACACCTCCATAGCACCAAGCAGTAGGGACACCTCCATAGCACCAAGCAGCCAGTGCACAGCCACCATTGGGATGAGGTCATTGCTATAGCTTATATATTGCTAGATATTCCTTCCTTCCTTTTTTTTTTTTTTTTTTTTAAGGATGTATTTATTTATTTGCAAGGCAGAGTGAGGGAGAGACAGAGAGAGATCTCACATCCTCTAGTTCATTCTCCAAATGGCCATGGTGCCCGGGGCTGGGCCAGGCCAAAGCCAAGAGCCTGGAACTCCATCCAGGTTTCCCATATTGGTGGCATGGGGCCCAACTACTTCAGCCATCTCCAGCTGCTTTCCCAGGTGCATTAGCGGGGAGCTGGATTGGAAGTGGAGCAGCCAGGACTTGAACCAGCACTCACAGGGGATGCTAGTATTGCAGGCTGCAGCTTAACTCTGCACCAAAACACCAGCCCCAGACCCTCACTTTTATTCTCCTTCTACCTGACCTTTTGAGTTAAAGTGGAAAATCAAGATAGGTTACTGTTTTACTATGTACTTTGAGTGGTAAACATTTAACTAGATGATTTCTAAGGTCCCTTCAGCTCATTCTGATTGGAATTTGCAATCAGAAGATTTAGTTGGGCCAAAATTTCAATTGTACCATCTGCAAAGAAAGCAGAATTAAAGCTGGGGTGTATTTGCAGCTTTAAAAACCATTTCAAAGCCTTCTAACAAAATAATCATTTTTCAGCAAATACACTACAGATCATGAGTATTTTTTAACTAAAATGAGAAATTTGGAGGGGGCATTAAGCATAGCAATTAAAGATGCCACTTGAGATTCCACGTCCCTGGGTTTAAGTGCCAACTCGACTTTCCAATTCCAGCTTCCTGCTAACACACACTCTGGGAGACAGTGGTGATAGCTCAAGCACTTGGGACTCTGCCAGCATGTGGGAGACCAGGATTGAGTTCCAGCCTCCTGGCTTTGACCTGGCCCTGCCACAGCTATTAACGGCATTTAAGGAGTAAACCAACGGATGGAAGATCTCTCTCTGTCTGACATTTTCTATCTCTTTGCTTTTCATATAAATAAAATTGTTAAAGAAAATGAGAACATTCTGAGATCTTTACAAATATTCCATATGGCCTTCAAAATAATTCAGTGGGAGGGGGATTAGAGATTTATACAGATGAAGCAAGATTGGCTATTTGATGGTATAAGCTAGGTATTGCATACATGGAAGTTTATTATTCTCTTTATTCTTGTATGTTCGAACTATCGTATCTGGAAAAAGTCACTGGAACAATTAATAGTCCAAACTTCGTTGCATTTCTTTCTCCTATTAAGTGTAAATGGCAGGATTTGCTGTACTAGTGATGTCTTCAACATTGAAACCTGGCCAGACATTCATTACCTACAACACATCCGTTGCTTTCTTTTTGACTGTGCAGTGTTTCTGTAGTCATTCAGTACCTCACTGGCAATGTTTGATTTTGTCAATCAATTATAGGCACCAGCTTCAGGCTCAAGCAGAACTGGTTTTAGAGGAAAACAAGCTATTACTGGAGCAGTTGGAGGTCCAGCAAAGGAAAGCCACAGACACCCATGAGGAGCATTGCCAAGAAGGTAAGGTCTTTCCGGTGGTGATGGTGTGATGTCACTGTTGTCTCACTGGAAATGGGAGAAACCATGTTTTGGTTATTTTTTCTTTGAAAATGTATTTATTGATTCATTTATTTGAAAGGTAGAATGGTGGGGGGGGTATCTTCCATTCACTGGTTCACTTCCCAGATGTCCACAACAGCTGGGGCTATACCAGCTCCATCCAGGTCTCCTACATGGGTGGCAGGGATCTAAGTTCTTGAGTTATTATCCATTGCCTTCCCCAGGCACTTTAGCAGAAGGCTGAATCAGAAGCAGAATAGCTGGGACTTGAACCAAGTGCTCCTATATGGGATGTGGCACCTGCTGTACCACAGTGCCCACCCCAATCAAGTTTTTTAGAATATGGAGGTACTCCCAAAAGGTCATAGAAAATAGGATTAAAAGTTGTTTATTTTTGTGCAAAAAATATTTGAAATTCATGCCTACAAGGGATATTCAGAAAGTTCATAGAAAATGCCTATTATGAAAAAACATGGAATTCAAACATGTTTTACAGCAGAGTAGAACCTTTTTTTTTTTTTTTTTTTTTAATTTTTGATAGGCAGAGTGGACAGTGAGAGAGAGAGAGGCAGAGAGAGAAAGGTCTTCCTTTGCCGTTGGTTCACCCTCCAATGGCCGCCGCTGCAGCCGGCGCACCGCGCTGATCCGATGGCAGGAGCCAGGATCCAGGTGCTTTTCCTGGTCTCCCATGGGGTGCAGGGCCCAAGCACCTGGGCCATCCTCCACTGCACTCCCTGGCCATAGCAGAGAGCTGGCCTGGAAGAGGGGCAACCGGGACAGAATCCGGCGCCCCGACTGGGACTAGAACCCGGTGTGCCGGCGCCGCAAGGTGGAGGATTAGCCTATTGAGCCACGGCGCCGGCTCAAGCAGAGTAGAACCTTTTGAAGCACCTTCACTTTATTTTTTTTTAAAGATTTATTTATTTGAAAGTCAGAGTTACACAGAAAGAGAAGGAAAGGGGAGGGGAGGTCTTACATCTGCTGGTTCACTCCCCAATTGGCCACAACGGCAGGAACTGTGCTGATCTGGAGCCAGGAGCCAGGAGCTTCTTCCGGGTCTCCCATGCAGGTGCAGGGGCCCAAGGACTTGGGCCATCTTCAACTGCTTTCCCAGGCCACAGCAGAGAGCTGGATCAGAAGTGGAGCAGCCACAGCACTGCTACACCACAGCGCCAGCTCCACTTCACATGTTCTTTACTGAAATGCAGCTATTTATAACATTCGTGGTCATTTCACTTCATGCATGGTTGCCTTCTTAGACTCCACCGTGTCTCTAATCGGTCTGTGTGTTTTTGTGATCAGTTGTAGGTGACAGACTCAACAGAACTGGTTTTAGAGTAAACAGTGCCTGAAAAGTGGGAAAAATCATGTGAGGTAAATTCTTGAAATAACACAAGAATCCCTTTCCAAATATTTGTGGAATGAGTAAATAATTAGAACAGTTTATACTCTAAACACTGGCTCTGTGCTCTTTCCTTCCTTCCTCCACTGGTGGGAACATTGTGGCTTCCGTCTCTGGGGATTAGACCTCCATCAGATACCTTCCCTGTGCTTCCCTCCCTGCAGAGGGTCCTCATAGCATGTGACTGTGGACTTCCAAGTGGGCCACTTGAAGAGCTATTTCCTATGCTCTGATGAAAACCCAAATTTATGAGCCTGAGAGAGTAGTAGTATTTTTCTGTTGCTTTGCTGATTTTCTTTTCCAGTAAAGAATAGTGCAGGACAGGAAGCTGAACTGCCAGCTGCCTTGCATGAGCCAGTGTAACCCCCTCCTTCCTGTTTTCCTTTCTGCACCTGTGTGTGTAATGATTCCCCCTTCCACACTGTGAAGCTAATACTTCCTGTTGCTGAAGCTACCAGGCTAGCATTGCACCTGTTTCTGATAATGACACCACGTTTAAACATGAGAGCATTTGGAGAAAGAGTCCCACAGGAGTTTCCTCCAGATGGCTTCTCCATAGGTCTGCGTGAGCTTGGGGTACTTGCCTTTACTCTTACTCCATGCTCTCTCCTGTAATAAAATACCTGAGGCTGGTTATTTTATACAGAAAGGAGGCTGCTGTGGGCATTCGGCTCAGCACTGAAGATGCCGCTTAGGACCCCACAGTGCCAGAGTTTGAGTCCCTGCTCTGCTTCTAATCCAGGCTACTGCTGAATGTGTACCCTGGGAGATAGTAGGCTATGGCTCGAGATGATGCTCCAGGCTCCTGGCTTTGACCTGGCCCTGCCCTCGCTGTTGTGGCTTATTTGGAAGCTGGCTCACTCTTTCTACTCTTTCTATTTTTTTCTGTCACTCTACCTTTCAAATAAATAATAAAAAGAAAGAGAAGAGGTTTATTTAACTCAGTTTTGGAGGCTGAAAGTCCCAGATTAGCTGTCCCACTGGTTTAGCCTCTGGTGGGAACCCCATGGCTAATGCCATCACAACGGTGGGAATGTGTATGTGAGAGCCAGTGACAACTGACAACTGACTCTTGCAGGAACTAACCAGGGCCTGGAGAGAACTACATTAATCTCTTCCAAGGACATGCCCCTTGTGACCTAACCGCCTTCCACCAAGTCCCACTCAAAGATTCCACTGCCTCACAAAACCACTACACTGGGGACCGAGCTTCCAGCACAAAAACCTCCAAGCAACAAAGCACATCCAAACTGTAGCACTTGGTGTTCTTGGGGCTGGAGGACAAGTTGTTGAGCCTCCTGTCTTTGTTTTCAGGATTAGAGATGATGGGGAAATTACTTATTTATATGCTGAACTTAATTTTCCCAAATATAACCGATCTGAATGGGTATAATGATTCTCCCAGTTGCATGGGACAGGCTTATGTGATTCAAACAGCAATCCAATGTTGTTTTCCCTGGAAGCAGCTGTTCATTTTAATCAATTACATGTCTCCATTGAGTAGAAAGATGTAAAGTTCTATGTTGTAGCATTCCGAAGTGCTAGTGTAAGCATGCCCAGAGAATGCCTTTTTTTTTTTTTTGACAGGCAGAGTGGACAGTGAGAGAGAGAGACAGAGAGAAAGGTCTTCCTTTGCCGTTGGTTCACCCTCCAGTGGCTGCCGAGGCCTGCGCGCTGCAGCCGGCGCACCGCGCTGATCCAATGGCAGGAGCCAGGTACTTCTCCTGGTCTCCCATGGGGTGCAGAGCCCAAGCACTTGGGCCATCCTCCACTGCACTCCCTGGCCACAGCAGAGAGCTGGCCTGGAAGAGGGGAAACCGGGACAGAATCCGGCGCCCTGACCGGGACTAGAACCTGGTGTGCCGGCGCCGCAGGCGGAGGATTAGCCTAGTGAGCCGCGGCGCCGGCCTCAGAGAATGTCTTATTACATACTGCCTTGTCATGTAGGATAAAAATATTTATGATTTACCTTTCTTCATTTTATTTTGAATGAATGTGAGAGACAGATGGAGAGAGCTCTTCCATCCTCTGGGTCATTCCTCAAGTGCTAGGAACTCGGAGTTCCAGCCAGGTCTCCCACATGGGAGTCAAGTACTTGAGCCAAAATCTGTCTCCCCAGGATATACATTAGGAGGAAGCTGGACTGGAAGCAGAGGAGCCAAGACTCGAATCCAGGCACTTCGATATGGGGTTGTGGGTGTCCCAAGTGGCAACTTAACCACTGCACCAAATGCCCATTGCATGTCTTCCTTTAAATACAGGACATAAGACATGAAAAACAGAAGAAGAACAAATTTGGTTCTGAGTTTGGCCGTGTGTTATGTCCTTGAAAATCTTGAAAACCTTGCAGTTTTAGTGGTATCGTGATAAGTGCTTCCATATCTGTATGTGGTTTAAGGCATCAGTCTTTGGAAAGTCAGTTCTTTGGAGACTGGAATCATATCTTATAAATATTATAGTGAGCCCTAGTATAAAAATGTACTTAATGTGCTTAGGGACTGATTCCTTAACAACTTCCCTTCCTCCCTGCCACCCTCAGTGGAAACCAAGATCCTCAGATGCTCCTGTCTCTTGTAGAACTGGTACTGGATTTGCATAGAACTACATACACCCTCCCCATACCTTAAATCATCTCTGGTTACTTACAGTACCCACTGAAATATGAAGACTGTGTAAATAGTTGTTATACTATATTTTTAAAGGGAATAATGACAAGAAAAATCCGTTGGGTGGGCATTTGGTATAGCAGTTAAGATGCTTCTTGCAATGCCCACATCCCATATCAGAGTGTCTAGGTTTGAGTCCTGGATCTGATCTTGATTCCAGCTTCCAGCTGGTGTGCAGGGGAGGCAACAGGCAAAGTGACTGAGTCTCTGTTGTCCATTTGGGAGACCTGGGTTGGTTTTCCAGCTCCTGGCTTTGGCCTTGCCCATCCCTGGCTGTTGTAGGCGTTTGAGAAGTGAGCCAGTGGATAGGAGATCTTTGTTTCTCTCACTATCTCTCTGCCATTCAAATAAATGAAATAAATAAAAATAAAGCTGTGCATGTTCAGTTGAGGCATAATTTCTTTTTCCAGATATTTTTGATCTCGATCAGTCGAGTCCCTGGATGTAGAACCCATGACTGTGTATTTAGTGAATGCTTAATATAAACACAGTCATTTCCATGAGCCAGGCTCTTAGTATTAATGTGTAACTCTCCAAAGGAGTTTTGAAGAGGATGTTTGATAAGCTGAGTTGCATTGGTATAAGTATATCACTAGCCCTTCCATGTAAGTCTGCATCCTTCTCTTTGCTTTTCAGTCTCTAAGCTGACTGAAAAACTGACGCTGCTGGAAACTACAACACAGACCCAGGAAAAGGAGCTCTGTGCCACTAAGGAACAGGTGGAAATTTTACAAGCTCAGTGCCAGGAACTCAAAACACACCTGGAGGGCACAATCAACACAGAAGTTCATACACTGATTGTAAATAAATTAAAGAGGTAAGGATTTAAGTCTCTGCCTGTATTAATGAGTCACTGTGTGTATTGTTATAAGCAGAGTGGAGAGAGGTTGCTTGGTCTTTTTCTGAGTTTTTTAAAAACCTATCCCAGCACTGGTGTCCGTGGGTGAGAATGGTACTATTTTACTAATGGAGAACCTGGATGTCCTAGAGAGCTTCAGTCTGCTCTTGGTATGTGTGTTTTTCCCTCCTGCTGTCTCTGCCTTTATTAGTTTTAGAATCAAAGATAATTTAAAGTAGTGAAACTTAGGGTAGGTGTTTGACACAGTGTTAAGTCACCACTTGAGACACCCACATTCCATGTCGGAGTACCTGGTTCAGGTCCTGGCAATTGTGTTTTCAATCAGCTTCCTCTTAATGCACACCCTGGGAGGCAGCCCTGGGTTGAGTTTTAGACCCTTGGCTTCAGCCTGGCTAGCCCTGGCTGTTGCAGGCATTTAAGGAGTAAACCAGCACATGGAAGATCTCTCTCCTTCTGTCTCTCTGCATTTCAGCAGAAATTAAAATAAGAATAAATAAATAAATAAATAAATAAGGTAGTAGACCTAGAAAACAACAAGAGCCCTTAAAAAAAAGTTCATGGAAAAATGGAATTAAAAACAAGTTTATTGGCCGGCACTGCAGCTCAATGGCTAATCCTCCGCCTGCAGCGCCGGCACACCGGCTTCTAGTCCTGGTCAGGGCGCCGGATTCTGTCCCGGTTGCCCCTCTTCCAGGCCAGCTCTCTGCTGTGGCCTGGAAGTGCAGTGGAGGATGGCCCAAGTCCCTGGGCCCTGCACCCACATGGGAGACCAGGAGAAGCACCTGGCTCCTGCCTTCGGATCAGCGCGGTGCACCAGCCGCAGCGCGTCGGCCGCAGCAGCCATTGGAGGGTGAACCAACGATAAAGGAAGACCTTTCTCTCTGTCTCTCTCTCTCTCACTGTCCACTCTGCCTGTCAAAAAAACAAAAAGTTTATTTTGGTATGAACAATTTTAAATCCGTGTGCAGGGGCCAGCAATGTGGCAAAGCTGTCTACAATTTTGGCATCCCATATCAGAGTGCTGTTTTGAGTCCTAGTTGCTCCACTTCACATCCAGCTCCCTGATAATGCATCTGGGAAAGCAGCGCGCAAGTGCTTGGGCTCCTGATACCCAGGTGGAAGATCCAGATGGAGTTCTTGGTGCCATTTGGGGAGTGAACCAGATGATGGATGAACTCTACCTTTCTCTGTCTCTTGCTCTCTCTCTCTCTCTCTTCTCTCCCTCTTTTTTTTTTTTTTTTTATTTGACAGAGTTACAGACAGTGAGAGAGAGAGACAGAGAGAAAGGTCTTCCTTCCGTTGGTTCACTACCCAAATGGCCGCTACAGCCGGCGCTGTGCCGATCCGAAGCCAGGAGCCAGGTGCTTCCTCCTGGTCTCCCATGCGGGTGCAGGGCCCAAGGACTTGGGCCATCCTCCACTGCCCTCCCAGGCCACAGCAGAGAGCTGGCAGGAAGAGGAGCAACAGGGACTAGAACCCGGCGCCCATATGGGATGCCGGCGCTGCAGGCGGAGGATTAACCAAGTAAGCCACGGCGCCGGCCCCTCTCTCCCTCTTTCTTTCTCTCCCTCTCTCCCTCCCTCACATAACACACACACACATACACACACACAAAACCTTTTAAATAACAAATCTTTTAAAAAATCCATATGCAGTTTTTTCATAATGTGCATTTCTGTGAACATTTTGAAGAACACTCATCGACATCTAGTAACAGAACTGGTCAAATGGAAGGATGTAGCCATAGCATGGTATAAAATGCAGCCATTGAATATGTCACATGAGATTCTCTTTGGCAGAGGAAAATCATTTGAATACATAGTTTTTAGAACTGAAAAATGCAATCACCAAAATTCAGAATAAATGGGCTTAACCATAGGTTAGATATAGATGAGGCGTGAATTTGTGAGCTAAAAAAGGCCAGAAGCAAATAACCACAGAATGGCTTGGAATGGTCAGTAGGTCAGAGGCAGTGAGTGTTGTAAGGGCCCGTTGAATCAGAAGGACTGGCCAGAGATGTGAGGCTGAGAATCTCCCTAGCTGAAGACAGACGGCAGTACAGGGACAGTGCTGGCCCAGCAGGCACACAGGCAGGCATGTCAGTGAGACTGCAGGAAGTGCATTCCCTCCAAGGGCTGCAGTACAACAGGCTGTGCAACAGTCAGCAGGGGATACTGCAGATACTGAGTGTTAGCTTCAGAGTGCTGGAAAGCAAACAAAACACCTAAGACTTCATCACCAGAGAAAAGACTTTGAAGAGGCAGGCGTTGGGCCCAGCAGCGCCCCTAGCAGAGTGCTTGGGTTTGAATCCCAGCACCAGTCCCAGCCCTGCTCCTTGCCCCAGCTTCCTGCCAGTGCAGAACCTGGGAGGCAGTGGTGCTGGCTCAAGTAGTTAGGGTCCTGCTACACACACGGGAGGCCTGGATTGTCTTCCTAGCTTCCAGCTTCAGGCTGGCCTAGCCCTAACCATTGTGGGCATTTAACAATGATAGTAATAAAATAGAACAATTATAATATGCTGTAATAAAAGTTATTTAAAACTATTGTTTATTTCTTTTTTGGAAAAAAAATATGGAGATAGAGAGCTCCCAGGGCCAGCACTGTGGCACAGCAGGTTAAGCTACTGTCTGCAGTGACAGCATCCCATTTGGGAGCTGGTTTGTGTCCCGGCTGCTCTACTTTTGATGCAGCTCCCTGCTAATATGCCTGGGAAAGCAGCAGTGGATGGCCCCTGCACCCACGTGGGAGACCCAGAAGAAGCTCCTGGCTCCTGACTTCAGACTGGCCCTATTCTGGCCATTGTGGCCATTTGGGAAGTAAACCAGCAGATGGAAGTTCTCTCTCTCTGTAACTCTGATTTTCAAAAAAGTAAATACATCCTTAAAAAAAAAAAAAAAAAAAAAAAAGATGAAAGAGCTCCCATCATTGGCTTACCCTCTTGAATGCCTGCAGTGTCCAGGGCTGAACTTGGCCAAAGCCAGAAGCCAGGAGTGCTTTCAGGTCTCCCACGTGGGTGGCAGGCACTCAGTCACTTGAGCTGTCCCCTCTGCCTCCCAAGGTCTTAGGAGGGAGCTGGAGTCAGGAAACAGAGGTGGGCATTGAAACCTGCCACTGTCTGATGTGGGACATGAGTGCCCTGACTCAAACACCAGCTAAACACCTACCCTAGAATTGTTTATTTCTAGAATTTTCCATTTGGTAATTGACCATGGGTAAGTGAAACCTCAGAAAGCAAAACTGGATAAGGGGAAGACTACTATAATTTTTAAACTCATATAGAGAAAATAATGATTAAAAACCAACCTAAAGGGGCCGGTTCTGTGATGTAGCGGGTAAAGCTGCCACCTACAGTGCTGGCATCCCATATGGGTGCCGGTTCAAGTCCCGACTGCTCCAATTCTGATCCAGCTCCCTGCTAATGTGCCTGGGAAAGCAGAAGAAGATGGTCCAAGTACTTGGACCACTGTTCCCATGTAGAAGACCAGGAAGAAGCTCTAGGCTCCTGGCTTGAAATTGGCCCAGCTCTGGCTGCTGCAGCCATTTGAGCAGTGAGCCAGCGGATGGAAGACCTGTCTCTGTCTCTCTCTCTCTCACTCTCTCTGCCTCTCCATAACTCTGCCTTTCAAATAAATAAATAAATCTTAAAAAAATGAAAGAAGAAGAAATCCAGGGGCCCTTATCAAAGTGCTCCAGTGACCACAACAACTAGGACTGGGCCAGGCCAAAGCCAGCAGCCAAGAACTCCATGTGGGTCTCCCATATAGGTAGCAGGCACTCAAGTACTTAAACTAATATCTGTTACCTCCCAGGGTGCACATTATCAGGAAGCTGGATTGGAACTGGATGCAGGACTCAAACCAGGCACTCCAGTATGGGATTTGGGTGTTCTAACCCAATCGTGCCACAACTCCTGTCTTGAATTCTGGATTCAGAGAGTGAGTGTGTGTGTGTGTGTGTGTGTGTGTGAGAGAGAGAGAGAGAGAGAGAGAGAAACAGAGTTCCAATCTGTTGGTTCACTCCACAAATGTTGACTGGAGACCAAAGCTAGAAGCCAGGATCTTCCATGTGGGTGCCAGGAACCCAGGTGCTAGAGCCCTCACCTGCTGCCTCCCACGGTGCACATTAGCAGTAAGGTAGAGTCAGGCGCTGGACCCAGGCACTCTGATAGGGTATGTGGGCATTTTAATGGTGTCTTAACCACTAGACAGTCCTGAATTCTGAATTTTACATGCTTTGGAGTTATGTTGATAAACTAACATAATAATTTATCAGTATGAATTGCTGTTATATATGACAAGTATGCAGCTCCTGTGCCATCCATGCAAAAATTGTTTTTAAAGATTTATTTATTTATTTGAAAGGCAGAGTGACAGAGAAAGGGAGAGACACAGAGAAAGATCTTCCATCCACTGGTTTACTCCCCAAGTAGTTGCAATGGCTGGAGCTGGGCCAGGCTTTAGCCAAGAGCCTGGTACTCCATATGGGTGGCAGGGCCCCGAGTACTTGGACCGTCTTTCACTGCTTTCCCAGGCATATTAGCAGAGCGCTAGATCAGAAACGGAGCAGCCAGGACTCAAACCAGCACTCCAGCATACAGCAACTTAACCTGGTCTAACTCAGTCCTAATCCCATCTATGCAAATTTGACGACACCCAAGCTGGTGTTCAATGAAACAAGTGTCTCCTTTGTTTCCATGTGTTTATAAGAATAGGTATTTGGTGCAGTGGTTAAGACGCTGCTTGGAATGCCTTCACACCATGTCAGAGTGCCTGGTTTGAGTCCCACCTCCTTTCCTTCTGATCTAGCTCTTTGCCTGTGCATACCCTGGGAGGAGGCAGTAGGTGAGTTCAAATACTTGGGTTCCCTACCACTCACATGGGAGACCTAGAAGGAGTTCCTGGCTCCTTGCTTTAGCCTGGCCCAGTTCTGGCTATTGTAGGGCATTTGTAGAGCAAATCACCAAATGGAGCATTCTTTGTCTCTCTGCCTTTCGTACAAAATGGAAATAAATATAATCTAAAAACTTTAAAAATATATGTAAAAACATGTGCTTATATTGACATTATTTTGAAATGAACTTTGTTTTGGCAGCAGGATTTTTTCCCCTGGCAGTTAAAACCATCTAAAAACTTGAGCTGTCTCAGATTTGTTTTCTGAAAGGTATAGGATGTAAATAAGTACAACATCTACAAAGATACAAGCAAAAACTGGCAGAGAAAGAGAGTTAGGTTACCACCAGCAAAGGAGGGTCTGTCCAGCAATGTCTGCTCGCCTGTCCTCCCGTAGTGAGATGTAGCGCCAGTGGGGCCTGGGATGGGAGAAATGGCCACAGAGGGCTGGGCGCACAGCATATCACTTGTCTGGTGCAGCTGCCGTGTTTTAGCCTCAGTATACAAGCCTTGCTGTTGTTTTGTTTTGTTTTGTTTGTTTGTTTTTTCCTTCAGCCAGTTACAGAAGAAGGATGAGAAACTAAATGCTGACTTGGAAGAGTTGATGGAAATGTTCACAGTTCTGCAAACACGTCAGAAGAGCCTGCTTTTAGAGAAGAACAATTTGGCAGCTGAAAACCAAGCCCTGGAAGCTGAACTTAAAAAGGCACAGAAAATAAATAGGTTTATATCTTTTTTTCTTTAATATTCCATTTCATTTCTTTTGTCTTTTCCCCCCAGTAGCAGCTGTAAAATAGAAAAGAATAATTGAGATTGTTGGATATTAGAATATGAATAGAGCAAAAGCTTTTCCCTTGGCTCACATTAACCCATGTCTCTCAAGTCTGTAGTTCGAATGCAACTAATATAATGACCCTAAGACTCAAAGTCCTGGAAGTTCCTTCTTAACCCTTTCCCAAAAGTCTACTTTGGGATTACTGAATTCCTTTATCAAAAGTGTACCTTAGAACATGAGCCAAAAGTTTTATAGAATAATATTTAATCAGCCATTCTTTACTAAGCATTTTGTGACTCTTGTTACCTTGATTTGGAGTCAATAATTATGCCTGATTTCAAGTTAAATTCATTGACCTTTTCTCCCCTTGGAACCTAATGGGAGATTTAGGCTCCTGGAGAACAGTATTTAATGCTGAGCTGCTTGCTGTTGTAATAAGCACACCCACTCCTTTTAGTTATGCACTCACGTGTTATTCCATCATTTGGGACTACACTCTAGGAAATCTCGGAAGAAAATTGATCTCCTCAAAAAGCAGGTGGAGAAAGCCCTGGGGAACGAAATGTGTTCTCACCAATACTTGGCAAACATTGTTGACCTGGCAGAGAGCATAACCCAGGAACGTGACAGTCTTAGGTTTTTGGTAAGTGTCCTCAAAGTTTTGTCAAGTAAACTAACTGCTAGTTGATAGGCAAGTGTTATTTTAAGAGTATTTTAAATGATCTATTCAGAACTTCATATTTTGAAATTTCAGATGCATATTTTCAATTTCTGTAAAGTTTTATCTTTTAACTATGGGGAAAAACATTTTTGGAATGCACATAGGGGCCAGCATTGTAAGGCCGCCACAAAACACACCAAACACCAGAGTAAGTGAAAGGTTTATTGGGGGAAACCCGAGAGCTGGAGGGAAAGGGTGAAGAAGGAAAAAGAGAGAGAGGGAGAGTGAGAGAGAGAGCTCCAGAGAGAGAATGAGAGAGAGAGACAGAGATATGAGGAGACGGAGAGAAAGAAAGAGGACAGAGAGCCACGTGTCCAGGAACAGGTTCTCTTAAAACTTTGCCGGGGGAGGGGTGGGCAGGAGGTAGGAGCATCGAATCCCATTAGGATAGGGGTGGAGCTGACACCTGTGGTTGGACCATGTGGCCACCTGGCTTCCAGCAATGGTGGCGGGAGCTAGAGCCTAAGATGGTGTTGGGTGTAGATTGCCCCATAGATTAGACTGCGACATTTTACTAACAAGCATCATGCCACAGTGAGTTAAGCTGCCACTTGTGATGTCGGCATCCCAAGTCAGAAGTTCCCGTTTGAGTCCCAGCTGTTCTGCTTCTGATCCAGCTTCCTGCTAGTACACCTGGGAAAGCAGTGGAGGAAGATGGCCCAAGTACTTGGATCTCTGCCACCCATGTGGGAGACCAGGATGAAGTTCCAGGCTCCTGGCTATTGGAACCAACTGGAGAATGAACCAGGATGTGGAAGATAGCACTCTCTGTCATTCCCTCTGTCTCTGATGCTCTGCCTTTCAAAGGATGAAAGGAGGGAGGAATCTTTTTTTTTTTTTTTTTTTTTTTTTAAGATTTATTTATTTATTTGAGAGGCAGAGTTACAGAGAGGTCTTCATCCTCTGGTTCACTCCCCCAGTGGCTGCAATGGCCAGAGCTGGGCCAGTCTGAAGTCAGGAGCCAGGAGCTTCCTATGTGGGTACAGGGGCCCAAGTGCTTGGGCCATCTTCCACTGCTTTCCCAAGCTATTGGCAGAGAACTGGCTAGAAGTAGATCAGCTGGGACTTGAACCACCTACCATATGGGATGCTGGTACTGCAGGCAGTGGCTTAACCTCCTATGCCACAGCTCTGGCCCTGGCATCTTTTTTTAAAAAAGGCAAATTAACCTATTCAGTAATGGTAAATGATATAAGAAGGTAAATAAGGGAATTAGTCTTTATTATAACTACAGAGATAACTTCATATTTTTTTTAAGATTTATTTATTTTATTTGAAAGACAGAGTTACCAAGAGGCAGAGGCAGAGAAAGAGAGATCTGCCATCCGTTGGTTTATTCCCCACATGGCTGCAATGGCTGGAGCTGTGCTGATCTGAAACCAGGAGCCAGAAGCCTCCTCTGGGTCTCCCACACAGGTGCAGGGGCTCAAGGACTTGGGCCATCTTCTGCTTTCCCAGGCCATAGCAGAAAGCAGGATCAGAAGAGGAGCAGCTGGGACTCAAACCGGCACCCATATGGGATGTCGGCACTGCAGGCAGTGGCTTTACCTGCTACTCCACAGTGCCGGCTCCTCTTCATATACCTTGTAACGCCATCTGATTTTCCCTGTTTGAAGATCAAATGGGCCAGCGCTGTGGCATAGTGGGTGAAGCCGTTGCCTGCAGTGCCGGCATCCCATGTGAGCACCAGTTTGAGTCCCAGCTGCTCCACTTCCGATCCAGCTCTCTGCTATGGCCTGGGAAAGCAGTGGAAGATGGCCCAAGTGCTTGGGCCCCTGCACCCATGTGGGAGACCCAGAAGAAGCTCCTGGCTTTGGATCGGTGTAGCTCCAGCTGTTGTGGCCAATTGGGGAGTGAACCAGCAGATGGAAGACTCTCTGCTTCTCCTTCTCTCTCTGTGTAACTCTGACTTTCAAATTAATAAATCTTTTTAAAAAATTAAAAAGACCAAACATAAGAATCATAGATTAGAGTTCAGCCAAAGTGACAGTGGTATTCATAACCTGGCATTCATACACACACCACCCCTGTGGGAGACTCAGATGCAGTTCCAGGCTCTTGACTTTGATCTGGCCCAGCCACAGCCATTGCAGCCATTTGGAGAGTGATAGAAGATAACACAAACACTGTTTTTCTTCTTCAAATAAATAAATAAATCTTACAATAAAAGTGGGGCCAGGGACATGATTGGAGGCATCTCCACACTGACTTTAAAAGACATCTACAGCAGAGTGTGTAGCAAAAGAAGACAGATGGTTTCCAAGCTAGATGCATGGGAAAGTTTTGCAGGATTTCCCCCGAAATGGAAGAATGAGTTGTCTCCAAGGGTGGATTTGAAGGTGATTTTTTAAAAGATTCTTTAAAAAAAAAGATTGTTTTTACTTATTTGTATTTTGTGGTTTTTTCCTACATTGAACACATTTAAGCATGTTTGTTTAAGCAGTGTTGCAGATCTCTTATCATATAGGATTAGAGTAATGGTTTAGTGAATGACATTAGAAAAGAAACCAGAAGACTTTCTCTTTATTTTTAGTTTAAGATTAATTATTTATTTGAAAGGCAGACTGACAGAGACATTGTCCATTCCTGCTTCAATCACCAAATGGCTGTAATGGCCAGAGATGGTCCAGGCGAAAACCAGAAGCCAGGAACATCCTGGTCTCCTGCATGGTGGACATTGGCTGCTGTCTTCCTAGGTGCATCCCTGATGCTCCGATGTGGGATGCCAGTGTTGCAGGCCATGGCTTAGCCTGATGGCCTGATGTGCCACAACACTGGCTCTAAGAGATTTTTTTAAATCACGGTAGTTGCTGGTAGGGGTGTGGTAAGCTTGCTGGTATATTACCAGTGATTTCTAAGTCCTTGATAACTTGAAAACCTCCAGAGCTTCTTACCCAGTTGATCCCGTCCTGACAAGTTACTGACCCAACCAAAGTGCCGAACACTGGCATTTTCTGTAGTGGCACCAAGTGCTCATTTTCCCTTCTGTTACCCACCATGTGATTGAAAGGGCATGTTGAAAAATGTGAAATGCCAAACAAACCCATTTATCTACCAGACATTGCTGGCGACCTGCCCACCAACTGTTGATGCCACTCAAAACATGAAGGCTCTTGTTAACAAGGCAGGACCTGCAGGGGTCCCCATCCCTGGGAGGCAGGTCCTGTGCCTCTCCTGTGGTCCCGGGAGCACCACGGGCTTCCTGATGAAGTTGAGGTTCTCCCTTAGATCCATCGCTCATCTTTGTGGCCTTGGGATGGAAATACAAATGGAGATCCCACACTCTGTGCATAATTTTTTTTTAAAGATTTATTTATTTATTTGAAAGGCATGGACGGGGGGAGAGAGGTCTTCCATCACTGGTTCACTCCCTAAATGGCTACAACAGCCAGAAGTAGGTTAATCCAAAGCCAGGGGCTTCTTCCAGGTCTCCCACATTGGGTGCAGGGGCCAAAGACTTGGGCCATCTTCCACTGCTTTCCCAGGCGCATCAGCAGGGAGCTGGATTGGAAGTGAGGCAGCCGGTACTTGAAGTGGCACTCATATGGGATGCTGACGCCACAGGTGGCAGCTCTACTCACTACACCATAGCACCAGCCCCATGCACAAATATTTAAAAGCTACAAGTGAAGCCAACAGCTGTTAATAACAGTCCTCTGATGGCATGAGAGCCAAGCTTCAGTGTAGAATCTTTAGACCTCTCAAATTCACAGCCGAAATGTAGGACTCGGGCACTGCTTTCATCCATTCTGATTCCACCCATCACCAGGACCTATGTACACGTAGACCCCACTGTCCATCCAAAGAGGGGCATGGGAGCTGTCAGGACATCTTTGCAGGGCACTGCAGATCCTAGATAGCCAGGCCCAGGTAGACACGCCCCCTTGCAGGCTGCTTGTCTTTGGAGTACCTGGGCTGCCCCCTCTAGCACAGGTCTGCCTGGTGGTGGTTGCCCTGCTAGTCTCTGCCCTGTCCTAGTTCTGGGCCATGTACAGCTGCATTACCCAGGCTGTGAGAGCTCTAGACTGCACCCCACCCCCTTACATGCTCAGCAGGAAAGAATTCTTTCTCTGCTTTCGGAAGCTTCCTCTGATCACCTATGGCTACAAAGAACTTTAAAATCCTCAAGTACTGTCTCACCATTTTCCATTTATCACATTTCTGTGAGAGACACAATAGTCTTATCTACTGAGGGCTTGATGTCTAATCCTGCCCCTAGGCCAGCTTTTCCATGTGACTTGGAGCAAGTGATTTAACTCTGTCTTATCTATCCATTCCAGAAAGTCAAACTGTTATCAGTGGCTATCTTACAGGAAATGCCCACCTTTATTTAATTTTAGCATCTGACATAGTTAATTTATAGTGTGTAGTAGATCATTTTCTATGTGGATATTAATCTAAATCAATTTCAGATGACATCCCTCTTGGATATATTGGCTATTATGTTTGGATTGGAGAAGGGCATTTTGTGGCCCTATTAAATTATCCTTAATCATATAGATATTTAAGTTAAGTTACAAGTTTATTTGCTTCTTGGCACTTAACTTTTTTTAAGAAAACTATTTATTCATTTGAGATTCAGAGAGATAGAGCTACCATCCATTCACTTCTTTACTTCCCAAATGCCCACAACAGCTAGGGCTGGACCTGGGCCAGGGCCAGAGATAGTAGCCAAGAACTGAATCCAGATCTCCCATATGGATGGCAGGGACCCAGTCACTTGAGCCATCCCCTGCTACCTCCCAGGTTCTGCATTAGTGGGAAGCTGAAGGCATGAGTCTGAGCTGGGAATTGAACCCAGAGAGTTCAGTGTGGAACAGGCATCTTAACTGCTAACTGTGTGCATGCTCCCTAAACTTAATTTTTAATTCCATTTTCCATGAGCTTTTTGAAGTTCCTTCATGTACTGCATGATGACTGAGAGGCATTCTGGAAGCCCTTACACCCTCTTCTGTCCCCTCTCTGAGTTTGAAGTCCTTTATTTGTGCCCAGCAGGACAGTCCACATGCTGGTCCCTGCTCTGGCTCCTCCTCAGCTGTGGCCTGAACTGTGCCCATAATGAGCAAAATGTGGGGAGGGTCCTAGGAGGGGAGGTTGGGGCAGGACAGGTGGCAGGAAAGAGCTTCGTTGTGGTTAATAATACTCTTCGCAAAAGAATTTTTTATTATTTTAATTTTTCTATAAAACCAGGGATCCACTTATTTTTCTTTTTACCTTTCTCCAAAGGCTACATATTTAGACAACGAGAAGAATGGAGTCATCAACAAAAGCATAAAAAACAAAATTCAACTTCGAAAGTTGGAGGAGCAGTTCAAGGTCAGTGGTCCCCCAGCCTCAGAGATGCGTCCTCCCGTGGGAACGGCCTGTGGTACAGCTGTCAGTGTGGAACAGAACTGCTGGTTTCTGTGTGTGTCTCCTCATCCGCAGACTATGCCAGCGTAAGGTTTTGCTGGCAGAAATAAGCACCTCTGATCTTGTGGTTCTTGCTACCTTGTGTTATTATTTCTTCCCCATATGCCAGCACCTTCTAACAGACTGTGTACTTTATTCACTCTGTTTCTTGCTTATTTATTAACTGTCTCCTGACCAGGCTGTACTCTGCACAAGTGTAGGAAATGTTGTCTGTTTTTAGTCACTGATAGATCCCAAGCACCTAGAATAACGCTTTGTGTACAGTAAACTGTAATTCAATAAATATTTGGGGAATGAATTAAATAATGTATTTAAAGCTCCAGCTTGGGGCCGACGGTGTGGCATAGCAGGTGCGGTTGCTGCTTGCAGTGCTGGCAACCCGTATGGGCACCAGTTCAAGTCCTGGCTGCTCTACTTCCAATCCAGAAGCTCCTGGCTCCTGGCTTCGGATCGGCGCAGCTCTGGCCATTGCTGCCAACTGGGGAGTGAACCAGTGGATGGAAGACCTCCCTCTCTCTCTCTCTCTCTCTCTCTCTCTCTCTCTCTCTGCCTCTCCTGCTCTCCATGTAACTCTGACTTTCAAATAAATAAATAAATCTTTAACAACAACCACAACAAAAACTCCAGCTAATCAAAAACAGTGTACAAATTGATATCTCAACTGTGCCTCAGAAAGATTAGGAGTATACCATACTGTTAATGACTGCATAGAAATATTATGGCTAATTTTCCTCTGTGGAGGTTTTTTTTTTCTTTTAATTTTGTACTTCCAGAAGAGAAGGTGTGGTCTTTAGATTAGGTGGCCTTGTCTGGGGAATCCATGTCATTATCACCCATCTGAAAAGAACTTGTAAGAAGGGGTCACCTAGGGCAGAGACCTATGAGCAGGACCAAGCTAGGGCAGCATATACAGGGAAGCGAAGAAAAGGCTTGAGAAAATCCAGAGGTGGCAGCTCAGAAAACCTCAAAAACATGACTTCTAAAAACAAGAACATTACTTTGAACATCAGGGGCCACGATGAGAGCTGGGAACCTTGGGGCTAAAGACGGAAACCCAACTGGTAAGACTGGACTTAGAGATGGAGGGAGCTATAAGAGGGGTGACATGTAGAGCCTGGAAGAAGCCCTCGCCCAACCACTGTTACTCAAGGAACTTCATATCATCCCCAAAGAATTCAGTGGCCTCCGTACAAAAATACTTGAAGAAAATATGGAAGCATAGTTTGCCTGTTGATGAAAGTTGATGAAGGCTTATTGGAAAAAAATGTTGCCACAAAGGAGATCAAAACTGTTCAAAGTGAACTGACAGGTAGTTAAGTAGGTAGATAGGTGTCTAAATAGCTGGACATAGATATAAAGATACTTTTAAAAGTTCATGAAGATGAAATTAAAAGATAAGTATTTGATGCAAAAAAATTTGAGATCCATGCCTATATGAGGTATTTTATAAGTTCATGGAAATGCATATCGTGAAAAAACTATGCATTATTTCAAAATATTTTATACCAGCAGAAACATTTTAGGGTCCAGCACCTAGGCATAGCTGGTAAAGCTACCACCTGTGGCACTGGCACCCCATGGGCATGGTTCAGGTCCCAGTGCTTCACTTCCAAACCAGCTCTTTGCTGATGTTGCTGGGAAAGCAGCGGAAGATGGCTCAGGTGCTTGGGCCCCTGAACCCACTGGAAGATCAGGAAGAAGCTCCTGGCTCCTGGCTTCAGCTCAGCTCAGCTCTGGCTGCTGTGGCCATTTGGGGAATGAACCAGTGGATGGAAGACACTCTCTCTGTCTCTCTCTGTCTCACTCTCTCTCTCTCACTCTGCCTTTCAAATAAATAAATCTTTTTTTAAATATTTTAATTCCATTTTCCATAAAGTTTTTTGAAGCACTCTCATAGGTAAAGCTAATGAAACAGTCAAGGTAGGAAGAAATAACAGGAACCTCAACAACAGATGACCAGACCCAGAAGGATGTGAAATGGAGCGGACAGGAAACACAGGGAAGAAATAGAGCGAGAGCAACCATTTCAGAAATGAAGGCAAAATGAGGAGGTGGTATCACAAAAGCACAATAAGGGACTTAGAAATTAGAAATTTTTCTTAGAAATGAAAAAGACAAGAAAGCAGAAATGAAGCTTGACAAAGAATTCAGTAGAGAGTGACAAAGGTCCAATATCCCTGTTGTCAGAGCCCCCAAAGCAGAGACGAGAACAATGGCTTAATTCCTTCCAAACTGTAATTCATAAAAAAACTTTTAAGTCTGCATAGTGAAGAGGCACCTTGTGTCCTGGAACAAACTGACCCGGAATGGAACCCAAACATTGACCTCAAGACTTGAAGGTATAAAGAAACACCTTGGAGACTCAGGCAAAAGACCAAGGCTCGAGAGAAAGGAAAGCAGCAACGCCGAGTGCCGCCTGCCACCTGCCACCCGTGAGCACCAGGGAAGGAGCCCGAGCGGGGCAAGGGTGCTTTGGAACTTCCAGGAGCTCTGGGAGCGTTTTTTCCAGGATCCTTTCCTGAGGATCAGTCATCCCGAGTTCAGCCAACCAGGAAACGACTGGGGGAGCTTTGGCAAAATTAGCTTGCAGTGAGCAAAGACTTCAAGTAGGGAGGAGGCTGATAGAATGTAAATGTTTTCTGACAATATGGAATTATGGCCAAGAGAAAATGATATGAAAGGGGGCAGGAAAGTAGAAAGGGTTAAACATGCTGATTGCTTAACTGTGCTATGTTTGAAAGAGTCAAAGGATATCATTTAGAGCTGAAAATTTAGGGTTTTTTTTTTTAAGTATTTTGTTTACTTGTTTTTTAAGATTTATTTTGGAGCTGGCTTTCCAGAGAGACAGAGGGAGAGACACAGAGAGATCTTCCATCCACTGGTTCACTCCTCAAATGGCCACAATGCCCAGGGCAGAGCCAGGTCGAAGCCAGGAGCCAGGATCTTCTTCTGGGTCTCCCATGTGGGTGCAGGGGCCCAAGCAACTTGGGCCATCTTCTATTGCGTTTTCAGGCACATTAGCAGGGAGCTAGATTGGAAGTGTGACAGCCAGGACTTGAACTGGCACCCATAAAAGATGCTGGCATTGGAGACAGTGGCTTTACCTGCTATGCCACAGTTCTAGACCCTGAAAAATTGATATTAAGAGCTGAAGCATATGTATGTAGGTGAACAGGGAGGGCAAGAGTGAGAAAAGGTTGTTTTAAGCCAATGTTATTATTGCTTTTGGTGGGGAACCAATGGATACTGTATAAAGAGAGAGGACTAGGGGCAGGTAATTAATACAACAGCCACTTGAGACACCTGCATTCCAGGTCAGAGTGCCTGGGTTCAAGTTCCGGCTCCACTTCCAGTTCCAACTTCCTGCTAAAGCATTCCCTGGAAGGCAACAGGGGACTGTTCAAGTGATTGGCTGCCTGCCACCCATGTGGGACACCCAGATTGAGTTCCAGGCTCCTGGCTTTGACCTGGCCCAGCCCTGTTGTACATATTTGAGGAGTATGCCAGCAGAATGAAGAGATTCTCTCGCTCTGCCCCATCTCTCCCTAGCTGTTGCAGAGTGAACATGCAGATGGAAGATCTCTGTCTCTCCTTCTCTATTGTTCTGCCTTTTATTTTTTATTTGTTTATTTATTTTTGACAGGCAGAGTTAGTGAGAGAGAGAGACAGAGAGAAAGGTCTTCCTTTTTCCGTTGGTTCACCCCCCAAGTGGCTGCTATGGCCAGCATGTTTCAGCTGGCACGCTGCGCTGATCTGAAGCCAGGAGCCAGGTGCTTCCTCCTGGGCTCCCATGGGGTGCAGGGCCCAAGCACTTGGGCCATCGTCCACTGCACTCCCGGGCCACAGCAGAGAGCTGGACTGGAAGGGGGGCAACCAGGACAGAATCCAGTGCCCTGACCGGGACTAGAACTCAGGGTGCTGGCGCCGCAGGTGGAGGATTAGCCTAGTGAGCCGCGGCGCCGGCTGTTCTGCCATTTAAATAAATCTTTAAAAGAAAAGTTGAACTCTATTTAAAAATGATGAAAAAGATAGAAAATATTTCAAATACAAATAATGTAATAGGAAAAATTACTCGGTGCACTCTTCAGTACTTTAACTCCTATACAATAAAGTGAAAGAAGGAAAACAAATGAGTCGAGCTTTTTTGCAGACTTTTATGTTGGTCACCTGCCTCACAGCAGAGACCCAGTTCCCTGGGCTACTCTGGCTTCTCTGGTACAACAGTGCTGACAAGTGTCAACATTCGTTCTTAAGTTACCCAGTGAGCAGGGGACTAACATTGCCCTGTGTGGAGGAAAAAAGAAAGAAACCACAAAAGTAGATTAACCCACAAAAGCATCTAGTTTGTTCTGTGGGTGAGATTTTATGATTTTATTTGTAGCATGCAAATAAAACACTTGGTAGAATAAAAACCATCATTTTGGTTTTATTGCACCTGAGAGCCTTTCATCACTTTTTATCTTTTGATGACCCAGACGTGCCCTCCCCAGTCAGGTTATCCCATGCTTCTAAGGGGGCTCTGACATTGCAAGGCACAGGTGGGGGATGAGGCCAGAGGGGCGTCTCCTGTGGGCATCTCATGCCGTTCTCTCCTTCGCCACCACAGGGGTATAAGAAGGAGACAGAGCTGAAGCTGGAAGACATCTGGGAGCTCTTTGCTGGCCTGGCAGCTCAGTATCAGCAGGAGGTGAGGCACCTCCACCAGATGCTACGGAACAAGCAGGAGGTCCTGGACGAGGCACTGCAACAGAAAAGGTAGGGCCGCACCAGCCCTGGAGAACAAGGCCTCTCCATTGGACTGTTCGGTGAGATTTCTGGCAAAACCATCTGGACCTTTTTTGTTTGATTGCTCAATTTTGCTTTTACATCTTAGTTTTATCTAGATTTAATATTTGTCTTGATTTTCATTTCCTCCTCATTTTTGTTCTTTTTTAAAAGTTCCTTCTAGGTGCCGGCACTGTGGCGCAGTGGGTTAAAAGTCCTGGCCTGCAGCACCAGCATCCCATGTGGGCGCCAGTGCAAGTCCTGGCTGCTGCGCTTCTGATCCAGCTCCCTGCTAATGCACCTGGGAAAGCAGTAGAGGATGGCCTAAGTCCTGGGGCCCCTGCAGCCAGGTGGGAGGCCCAGAAGAAGCTCCTGGCTCCTGGCCAGGATCCCCAGTTGTTGTGGCCATTTGGGGAGTGAACCAGCGGTTGGAAGACTTCTCTCTCTGTCTCTACCTCTCTCGCTAATTCTACCTTTCAAATAAATAAAAATAAATCTAAAAAGAAAATGTCCTCTAGTGAGCAGGTAGCTGGCAGTTCAGGCACCTGTTACGATACCCACCTCCCACAGCAGAGCCTGGGTTTCTTTCTGGCTCCAACTCCTGCGTGCAGCTCCTGCTGACGCACACCCCAGGAGGCAGTGATGATGGCTAACAGTTGGGTTCCTGCCTCCCACATGGGAGCTGTTGCGGGTGTTTGGAGAATGAACCAGCAGATGGGAACTCCATCTGTCTTTTCCTATCTCTTTGCCTTCCAAGTGAATAAGTATATAAATAAATAATTTAAAAAATCTCTGTTATGTGAATTGGACTTCCTAAATAACCTAGTTCTTTTAAGTGCCTTTTCCATTTTCCTTTTTTTTTTTTTTTTTTTTTTAAGATTTCTTTATTTATCTGAAAGAACTACAGAGAGGGGACAGACAGAAGCCTTCCACTGGTTAACTCCCCAAATGGTCACAAGGACCAGGGCTGGGCCAGACCAAAGCCAGGAGCCAGGATCTTCTTCTGGGTCTCCCATGTGGGTGCAGGGGCCCAAGCACTTGGGCCATCCTCTGCTGCTTTCCTAGGAGCATTAGTAGGGAGCTGGATCAGAAGTGGAGCAGCCAGGGCTTGAACCAGTGCCCATATGAGATGCCAGCACTGCAAACAGCAGCTTATTAACACACTGTACCACAGTGCTAGCCCCTCCTTTTTTCTGCCTCTTTGATATTTTTGCTTTATTTCATTTTCTTGGGAGATTTTATTAGTTTTCGATTAAATGTTTTAATTTCTGGAAACTTTAAAATATTGGATCATTTCCTTTTAGTAAGATCATAACTCTAAGATAATGGATGCAGTATGTTCCCTGTGGCTGTCAGTTATTACATCACTCACACCTTTTTCCTGCAACCATCTGATAAACTATTGTCTGTCTGTTTTTTGTTTTTTAAGATTAACTTATTTGAAAGGCAGAGTTACAGAGAGATCGAGAGAGGTCTCCCATCCACTGGTTCACCACCCAAATGACCACAGTGGCTAGAGCTGGGCCAAGCCGAAGTAAGGAGGAGCTTCTTCCTGGTCTCCCATGCCGGTGCAGAGGCCCAAAGACTTGGGCTATCTTTTACTGCATTCCCAAGGCCATAGCAGAGAGCCGGATCCTAGACTCAAACCGGTGCCCCTTTGGGATGCCGATATGGCAGGCGGAGGTTTTACCCACTGTGCCACAGCACTGGTCTCTTGTCTGTGTTTTAAAAACACCAGGACTGGGTTGAGCACTTTGGCACAGTGGCTTAAGGCTGCCACTTGAGATGCCCATACCTCATATTAGAGTGCTGGTTTGAGTCCCAGCTACTTTGCTTACAGACCAGTTCCCTGCTAATATACGTGGGAAGCAATGGTTGGTAGCTCAAGTACTTGAGTTCTCACCACCCATGTGGGACACCTGTATTGAATTCCTGGCTCCTGGCTTCAGCCTCGCCCAGTTCTAGCTGTTGTGGGCATTTGGGTAGTGAACCAGTAGATGGAAAACCAATCTCTCTCTGTCTCTCTCTTTCTTATTCACTCTGCCTTTCAAATAAATAAATCTTTAAATAAAAGACAAACCTGCTAGAGACTATCATAACCTTTGTGAAGTTCCCTTGGGTGTTGGTTTCACACCCAAGTTGATCTGCCCATAACGGCTGTGTTGTCATTGACAGGATGGAATGTAAACTGATGCATGCGGAGGTCTGGTAATCGTTTTTGGATGTGATTTTAAAATACAGTCAGCATATCTGATGCCATGCAGAATGCAAGTATCTGTTCATATTACCCATGAGGCAGGTTCTTCTTAATGGCAGGCAACACGATGTCTGACATCTATCCAACATGATCCTCTGGCAGATCATACCACCAACCACGTCACTTTGTACAGAGTTGAGCTAATACCAATTACCTTCCAAATGGTAGATTTAGAACTACACTAACAAAATAGAAATTTATTTACTTTGTTTTTCCATTTTTTTTGCCCTCTAATGGTTTGAAAGTTGGATGTTCTGTTTCTCTTTTAATGGTTACTCTTGAAATTTCCGCCACGAATACTTATTTTTTAAAAATCTAAATTCAGTTAGCATCTCTGCATTTCCCTCGCCAAACGCAAGATTAATACTTGAACCTAAAGAAAAGAAAAGGGGGAATGCGCTGTGGCATAGTGGGTAAAGCCACAGCCGCAGTGCTGGCATCCTGTACGGCGCTGGTTCGAGTCCTAGCTGCTCAATTTCCAATCCACCTCCCTGCTAATGCGCCTGGGGAAGCAGCGAAAGATGGCCGAAGTGCTTAGGCCCCTGCGCCTGCATGGGAGACCTGGAAGAAGCCTCTGGCTTTGGCCTGGCCCAGCTCTGGCTGTTGCAGCCATTTGGGGAGTGAACCAGCAAATGGAAGAGCTCTCTATCTCTCTCCCTCTCTTTATCTCTCTGTAACTCTGCCCTACAAATAAATAAGATCTTAAAAAAAAAAAAAAAAAAGGAAAACAAAACAGTTGAGGCTAATGTTTTCTCACATCTATGCTGTTGTTGTCTAATGTCATTGCAGCTAGTTGTAGATACATGAAAGTAAAAAAGAAAAATCCAGTTGGCAGAGGCCCAAGCACTTGGGCCGTCTTCCAGTGCTTTCCAAGGACATTAGTGCAGAGCTGGATTGGAAGTGAAGCAGCCAGGACTCAAACTGGCGCCCATATGGGATGCCACTGCTGCAGGTATCGGATTAACCTGCTGTGCCACAGCACCGGCCCTTTTAAATGTGATACTACAATTTGTATTTCTCTCTAATGGTCCACTCGTTTGGCCTTGGGTTTGATTGGGGATCAAAGCCGGTTTGTTCTTCTAAGGTTAAATTAATTCTGCTGCCTGACCCTACCCCTTCTAATCCCCTCCCTGGCCCTCTCCTATTCTCACCTTGTCCAGTGGAGCCCTAGTCTAACATTCAGTATATCATCTATTTGACATCCCAACTAACAGGAGTAGGCTATCAGTATTTCATGTGGCAAGAAGAGCCACGGTCATTTTGTGTTTATACTTTAGATGCTGAAATTTTCCATGGAATTCAGTCACATCTAGATAAATGCGAGCCTTTCCTTTTATTAGAATTATTCTCAATGTCTGTAAAAATGGGTTGCTTCTATAGAATGTGTCTGGACCAAATTCACCCTCGTCTGTAAAACGCATATTTGCAATAATATTTTGTTAAAGATTTATTTATTTATTTGAAAGAGTTATACAGAGAGAAGGAGAGGCAGAGAGAGTCTTCCATCTGCTGGTTCACTCCCCAGATGGCCATATCGGCCAGAGCTACACCAATCCAAAGCCAGGAGCCAGCAGCTTCTTCCAGGTCTCCCTGGTGGGTGCAGGAGCCCAAGGACTTGGGCCATCCTCCACTGCTTTCCCAAGCCATAGCAGAGAGCTGAATCAGAATGGAAGCAGCCAGGACTCTAACCGGTGCCCATATGGGATGCCGGTACTGCAGGCGACAGCTTTACTGGCTACGCCACAGCACCAGCCCCCTGAAATAATATTTGGAAAAGAATAAATAGCTTTTTCAAAATGTAAAAAAAAAATAGGTAGTTCATCTTCTTTCTTGCCTCTTAATATCTGCTCTGTATCTTGTATTCTGTAGTTTCATTGTTATATGTCTAAGTATGAATTTATTTTTTTGTCTATCCACTTGGTTTAACTTTCACTCTGCAGCTGTAATTTTGTGTCTTTATTAGTTCTAGAAAAAAGTCCCAGTTATTATCTCTTAAAAACCTCTCTTTTCTCTCTCTCTTTTTTTTTTTTTTTTTTTTTTTTACAGAGTTAGACAGTGAGAGAGAGAGACAGAGAGAAAGGTCTTCCTTCAGTTGGTTCACCCCCAAAATGGCCGCTATGGCCGGGGTGCTGCGCTGATCCGAAGCCAGGAGCCAGGTGCTTCCTCCTGGTCTCCCACGCGGGTGCAGGGCCCAAGCACTTGGCCATCCTCCACTGCCTTCCCGGGCCACAACAGAGAGCTGGACTGGAAGAGGAGCAACCGGGACAGAATCGGTGCCCCAACCAGAACTAGAACCCAGGGTGCTGGCGCCGCAGGCAGAGGATTAGCCTAGTGAGCCGCGGCACGACCGCATGTTAGATCTTTCTCATTGAATCATCCACACGCCTTATCAAATTTTCCATCCGTTTGTTTTGTGGTCTACAATCTGGACAGTTTCTTCTATTTAATATTCCTATTCACTAACTCTCTCTTCATCTGTATTCAATGTTCTGTTTAACTCAGCCACTAATCTTTTACTTCAACAACTGTATATTTCATTTTCAGAAGTTCTGTTTGGTTCTTTTAAAAATCTGTTGTTCTTAATCTTTGCTTTTATTTGAAAGGCAGGTTAGAGAGAGAGAGGGAGAGATGGAAAGAGATAGCTCTTCCATCCGCTGGTTCACTCCCCCAATGGCCACAATGGCCAAGACTAAGCCAGGCTGAAGCCAGGAGCCCAGCACCTCTTCAGTGTCTCCCATGTGGGTGCAGTTGCCCAAGCACTTGAGCCATCTTCCCCTGCTTTTCCCAGGCTATTAGCATGGAACAGCCAGGTCTCAAACTGGTGCCCACATGGAATGCCGGCATTGGAATCAATAGCTTACCTTGCTACACCACAACGCTGGCCCCGGAATAGTAGTTTTTTACTATGAATTAATATTTGGTCAAATTTAGTCTGTGGAATTCCGAAAGCCTGGATTGAGGACTTTTTCCCTCCAGATAAGATTTATATTTACTTCTCTTTGGTGCCAGAGAACAATTCCAACCTGGAACCAGTTTAATTTTATTATTAATTTTAAAAATAGGCTAGAGTAATTTTTTTATATAAAGGGACTTTAAAATGTATCTGATAAGTACTAGGGGCATCCCATATGGGTGCTGGTTCGGGTCCCAGCTGTTCCACTTCCAATCCAGCTCCCTGCTAATGCTCCTGGGAAAGCAGTGGAAGATTCCTGCCACCCATGTGGGAGACCTGGAGGAAGCTCCTGGCTGTTGGCTTCAGCCTGGACCAACCCTGGCCAGTGTAGCCATTTGGAGAGTGAACCAGAGGATGGATTATCTCTCTGTATCTCTGCCTTTCAAATAAAACATAAATCTTTAAAAATAAATAAACACACATATACTATTGTTATGTTTAATAATGTATTAATATCTTATGTTTTTCTGAACTATATTCTAGATCATTTCTTCTGCTCAATATTCTAGTGTACTAATTCTCTCTTTAGCTGTGTTCAATGTCTTTAATCTAGCCGTTGAATTTTTTTCCTGATTGTCTCAAAAATGCCTTTATCCTTGATTAGGTAATCAGAGTCTGGGAATGCTCAGTCATAAAGAACAGTGTAGACTGACACTCTAGATCCGTTTGAGAACAGACCCAGTGGGGACTGTCTCTGGGAGACCCTTAGCATCTTAGAACCACTTTGTTGGGAATATCAGAGCTCTTCTGCCTGTACATCCTTTACTAGAGGTTCCTCCCGTGCCGCCACTCACTGCCTGGCTCTGTGACACCTGTTCCAGGAAGCATTCCTCAGGAGAAGAGAAATGTGGGCTGAGTCAGTCCTGAGGATTTATGTCACTCTGAATCTACTCTCTGTTCTACAGACATCTGGGTTTGGCGCATTGGCTCTTGTCATCACAGCAATACTGACATTTGATTTGACTGTCTCTTTGGTTTCAATTTAGTGGTTTTTTTTTTTTTCTGCCCAAGATTTCCTGTTCTTTGAGTTCATACATTTAAACATGATTGCTGTACTCTATCAAATAGCTGGGTAATTTGTGCCAGGAAACCCAAGGCTGAGGATTTCTTAGAGACGTTTTAATTAAATTGTGCCCAGCACTCAGTGGGCATCATGGACCTTGGAAGGAAGCAACAGTCGACAAGATAAATGACTCTGGACAAGTGGGCGTGTCGCTGTCCTCCCTGAACCTCACTGCCCTGCCCACTAATAGTACTGCCAAGTTTCCCAGCTAGGCCAGTTGCTGGCATTTTCCAGAGCAGTCTGGCAGTGTTTGTTAAGTGCCCTCTCTGCCCCACCACCCTAGGCGAGGCCTGCTCTCCTCCCCAGCAGAGACTTGCTTTCTCACTGCCCTGAGAAGCGCTGGCTGGTAGCCTGGTCTGCTTCTGCGAGGCCCACAGCCCTGGGAGGATGTGGATACCTTTGCCTGACCTGTGCCGTGTGGGTACCTGCCTCCAGGCTAGGGTGCTGTGGCTTCTGGCTGGCTTAGATCAGCCCACACTTACCATATTTATGATTATACGTGCACCTGTTAATTCTTCAACAAATAGACATTGATGCCAGAGTAAAGGAAAAAGCTGGGCTGATATTATGGAGCAGCAGATTAAGTTGTCTCTTGGAATACCCACATCCCATATCAGAGTGCTTGTTTGAGTCCACACTGCTCTGCTTCCCATCCAGCTTCCTGCTGGTGCATCCTGAGAGGCACAAGTATTTGGGCCCCTGCCACCCACATGGGATAGCCAGATGGAGTTCCAGGGTTCTGACTTCAGCCTGACCCAGCCTTGGGTATTGTTGGCATTTGGGGAGTGAACCAGCAGATGGAAGATATTTTTTTTTTCTCTCTCTCTCCTCCCTCTCTCCCTTTCTTGCCTTGCCTTTCAAGTGGATTAAAATAAATAAACAGAATGTTTAATTTTTTTTTAAGGCAAAAACTTACAGAGGGAGAAGTAAGTAATCCTTTTGTAGCTGGTGCCTTTTCGTTTTTCCTGTTGCCGGGGACTGGGTGCCTCATTCACACTGGAGTCTGCTGCTTCAGAGCCCGAGCACAGGGGCCTTTGTTCTGACACCAAGCATTCTTTTCTTTCTTTTTTTTTTTCTTTTGAAAGGTTTATTTATTTGTTTATTTATAGAGTTAGATATAGAGAGGGAGACACAGAGAGATCTTCCATTTGCCGGTTCATTGCCCAGGTGACCACAACAGCCAGGACTGGGCCAGGCCGAAGCCACTGCTTTTTTCCCAGGCCATTACCAGGGAGCTGGATCGGAAGTGGAGCAGCTGGGACTCAAACCAGTGTCCATATGGGATGCCGGCACTAGCAGATGGTGGCTTTACCCACTGTGCCACAGCGCCAGGCCCTCAACCAAGTTCTTCCACTCAGGATTCTTAGAGCTCCATAAATATGTTTTAGTTTCTTCATTGCTTTCAATTTGAAAGGCAGGGAGCCAGAGAACCTTCCATCTAAATGCCTGAAACAACCAGGCTGGCCGGGCTGAAGCCAGGAGCTCCTGGGGGCAGGGAGCCGACTCCTTGGGTCACCACCGCTGCTTCCCAGGGTGTGCACCAGCAGGAAGCTGGAGTCCGCAGTGGAGCCGGGACTTGAACTCGGGACTCCCTGTATGTGATAAAACACCCTCTAAGCAGCGATTGAATTCTGTGCCAAGTGCCCACCACGTCCACATGTTTTAAACTGTGCTCTTCTCCTTTGTTTTGTTTCTTTCTCTCAGAAAAATGGAAGGTGAACTTCAGGTTGTTTGGGAGTCCACCTCCGAGGAAAACCAAAGAATCCGCCGCCTTCTGCAGGCCTCGCTGGGGAGGACAGACACGTGGGGCAGCAGCAGACCTCCGGAGGACGCCCGCCTCACCGGCATCACTCAGGGAGACGTGTTGGATGGCTTCTGTGCCCTGACACCTCCTGCCACCGCCCAGCAGAGTCTGCCGGAGCCCATTGACTAGGCCCAGAGCCTGACAGCCATGCCCTGCACTAGCCAGGAGGGGCGCCCTGTCCCCAGCATGAGAGGCAGCCACTGCCAGGAAGATGCAGAGTACTGCTGGGGACATGAAGAGAAGACATTGCAGGACGTTAGTCTGTTTTTAACATTTTGCTTTATTTTAATAATACTGCTGAAAATTTACTGTCTCTCTCTCCTTTTTGTAACTGCTAAAATATTTCTTTTGTCGGTGTACTTCCCCTTGTCTGTGTTGCCACCAAGACCGGCTGGCTGTGTGATACCCATTGCTCAGGTTAGCAGTGGCCTGCTGTGCTGGCCTTCCTCCCAGCTCTTGATCTACAGCTGGGGAAGGCCTGGAAGGCCGGAGGGGCAGGCTGAGCAGTCATGCTGTGTGTCTGACGGTGAATGGGAGGACAGGCCCCAGGGGAAGCAGCAGTCACGGCAGCTGGATGCTCACTGAGTGTGGTGTCTTGTTCAGTGGAATAACAAGCGCTAGTCCTGGGTAAGTCCTACAAAGCCTGTTCCGTCCTCTCTCCCCGCCCATTTATCCTGGGCCACAGAGGGCCCACCCCTTTGAGCAACAGGGTGGAATCCCCGCCCCAACCTGGAAAGATGCCAGGGGACCATGGTGCTGTCCCACTGTGTGCCATATGTGCCACCCCTCCACCTTGCAGACCCACACACTGGGCCTTCTTGTGGGGACATGCAGCTCTTGAGGGCCACTCACCTCAGCCTGCACAGGGCGCTAAGCTATGGGGCGAGGGGCAGGTGCTGGGGCATGTCCTTCCCCAGTCCCCTTGCAGGCAATGCTGAGCCGGGAAGTAGGCCCCAGCGCAGGTTTTCGGTTTGTGAACAGAAGTTATGCACGTGGGCTTCAGTGGCTAGACGGAACACCGTAGCTCTTTCACATTTTTTTAAGCCTGTTCACCAGGTAAACCGTTCTGGTTTAATTTTCTCTTAGAAAGGATGGAAAGACTCAACAGGATTCCAAGCGGAGCGTCGTCTCGCCAGGAGATGGCCTCGTAAGTAAGCTGGGTGTTACTCACGGGAATGTGCGCCCACCCTCCAGTAACCTGTAGCCCAGCCGAGCAGTGGCATGGCCAGGGCTGGCTTGTCGGAGGGACGCTGCCGTTGTCGTCATTCCCTGGAGAGAAACCACTCCCTCCCTTTGACCCCATCTTTGCCGGCCTTTTATGGGAGCATTTGATCCCCTCGAGACATGAGGTCTTAGATTCTGCACTGAGTCGAGCATACTCTACAGATGTACTCTGCCAGTTTGGGGGCCCCCCAGGGCAGGGGGCGGGGGTCACATGGCACTGGGCCTCTGCCCGGCTTCCTGGCTGGGTGCTGCAGGGGACAGGCAGCTGGGCTGAGAGCCCAGGGTGAGAGCAGGGCGAAGAAGGCGAGGCCCAGCGAGACAAGGCAGCTGCGCGCCAGGGAGGGACCGAGGCCGTTAGGGTGCCTCCTGGAGGACTGGGTAGACCGTGGACTTGGCAGAACATGCGGGGCTTGGGGAGCTGGAGAGACGCAGGGAGGGGGAGCGTCAGCAGACGCAAGACCTCAAGAGGAGCAGGGGGTTGGGGTCGGAGGCTGAGGGGAAAGAGGCCAGGCGGGCTTGGGGCAGCTGGGCCTGCTGGGAGGGCTCTGCCCCTCCCTGCTGCGAGTCTCCAGGAGGGAGACTGCCTAGCATTGAGGGAAGCAGGAACATTTTGGAAATGTGCAGTGGGCGCTCACAGTAACGTCTGGAGAAGGACACAAAGCAGGATCTCGGGGGTGTGATGCTGTCAGCCCTCCCCTCATTTCTCCACTCGGGATGCAGAGTCCGGGCAGAGGGAGTCCCCTTGGCTGAGCTGGAGTCCTGAGCCCTCCACTGCGGCTTGAGGTCCAGGATCCTTTGGTCAGCAGCCGTCCAGAGTTCCATAAGGAAGGGTGGTGTGCCAGGCAGACGGAAGGCAGATGACTAAAAATGCGAGTCCTATGACCTTGTCTAAATATGATCAGAGTCGGTGAACTCAAATGGCTTCCATAGCCTTGGCAACTCATGATAAGAGCCTAGGGTGATTACTGATGCCATAAACAAGAGTGTCAATTGGTTAAGTCAACAACAGGAGTCACTGTGCACTTACTCCTCATGTAGGATCTCTGTCCTTAGTGTGCTGTACATTGAGATTTAATGCTATAACTAGTACTCAAACAGTATTTTTCATTTTGTGTTTCTATGTGGGTGCAAACTGTTGAAATCTTTACTTAAAATATGCTAAGCTGATCTGTATATAAAGAGAATTGAAAATGAATCTTGATGTGAATGGAAGGGGAGAGGGAGCAGGAAAGGGGAGGGTTGCGGGTGGGAGGGAAGTTATGGGGGGGGGGAGCCATTGTAATCCATAAGCTGTACTTTGGAAATTTATATTCTTTAAATAAAAGTAAAAAAAAAAAATGTGAGTCCTTTTTTTCTTTATCTGAAATTGAAAGAGATCTCCTATCTGAAACAGCTGGGCCTGGGGCAGACCTAAGCCAGAAGTTAGGAACTCAGTCCAAGTCTTCCATGTGGATGGCAGGAAGCCGAGTACTGGAGCCATCACCCGCCACCTCCCAGGGTGTGCAATAGCAGGAAGCTGGAATGAGGAGCAGAGCTGGAACCGAGGCCCGAGTACTCTGATACAGAACACAGGTATCCCAAGTGATGTCTTAGCCGTTATGCCAGACAACCCCCAAGTGATAACTTGTTTTTAAAATTTTTTGATTACACAGAATTCTTTTTGACCTCACCGGCTAACAGCCTTTCCCCATGGATGACCATGGAACCAGGAGTAATGACAATGACCAGAGAGGAGGTGTGGGGTTAGGGAGCAGGACAAGAAGTCACGTTGTAGGGGAAAACGAGAAAATTCCAAGAAAGAGCACTGATTTTCCCAAGGAGATTAGCCACTAAAAAAAAAAAAAAAAAAAATACTTGGGACACATACAAATGCCTGACAAAGTCCTAAGGCAGACTTGCACACGCCAGCGGTTCCTGGGCATATAAAGAGTGATACATAGATGGTTCCCAGATAAGAGTCTCAGAATCCTATTCTTCCTGGTAATTGTTTAATGGTGTGACTATCAGTCCTTGATACTGAAAGACTTTGCACATTCCAGAGCCTTGACACAAGTCCCTCTGGTCGGGAATTAGCAGGTCAGTGAGCAGCTGTCATTCCTGTCACAGCTGTCTCAGAGCTCCCCAAGATCCCAGACTACTGCCAGCAGCAATAGGAAGGAGTATAGGGCCCAGCAATTCAGTGAGTGGAAGAACATTGAAAGCTTGAGGCAGGACTGGAGCACCGGCCTGGTACGTGGTAAGGGATGAACGTTGGCCAAAGACCCAGCCTCCGTCACAGCACGGGGAGCCAGAGAATAAGATGCCCAGAGACCGCAGAAGGAGGCACACTGCCAGCGTAAACACGTTTTTAAAATCCATTACAGGAAGAGGGGACCTGATACAAGCCAAAGAGGAGAGAAAGTGCAGGTGGTGTCAGCATCAGCAAACTGGGAGCGTCTTTGCAATCAGAAAAAGTAGTTTCAAAGTGAAGGTCAAAAGCTTTAGCAGAGTCTTAGGAAATAATGGAGTTGAATGAGGCTTCCTAGGAGGTTAACTAGAAGAGAGACTGACTGCCGGGAGGCAAAACTTCAGGCCCCGAAGCACAAGGCACCCATGCCTAATGGGAGAACGTCTCTGGTTTTTGAATCAAATCCATGGTATTTGCTGTAAGGAAAAAAACACATGACAATTGATGGAATATTTGCTCTGCTGGGTTGGAAGTTGGGTGAGAGACACAGCTTTATTTATCTTTTATAATACAATGAATGTATTTTTTTTTTGAAGATTTATTTATTGATTTGAAAGGCAGAGTTACAGAGAGGCAGAGAGGTCTTCCATCCCAGCAGATGGAATGACCAGAGCTGGGCCGATCCGAAGCCAGGAACTTCCTCCGGGTCTCCCCGGTGCAGAGGCCCAAGGATTTGGGGCATCTTCCTCTGTTTTCCCAGGCCATGGCAGAGAACTGGATAGGGAGTGGAGCAGCTGGGACTTGAACCGGTGCCCATATGGGATACTGGCATTACAGGCGGTAGCTTCTACACTACAGGTGTACCTACACTACAGGTGTAGCTTTACCCACTACACCACAGTGCCGGCCCCCAAGAGACACAGCCTTAGAAAATGCTCACATGGGCCTCAAATGAACTGATCAGTGATCTCTGACTTGACAAAGGACCCTCGTGCCAGGTGTGGCAAACCAGCGCCTGTCCCTATAAGCCCAGTGGCTCCTCTGCACTCATAAAAGGCTGAAGTCCAGTGGGAAATCTGCAGCCCTTCCCAAGGGCCTGGGTGGGGGAGGGCGTGCCATCACTGGCCCCTCTACAGATTCAGAGCCTGAGGCCCTGGGGCTGGTGGGTGGGATTGTGAGGCTGTCTGGCTGCACCCTGCCCTGGTGTCTGTCCCCAGGAGGGAACATCATTGACCGAGGGAGCACTCTGTAGTGTTTTGCAAATACAGATGGGCCAGACGCTCTGAGGGGCATGCTGCTATGGTAGGACATACTTCCGGGGCCACCCCCAACAAGCCTGGGGCAGCCAAGGAGCCTTGGCCCTCCTAAGGGAAGGGGACAAGCTTCTCAGGCCTGGCTGCCCCAAAGTGAGCCTGGCCAGGCCCTGCCTGGGTGACCTGTGTGCCCATCCGGCTATCAGGGAGTTTTGACTGAAGGTAACAGTGGCAATGCCCCGGCTCCCACACTTGACGCTGAGCCTCTGCTGTCCCCTCCTCAGGCTCAGCCGCACCTGCCTCGCTGATAAAGAGCTTCTTCCCAGAGACCGGCCTTGGCTGCCAGTAGTGTTTACAGCAGCTGCCGAGGTCCACCCATGACCTCCGTCCCCTCCCCAGGGGAGCCAGACTCAAATGCAGGTCCCAGGTCGAGAGTCCGAGTTCTGCGGCCTCGGTTTCCCCATCAGGCAAATGAGAGTGTGGGACTGGTGCCCTTTGTGGCCCCCTTTGCATCTGTCATCAGCTGAGCAGGGGTCTGACCCGTGTGAACGGCCCCAGCGCCAGCCCTGACGGGCACCATGCAGAGCTGTGCAAGGCAGGCGGCCCCAGGCCTCCCCACAAGTTCCCGCTGGGGTTCCAGGTGGCACCACACCAGTCCTGGCAGCAGTGAGCAGGATGCCCTGCCCACCCTCCACCTGCTCAGAACCGCAGGGAACGTGTAAGGATCCAGGGCCGGGAAGAAGCCGTAGCTAAGTTACAGACACAGCAGTTCTTGTGGGCGCTGCTTGGCTCCAATGGGGAACACAGCCTGTTAGGGTAACAGAAGAGCTGGTTGCAAAGCTTATCTCCTCTGATTTCCAAGTAAGAGCAGGATTTCTGCTGTGTGGAGAGAGTTCTCCAACTGACGCGGGAGAGTCTGGTTTTAAGAAAAATGGAGTGAAAAGTAAACAAAACATCTGGGTGGCGGGGGCGAGGGTGGGATTTCCTGACTCTCACCTTTTAAGCTGCTTTCTAAGGGGGAACAAAGGTGTTTAATAATTACTGTGGTGTTTAATAATTACCGTGGCTGACCTCTGTACCCTCTGGCTTCCTTCACTCCCAGGCACAAGACATGGCCATTCCTAGGGCTCAGTGTGCAGACGCAGGCAGTTAGCCGGGGCGGCAGGTCCTCTGGCACGGCAAGGTCAAGGAGGAAGGTAAGGCCGGCGGGGTGACGGGAGGGCTTGCCGCTGTGCTGCAGGGGCCCGGAAAGGATTCACTGACATGACCATCGCCTGGTTCAGCCTGGAACCGGTTTTCCCAGTAGAATTTTTCATGCAATGCATCAGTGAACTTGTGTGTTATCCCACAAGGGGTACCTTAGTCTTGCAAAGGAGTTGTAAAGGGGGAAAAAAAATTCCTTCGTTGGACTCGATTCTGCTAAGGGCAGTCCCGTGTGCAGTCCCGTGTGCGTGAAGCTGGTTTGACTTTGGGAAACAGCGATGTCGGCCCCTGGAGGAAGCATCCTCTCCAAGTGCGTCACAGCTGAGGACGGGGAGCGACAGGTGCAACACGAGCCCTGGAGCTCGGGGAAGGACCCCGGAAGCTGGTCCCACCCCACCCCACCCCGCGTGAACAATCCAGGGGAACTTCAGAAACCTCATGGAAAAAATCACATGAACAGACAGGTTACTTGGATGCCAGAAAACCTTGAAATCGGGCATAGCTTTTCCCTTACTATGCATTTTCAAGAGTCCTGCATAAACTTCTCATTCCATTTCCCATGAACCTATGAAGCCGCTTTGTACTCATGGCGTATTGTGCCTTGGGGCTGACAATGGCACCCTGCTAAAACGCTGGCTGTATCTGGAGTCCCAGACCCTCGAGCAAGGCAGGGCCCTGACGGGGCTGCCGTCTGTGTCTGGTCCGCTTGGCGGGATCCAGACCCCACCTGTGCTTTATTTGCAGCCCCCTGGAGCTAGCGGGAGGGAGGAAGGAATGGGGGAGACGGTCCCGAGAAGACGGCGAGAAGATGAGAAGTCCATCCAGAGCGACGAACCCAAGACCACGAGCCTCCAAAAGGAGGTGAGGTGGTCTCGCCCCCTGGGCGGGTCCTCCCAGGCCTGGGGTGTCTGGAGGAGGGGCAGGGGCAGGAGGGTCCCCGGTGGTGCCCAGGGTGAGCCGATGGTGTGGTCTTCTTCATCAGCCACGCCTCTAGCAAGCAATCCTCCCACCACACCTCTGTGTCCCTCTTTGCCTCCCAGCCTGGACTCGGCATATTCTCTTGAACTTCACACAGGCAGACATGAAGTTCATGTGTGCGTTTCTGCCTGCTGGCCAAGCATGTGGAAGGCCTGCACTTGGTCAGAGAGGGCCTGGTGATGGTTGGGGTCTCCACTGGGGCACCCTGGCCAAGCACCTGTCCTCACAGCTGTGAGTCTCTTCAGCAGTAGCCACTTCTCTCTTCATGGGGCGCAACAGGGATAAACACGCGGGGCTGCGGTGTGGCAGGGAGCTGGGGCTGGTCCCGGTCCCGGACCTGGAAGGAAGGGGCGCTTTTAGAGTGGGGTGGAGGCAGAAAGGGGCCTGGGGCCCCACGCTGTGCCAGTCCCCGCTGTGTGGGAACATTAGGGGCCAGACACGGCAGGACAGGGAGGCTCCCGGCTCCCCAGAGTATTCTCAGAACAAGTGCAGGCTCAGGGAAGGCCTCAAGGCCAGGACAGGCTGCAGAGGTCTGGGTGGAGGTGCCTGGCAGTGTCGGGGACAGAGGAAGGGGTTCACCAAGACTCTGGGGCTTGACCAGCGGCATGGCCTGGCTGCTTGGCCTGGGGTCCTGGGCAACGGGGCAGCAGCACCCGCCCTGCCGCCGCCAGTCTCAGACCTGCTTGCAGTAACGGTGTCTGGGATCCATGGTGGCCTCGCAGCAGGGCACAGCTGAGCAAATCCCTAGCCTGTCCCAGACTCAGGCGGCTCCAGAGCTTGGTAACTCAGAACCAGCATTCCTAGGCCAGAGGGAAGATTTGGGACAGACATTTGTAAGCCAAACCTTGGCCTCTTAGGAGGGCCGAGGAGGGGACAGCTCAGAGGGACCCCTGCTCAGGTACGCCAGGGATCCCTCGCGTGGCCAGCCTGCAGTCCAGGTCAGGTCATCCTCACCTTTTGGGCTCATTGACCTGGGGCTCTGGATGTCAGGCCTTGGCCACTTCCAAGGGCTGAGGCTTTGAGCAGAGCCCTGAGTCCGGCTTCTTGCCTTGATTGGTACATAACTTACAAATGGCAAAGTGCGTGCATCATTAGGGCTCAGTTTAGTGAATCTTGACAAATGTGGTGGCCCAGAAAATGCCCCTCGCCCCCTTTCCAGGAGGGCCCCCAGCCCTGAGTCTCTGCCACTGCAGGTCAGTTTTGCCTGCTCGTGAGCTTCATAGGAGCGTGGACCTGACCCAGGTTGTGTTCTCAGTGCACTCTGCGAAATGGCATCAAGGCAAGTTCTGGGTTGCCAGAGCTTCTGTCCCTGGGGGGCCGCCCCTGCTCGCCCCCGCGTGGCGCCTCCGGCCAGGCCCAGGCTCTGGCTTTCCTCTACTGAAGAGCTTTCCGCTCTGCCCAGCAAGACGTGCATCAGAAGGGCTTTTCTTGGCGCTGACCTGACTGCTCGATGTGCCTGTGTGCTTCCGTTAGGCACGTGGGACCCCAGCCAGGTCTGTCCTGCCTGGCTGCATAACTGCAGGCTGCGACTTAACCTTCCGCTCCTCAGTTGGCTCCTCTGTAAGATGGGATGATGGCGCATGCTCAGTCATGGGGCCGGGGCTGGTGTTGTGGCACAGACAGAACATCTCCGTCACTCTGCCTTTCAAATCAAATCAATCTGTCTTTTTTTTTTTTTTTTTTAAATGCACTGGACTAGGGATTAATCAACTTGATGCCCTTTTTTTTTTCCAGAAAGCTATTCATTTATACATTTTCAAAAAAGATTTATCTAGTTCAAAGAGTTTGAGAGAAAGGGACAGGAAGAAGGAGAGAGGGGTGGGGAGGGAGAATTTCCCATCCACTGGTTCACTCCCCATGTGGCTGCATGGCCAGGGCTGGGCCAGGTTGAAGCCAGGAGCCAGGAGGGTGCAGGGCTCAAGCACTTGGGCCACCTTCTGCTGCTTTTACAGGCTATTAGCAGGGAGATGGTTTAGAAGTGGAGCAGCCAGGACATGAACCAGTGCCCATATGGGATGCCGGCATCACAGGCAGTGGCCTAACCCACTGCGCCACAGGGCTGGCGCTGACTTGACGCTCTCCTAAGCCAAGCTCCAGGGACAGTGTGCAGCTGTTGCCACTGCAGCAGCACAAGCTGCAAGTGCCGGGGCCCTGGGCCCGGGTTCAGCAGGGGGCACCTCTGGCCCTGAGTGGGTCTCTGGCAGCGTGGACTCTCCCCTTCCCTCCTCACATCCCAGGTGGGTCTGATCAGTGGCATCTGCATAATCGTGGGCACCATCATCGGCTCTGGGATCTTCATCTCCCCCAAGTCTGTGCTTAGCAACACGCAAGCCGTGGGACCCTGCCTCATCATCTGGGCGGCCTGCGGGGTCCTTGGGACTCTAGGTAACGGATGCTGCTCCCCGTGCCCTGCCTTCGATGCTGGGCTCCCTTCCCATGGGCCTGGGCAGGGAAGGGCCAATCAGGCTGTGACTCAGTGACCCAGGGCTGGACTATGGGGCCGCCTGGAGGGAGAGGACCGTGCCGGGCTGGCCTGAGCACCGGCCTCCATGTGGGGGGCCGGAGCCTTCCTTGGACCAGGGCAGACCTCACGGTGGGCTCCGGGAACCCTTCCTCTGTGTGTTCCAGGGGCTCTGTGCTTTGCGGAGCTCGGCACCATGATCACCAAGTCGGGGGGTGAGTACCCCTACTTGATGGAGGCCTTCGGCCCCATCCCCGCCTACCTCTTCTCCTGGAGCAGCCTCTTGGTCATGAAGCCCTCGTCCTTTGCCATCATCTGCCTTAGCTTCTCTGAGTACGTGGCGACGCCCTTCTACTCGGGCTGCGAGCCTCCCAAAGTCGTCGTGAAGTGCCTGGCCGCCGCAGCCATCAGTGAGTACCCACGCCTGGCACCCGGGCAGCCCCGGCACAGAGGGAGTCTGACCTTGGTCCTCCATGTGCAGAGAGAAGCCGTTCTGGGGGTGAGGGGGAGACAGGGCAGGGCTGGCTCCTGGCCCCGGCCATCCCTGTGGTGCCGAGAAGCCGCGCGTGTGTCAGGGGCTGCAGGCTGTGGCCGCGGCGGGGCCCTGGGTCGCAAAGGCCATCAGGTGCATTTTCAAGGTCCTGAAATCCCTTTGTTTGGCTCCTACCCTCTTGGCATGCAGGAGATAAATCCCGCTGGGGGGAGGCGGGCAGGAAGGAGGCTCCCAGCAGGGCCTGCTGGAAACCCCACGAGCAGAGCGCTGCCCCTTGACCCTCCCCAGTGCTCATCACCACTGTGAACTCGCTGAGCGTGCGGTTGGGCAGCTACGTGCAGAACTTCTTCACAGCGGCCAAGCTGGTGATCGTGGCCATCATCATCATCAGCGGACTTGTCCTCCTGGCCCAAGGTGACCAGCGGCAGGACGGGAGGACGGGCCCACCACGCCTGCACGCCCCCCCGCCCCCCCACCCGGAGCCATCCTGCCCTGGGAGCCTGTCTCGAAGGACGCCTGGCAGGGCTTCAGTGGTCTCGCTTCCCAGCACAGGAACCCTTCTCTCACAGAGATGGGCGCAGGGTTGCCATGTGCTCAGGTGACACCCTCCTCGTGCTGTCTGGCTCACTTACAGGAAACACGAAGAATTTCGAGAATTCCTTCGAGGGTGCAGAAGTCTCGGTGGGAGCCATCAGTCTGGCATTGTACAATGGGCTCTGGGCTTATGATGGCTGGTGAGCGAGCTGGCACTCCTCGGGTGGCACAAATCGGGCAGGGTTCCTTAAGACTAAGTTCATCTCTTGCGGGGACTTCCCCTTTCTGGGGTTCAGTGTAACCCTCAAATTCACCTTCACATGTCCCGTATGTGACTCACCCAACTCCTTATCTTTCTGTTCCCCTGAGGTCCCACAGACACCCAGACACCTGTGCTTCCCCCAGGTCTGGCGGGGCGCCTGTCCCTGACCCAGTGCCCTGTGGGCAGGCAGTGGTGGGGCCCCGAGCACAGTCCTTCCGGGAAAATCCAGGCGCAGCTGGGTGAGAGGCAGCCACGATGCCCAAGCACTCGCCAAGGCTGAGAACATCCAACAGCGCTCGTAATTCAACCTCGAGACTCTTGGGCTCGGTTGATGAGATTCTGTTGATGGGTCTCGGGGGCAATCATGGCCACCCACCAGGCTGGTCTTTCCTTCCCAAGATCCATTTCTAGGTTCCAGTCCCTTTTCAGACAAAGAATCTTCCGTTTTATTCGGAGCACCTGGGTTCTTGCTACTCCTGATTATTCTTTGAAAATCCACAGAATTCCCGTGGAAACTGCCAGAGGTGCAGGTCATGGTAGAGCCCCGAACTCCGCTGTCACCAGCCCTCCGGGCGATTTCCCTGCATTCCTGCCGGGTTGTCTCCCGATGGCGGGGAATCTTGAATGAGGCCAACAGTCCATGTGCTTCCCCCCTCTATTAAAACATTTTCCATCGCTATAGTGAAATGGCTGCAGTCGGGTAACTTCATAAAGAGAGGAGCTTTGTGTTGCTCAGAGCTCTGGGGGTTCAAGGGCGTGGGGCAGCATGGACTTGGCTGTGGGGGGAGGCAGAGACCACATCCTGAGGGAGGGAGATGGAGAGAGAGAGGCAGAGACAGCCTCCAACGTGCCTCAGCAAAACAAACAAAACTCAAAGTTCTGTCTCTTCTGCAGGAATCAACTCAATTACATCACAGAGGAACTCCGAAACCCCTTCAGGTAGGGGAGGCGGAAGGGCAGGGCCCCTCTCACCGGCCCCTGGCGGGAGGCAGAACCCTAGCGGCCTTTATTTCTGGGTGGTTTTGCCTTAAGCAAGCGCCTGAGAGGGAGAACTCCGGTGTGAAAATGTCCCCTGGCTCTGCCCGAGGGACAGGGCAGGAGCGGCCCTGGAGCGTGGAGGAAGCGCCTCCCGCCGGCCGCTCTGCTCTCGCCCTCCCAGAAACCTGCCGCTGGCCATCATCTTCGGGATCCCGCTGGTGACCGTGTGCTACATCCTCATCAACATCTCCTACTTCACGGTGATGACGCCCACGGAGCTGCTGCAGTCCCAGGCCGTGGCTGTGGTGAGTGCGGGGGTGGGGGCTGAGGGCTGGCCCCAGGGCAGCCAAGAACGACAGGTAAGGGGCAGGTCATGGTTTGGGTCCCCTGAGGCCACCGCAGGGCGACTAAGTCTTGGGGCACGGGGCAGTCCCAGAGAGGGCGCAGGGAGCCGCGAGGCCCAGGAGCGGGGGCTTCTGTGGCAGCTGAAGAGGAAAAAGGCCAAGTCTGTTCTGTGCAGGACCAGCTCTCTCCACCACCCTCAGAGGACCTGAGCCCGCGGGGGACGTGGGTGGGGGCGCCTCTTGGAGGCGTGAAAGGACCCCAGGACCCCTCTCGCTTCCCTCCTAGACCTTTGGGGACCGCGTCCTCTACCCAGCCTCATGGATTGTCCCAGTGTTCGTGGCGTTTTCAACCATTGGTGCTGCTAACGGGACCTGTTTCACAGCTGGCAGGTAGGGGCCCCGGCCCTGGGGTGGGCACAGCCCTACCCGGGAGAAGACAAGCTCTCGAGGCCCCCAGGGGCTCCGCCAGCTGAAACTCTTCTCTCGGGGCCCTTGGGAGCACCATGGCAGTCAGAGAAGGGACCGGGCTCCACGCCACGCTGCCAACTGGCCAGCAAGGCTGCCACTCCACACTGGGCACAGCTGAACCCAGCAGGGGGCTGGGGGAGGGACGGGGGCAGTGCCACTGGACCGGTGAGTTTACGCATTGGACGTTTTACATTGTATTTTTCACCTGTTGAGATTCCCCAAGCATCCAAATACAGACACGCACTAGAGCAGGAATTTCAGGGCCAAGTAGTTAAGCATCCGGGCTTGCCGGCCCTGGCAGTGTCTGTGGCTCCTCCAGCCCACCACTGCAGCGTGCAGCCAGCAGCCGCTGTGGGTCAGTTCCCATACCACCTCACTGACGGACAGGCCTGGCTGCTAGGCCTTGAGACCCAGTGTGGCTGGACAGTGAGCAGCGGCAGCCTGGTCCCCTGGCACCGGGCGGGGTCCTTCCCGGAAGCACCGCCACACTCACCAAGGTCTGTGCTCAGGAGTCCAGGGCTCCCGGGGACGCCTCTAGCCGAGCCCACCTCAACGTCCCCACCAGAAAAGACGAGACGCACGCCAGAGATCGACTGCTGAAGCCAAGTGCACGCAGTACCAGTTCTCCATCTGTGTTCTTTTTTTAGATTTTTGCCTTTCTATATGAATAGTATTTTTTTAATTTAATTTATTTGAAAGGCAGAGTTAGAGACAGTGAGTGGTAGAGACAGAGAGGTCTCTCATCTGCTGGTTCACTCCCCAAATGCCTGCAGTGACTAGGGCTGGGGCAGGCCAAAGCCAGGAGCCAGGAGCTTCTTCCAGGTCCCCCATGTGGGTGCAGGGCCCCAAGCACTTGGGCCATCCTCCACTGCTTTCCCAGGCCACAGCAGGGAGCTGGATCAGAAGTGGAGCAGCCAGATCTCAAACCGGTGACCACGTGGGATGCCGGCCTCACAGGCGGCAGTGTAACTTGCTATGCCATCCCGCCAGCCCCTAGAACCCATTTTTTTGAATTCTGAAACTCTGAAATTTATCAGTCTTTAAAAAGTGTATGGAAAATGTGTTGTGATGGAAAAAAATTACATGGATTTCAGAATTCTTTCTGCACCAAAACAAACTTACTTTTGAGTCCAGTTCCCACGACCTTTCTGAAGTCCCCTTGTGTGGCACACTGTGATTAACCATGGTCACCTTGCCGGGCAACAGGTGCCAGAAGCCCTTCTCCCGGCCTCCCTTTGGCTACCAGCACCCCCTCCAAGGCCACCTCCCCTCTGCCATTCCGAGCCTCCAGGAGTCTGGAATTTTGGGATTGTACCTGTGAGATCATGTGCTGGCTGTCTTTGCGTGCCCAAGCTTACTTCCCTTGGCACAGCGGGTCTTCACAGCACGTTCTCAGCCTTTCATTTGTTCCTGGGTGCTGGACTGCCTCTGTGTCTTGGCTATTGTGACTGCTGCTGCAATGAACACTTCGACTTTTCTGGATGTTTAACCAGAAGTGGGATGCTGGATCTCACGGTAATCCTATTTTTGATTTTTTGAGGAACCCCTGTTTTGTTTTCAAAAATGGCTACGCTAATTCCGGTTCCCACCAAGAGTGTCCTCCCCACCTCCTCACCAAGGCTGCTCTTTCACTTCTCGGATCGCGGCCGCTAGAACAGGTGTGAGGCGGTGCACTGCGGCTTGTAGTCCCGTTTCTCTGACAGTGATGCTGAGCCTGCTTCATGTGGCTGTGGCCTTTCTGTTCGGGTCCTTTGTCCACCTTCACAGTTGTTTGCTTGTTCTCTGGAGTTCCCTGTGTCCTCTGGAAGTCAGCCTTCAGTCTGATTATGCTTTGCCAGTATTTTCTCGCAGCTGGATGGTTTCCTCTTCACTCTGTTGTTCTCTGTCCTGTGCAGAGGCTTTTCAGTTGGCTGCCACCCCCGTTGTCAATTTCTGCACTTGCTGCTTGTGCTTTTAGGGTCACACATGAGAAACTATTGTCCAGACCAGTGGCCTGTGGCACTCCCATTACCTTTGCATGGCCTCCCCGTTAGGTCTTTGGTCCGTCTGGATAAAGGGGACAACGGATCAGCGTAGGGGTCACCAGTTTTCCCGTGTCTGTGAGGATTTTAGAGCCTTGGGGGCTTGGGGCAGGGCTGCACGGGGAAGTGCCAAGTCTCCCACTCCACGGGCGTGGACTGCTGTTCACCTGGTCATCTCTGATTTTTTCTAAAAATGTTCTGGAGTAGTTGTGGGTGTACAGTTCTTACACATCTTTTGTCAGATTTATTCCAAAGTCATATATTTTCATGCTATTACAAGTAACAGTGGCTCACTCTGAGTATATAAAAACACAACTTTAATAGCCCTACTGAGGTCTAAGTACCATAAAACTTACCCTTAGTAAAGGCTCAGCTCAGTTACGTTAGCAGGCTTATAAACTGTGTGAACCCCATCACAATCAACCCCAGGCCATTCCCATCAACCCAAAAGCTCCCTCCTGCCGAACGCTGATCTCTGTTCCTACCTCCAGGCCCAGGCAATATCTAATATTCCGTCTCAGTGGAGTTACCTGTCCTTTGCAGTTGGGACTGTGTTCTACTCATTTATGTTGTATATATATTTTTTTGAAATATTTATTTATTTGAGAGGCAGAGGTAGACCTCAGTAGCGGCCATTTGGGGGGTGAACCAACCGGGACTAGAACCCGGCACCCATATGGGATGCCGGCGCCGCAGGTGGATTAACCCAGTGAGCCACGGCGCTGGCCCCTAACGTGGCTCTTTGAAATCCCCTGCCGTGAGCTGGCCTCGTGCTAGAGAAGACTTGGGAGCGTGGAGGGGGTGCCTCCATCCATCCAAAAGTGCATTTACCTTGCCGGTGTCCCGAACGCCAGCTGACTTACATCGAATTCCAATCTGAAAGTTCCCTCATCACTCTGGATACCGTTTCTCGTGACGTTTGCTATAGTTTGTGCTAACTCAGGGGCTCATCGTCTAAATCCAGGAGCCTGTAAGAGTCTGCTTCTTTGCGATGTCTACATCCGGGGCTGTTGGTGTCTCAGGTCCAGCGCTGGTCTCCGCATCATAAAGCTTTCCGCATTTTAAATTCGCCTTACGTTGTTTCTGATCGTGAATTTCTCGTATTTCTCACCTGCGTTTTCCAGCTCTCTCTACTTCAGATCCAGGTTCCAACCCATTTTTTTCACTGGTCTCTAATTGAAACTTTAATTATGGCCACTTTTTGAAGTAATGCTTAGATCATCTTCTCTATCTTTTCACGTTTATTTTTTCATCTACTCGGGAGGCAGAGGGAACTAGCGGAGAGAGAAACCTGCATTCCGTCCGCTGGTTCACTCCCCACACGCACATGCAGGTGACGGCTGGGGCTGGGCCCGCGCACCTGAGTCACCGTCTGCTGCTGGCTCAGAGGCCGAGCGGCCGGCACTCGGACGCGGGACGCAGTGCCTTTCTCGAAGGCGTTAAGCATCCTCCAGATTACCGGACTATCCCTGCGTGCGGAGCCGCCCCTCCTTTGGCTTGTTTCGTAGCGTAGGATCAGCACCGCCTGTCTGCTCTGCCGGCAGCCCTAGGCGCTGAGCTCCCAGCTCTTCCCCCAGGACCCGCGTTTCTCGCATATGTTAAGCCTCAAAGATCTCGGGCCTCTCCAGTGTCTCTTCCTGCTCTGCCGACTTCATGCCGGGTGCCTTCCTCTCTGCCGCTCTTCCCTCCTGGTTCCTCCTCCAAGAGGGCGACCAGGGAGTGGGACTCAGACACTAACTCAGGGCCTGTGGGACAAGCTGCTGATGGCTGTGTGCTTGTTTTTCAGACTCGTTTACGTGGCCGGCCGGGAAGGCCACATGCTCAAAGTGCTCTCTTACATCAGTGTCAGGCGCCTGACCCCAGCCCCTGCTATCATCTTTTACGTACGTATGGGACCTGCGCAACAGCGCCCACCTGGAGGGCAGAGGGCCCCCCAGTTTGCACGGTGACAGATGCGTACTGCTAAGCCCAGGTTCCCAAGATCCTTGCATTGAAACAAAACCCAGGACAGTTCAAACAAGCAATTCACCTGGCTGCACCCCCGGAATTTATCCACGACAGCCACTGTGTGGATCTTCCACGTGTGTCCTTTGTTCCGGGTCCTTCTAACAAGCGACACTGGCCCACTGGCCCAGAGAAGACTGATGCATTGTACTAGTGGTGACTGACAGCAGCCACTCCCAACTCAGAGGTCAGGGCCTCTGTGGGGGATGGTCCTCGGTTGTGTGTCACCACTCTGGGGTCCCAGGACACCCACATTCCTAGCCTTCTGTCCAAGCTCCCCACCCCTCTGCTGTCCATCAACCTGCTCACCATGGAGACAGCGAGACCCGCAGCGGGGAAAGACCAGTCCAGGGCCATGCAACCAGCACAGGCCCAGACCAGACCTGAGCTTCATCGTCCGAGGTCCTGCCTGTGTGGAGAACTCTGGAAGGGAAAGTCACTGGTAGGCAGGGCTAGTCAGACCCGTCCACGCTCAGTCCTTGCGTTGAACCACAACTTCAAACATTTGGCTTTCCCAAGCCGCTTCCCAGGCTTCAGAGAACAGACCTCACGGCCAAGTCCGGTTTAACCCCTGCCCGGGTGGGCTGCCCGGGGTCTCTGTCACGCTAGTGCTGTGCGCAGGGAAACCGCTGCTCTGGCCGTCTGTGAAGCGGTGAGGACCGGGTTTCATGCACCGATGACCTAAAATTTGCTCTTCTGTCTACCAGGGGATCGTTGCAACCATTTATATCATTCCTGGTGACATAAACTCCCTCGTCAATTACTTCAGTTTTGCCACATGGCTGTTTTATGGCCTGACGATTCTAGGACTCATCGTGATGAGGTTTACAAGGAAAGAACTGGAAAGGCCCATCAAGGTAAGCTGAGTGTCCCGCGGTCACGAGCGGCTTTGGTTTCTTACAGTGACGTAGACGGCTCTGCACTGAGCAAGAGCCCAGTGAGCAGTGTGTGGTCAGTGCAGGCCGCAGGCCAGGCCAGCCTGTGCACAGCCGTGGGGCGAGGACGCCTAGCCAGTTTCCTTACTGCTTCTTGTAGACCACACCTAAAGGGAGGGGCTGACGCTATTATGTGGGCATACATAGGAGATAATATAACCTATCATGTAAAATATCTAAGGGTCGGCACCTCCTGGCCACCACTGGTTCTGACAGCTGTGGTAGCTCTAACGGTTAGGGTGACTCTCAGAACAAAGGCACAGCCTTTACCAGCAGACACTTTATTTTCTTAAGATTATTCATCTCAAAGTCCGTTATGCAGACAGGAGAGAGAGAGAGAGAGAGAGAGGTCTTCCATCACTGGTCCACTCCCTAGATGGCCCCAACAGCCACGGCTGGGCCAATCTGAAGCCAGGAGCTTCTTCTGGGTCTCCTAAGTGCCTGGGCCATCCTCCACTGTTTTCCCAGGTGCATTAACAGGGAGCTAGATTGGAAGTAGAGCAGCCGGGACTGGAACCAGCATCCATATGGGATGCCAGCACTGCCCACAGAAGACACATTTCTCAAATAGGGGAGGAGGTGACAAAAGAAACGGAGCACATCATATAAGACCCTGGATAATGAGCTGCATGGGGGTGCCCACGAGAACATCTTCCTGGTTAATGTTTTCTTGGGAGAATATGTGTCAGGCTCCTTTGTTGTTGCCTTTTGAAGTTTGTAACAGCTCTAAATTTAAAGGTTTGTTTATTTGAAAGGTAGAGAAGGGAAGCGACAGAGATCTTCCACCTGCCAGTTCACTCCCCAAATGGCCAGGGCTGGGCCAGGCGCCAGGAACTTCTTCCCACGTGGGTGCAGGGGCTCAAGCACTTGGGCCAACTTCCACTGCTTTCCCAGGTGCATTAGCACGGAGCTGGATCGGGAGTGGAGCAGCCAGGACTCCACCACAGTGCTGGTCCCAACATCTCTATATAATCTTGAATCTCCTAATCCTTCCACTTCCAGCTCATGTTTATATGAGTAAATTGCCAAAGGCAGCAGGAAGTTTTCAACAAAACATGCATGTGAGGTTTGAAGTCACATTCCAAAGGCACCACACACGCCAGGGAAGCGAGAAGCACGTGTCAGGCTGGGCGGCCCTGCGTGAGCCACGTGACTCTGCTCAGCGCAGACACCTGTGAAGCACGCAGCGTGCTGGCTGTGTGAGCTACTGTTGCTTTAGCCGTTTTCGAGCTGGGAATTTGAAATTTTTTTTTTTTTTAATGCAAGATAGTTTTCCGACTTGAAATAAGGAAAATACTCTCCTAGGGAGTGTTTTCCCACAGACTGGCTCTCTTCAAGGGCAGAAGACTGACAGAAGTACACGCTGAGTGTTGACAGAAATACAAGTGACGTGAGACGGGAGAACGAGCCTGTCAGCTGTGCACAGCTGGATTGAGAGGTTTTTAGCAGGAAGGTTTATGAAGCTGTGGAAAATCAAACATAAGGGGCTGGCGCTATGACACAGTGGGCTAAGCATCTGCCTGCTGCATGGCATTCCATGTGGGCATCAGTTCGAGTCCCGGTGGCTCCTCTTCCAATCCAGCTCTCTGCTGTGGCCTGGGAAAGCAGCGGAGAATGGTCCAAGTGCTTGGGCCCTGCACCCACGTGGGAGACCCGAGAAGCTTCTGGCTCCGGCTTCAGATTGGCCCAGCTCCTGCCGTTGTGGCCATTTGGGGAGGAAACCAGTGAATGGAAGCCCTTTCTGTCACTCTGCTTCTCAAGTAAATGATCTGTAAAAATAAATTAATTAAAGAAAATCAAACATAAGAGGATAGGCAAAGCAGCAGCAGGCAAATTAAAACTCAGAAAACAAGGGCGAGACGTGTCAGACAAGCACTCAGGCCTACAGCGTTGCCCAGGACAAAGCCAGATCATTTGGCAATGCAAAATCTCCCGGTGAGGAGATGATGATGAAAATCCATCCACGCAGCCATCCAGCTCCCACACCCTTGCGAAGTGCTTGTGAGCAGAGACCGCAGGACCGGCAGGGAGCAGCGAGCACACCTCCTCCAGCCAGCGTGGAGCCAGACACTCCACTAGGAAGAGGCCCGGGACTGGAAACATCACCAGCTACGGCTCCAACTCTGGACCCCCCAACACGCGCCTCTCCAAGTGCATCCAAGACAGGACTGGCACGTGACCTCCTCTGCCACCACAAAGGAAAATTTAATATTTCAAAAAATAATACAAGTCTCGTTCTCTGTGAGGCAACAAAACCGGAACTCAAGAAGACAAACCTGTGGGGCCAAGAGGACATGGGCACTGCGCATGCGCACACGGCTGGAGCAACAGTGGGAGGAGACGGAGGCCCGGGCACCGTCTACACAGCACGTGAAGAACTTCCTCACATTCGATACTTGGATGAATAAACAGGAAAACAGGCAACTCAGAAAGCACAATAACGAATGCAGAAAACCAAGAGCAGAAAAACCTAATAACATCGAGAAGCCGAGGTGTCAGGGAGGAGAGAGCAATCACTCTGTAAGGAATACGCAATCACTCTGGCTTCTTTCAGAGTTCTCCTTTTTCAGTGATCTGGAACAAACGAATACCAGGAAAATCTGATTTTAAGAATTTCCCAGCCGGCGCCGCAGCTCACTAGGCTAATCCTCCACCTGTGGCGCCGGCACCCTGGGTTCTAGTCCCAGTCGGGGCGCCGGATTCTGTCCCGGTTGCCCCTCTTCCAGGCCAGCTCTCTGCTGTGGCCCAGGAGTGCAGTGGAGGATGGCCCAAGTCCTTGGGCCCTGCACCCCATGGGAGACCAGGATAAGTACCTGGCTCCTGCCTTTGGATCAGCGCGGTGTGCTGGCTGCAGCAGCCATTGGGGGGTGAACCAAGGGAAGGAAGACCTTTCTCTCTGTCTCTTTCTCTCACTGTCTAACTCTGCCTGTCAAAAGAAAAAAAAAGAATTTCCCAGTACATTATATGAAGATACTTAAAGGGAAGTTTATTTCGGTGCAACATTTTTTTTAAAATCCTTGCCAATGAGGGGGTCTTTAAAAAGTTCATGGAAAATGAATATTATGGGAACATTAATTTCACCCAGGTCTCCCACAGGGGTGCAGGGATCCAAGCACTTGGGCCATCTTCCACTGCTTTCCCTGGTGCATTAGCAGGGAGCTAGATCAGAAGTGGAGCAGCCAGGACTCGAACCAGCTTTACCCACCACACCACAATGCTGGTCCCCATTTAGCATTGTTTTGAATATACTAGCAAGGGATATAGAAAGAAGAAAGCAATCTGTGGTGTGAGAGGCAGAAAATAATTTTTAAAGTCTTTAAAACCTTTTGAAGATTGTATAATTATGTATCTGGAAGATGCAAAGGAATCAAAGAACAAACTATTAATAAAGTGGTAAGATATAACATCCACACACTGAAATCAACAGCCTTTATGCAAATGATTCCAATGAAAAGATAATGGAAAAGAATACCTCGGTCCCCAAAATTAAACACACACACACAAAAAAAAAAACCAAAAATAATCCCCTGCTGTGGGCATTAGGATGCCCACTTCCCATCCCTTTCCGTGGGACCTGCGTTTCAGTCCCGGCCCTTCCTGCCAGTGCAGAGCCTGAGAGGCAGTGGTGACGGCCCCCCAGCTGGGTGCCTGCCGCCCACGTGGGAGACCTGGATTGAGTTTTTGGCCCTTGACTATGCCCAGCAGGAATCTGGAGAGTTGTCCCCTCTGTCTCTTTAAAATTTAAATTATGTATCAATGTAAGGAGGTTAGACCTCTAGGTGGGAAACCTGAAAGACCACAGACTCTAGACTTAGGGTGCTGATGCGCGAATGAAGTGTGAACTGCTCTGTAAGCCGTGAATGCAGACAGCCTGCCCAGGACTCAAATTCCAGAAGTAATAAAGAGAAAAAAATCAGTCTTTTTAAAAAGCAAGTGAAACACACACACAGCAGAATGGGGGCAGTCTTTGCAGGTGATATCCTCCCCCGCCCCCCAACAAAAGAAAGAGTTCCCAACAATTGAGATGGGAAACACCAGTCCTTGAAGAAAAAAAATTTTTTAAAAGTTCAAACAAAAATGCAAAGGCACTTACACATGAAAACAAACAAGCTCCGAATCCCAGCAAGCTCATCAAGCAAGCAGGCCAGAACGAGGAGAAGTAGCACTTGCGGCCCATCAGGTGGGCAGCAAAGACGAGCTCACTCCCTTGCCCGTTGGCACTGGGTGAGGAGCCCTGCCCCTCAGGGGCGGTACCTGGAAAAACTGTCCAATCATTTGCTCTTTGGTCCATTATCCCAATCCCAAAAAGAAATTGCAGACATATACACAAGGTTCTTTCTTGAGGCACCAATTCTATCAGCAAAAGATTCAACACGACCCCAACAGGCAACACTCAAATGGTGTTTCAGCCACAGACACCATGGTTAGCAGCAACAGGAAACGGATGATCACTCACTTCACATTTGACTATGTCAGCATCTCTGGATGTGCTGCAGGAGCAAGGCCAGGGGCAAAGCTATGATTGTGTCATTTGCTACTTCCTAAACAGCAGTGGAAGGTGAACATATAAGTTTATGTATATGTGTTTATTCTCATGGAAGAAATATGAAAAGGGAAAAAATGAAACCCCCAAATTAACAAAGGAGCAAAAGAAGCCTTGCTTGTGTGACAAGCAGGTGACAGCCACGGAGAAGGGGATTACCAGGACTGTTCATCCCCTTCGTGGGTTAACCAACCACACAGCGCCTTAAAGGTCCAGTGACTTACGTTCCTACTCGTGTAGTTCCTGGGGAATTTCTTATAGGTGCATTACAGAACACAGCAAATAAGGAATTATGTTCACATGATTAAGAAACAGATTTTCAGGGAAAAAAGGCATAAAAATACATATAATCTTACATTGGAATTGGAAATGTCAGTATGGATATATGAATTTTTTTCCCTTCTTGAAAAAAGTTTTTTCTGTCCTTGCAAAAGAACAGAGCATACTCCAGACCCTGCACGAGGGTCTTTGAATGCCACTTCCTAACCAGACGGCAGGTGAAGGGCTTCACTCTACAGTTCCACAGCATTAGGCGACTCCTTTGTACCCTCGGTGAAGCAATGAATCAAGGCAATGTTAGCAGTAGAGGCTAAACCACTCGAGCTTCACCTCTAGTTCAAAACCAGGAGGTTAACAGGGACATTTCTCATGGTGGGACTGGACCGCTCTCCCTCTCCTAAGCCCACTGACAGACCTTAGGAATTCCAAAGTGGACAGACATGTGCCTGATGGAAGTGCACTGCTCCACCAGGAAGTATTCGTGCCTCTAAACCTAGCTACCAGTGTGCAGGGAATACGGGGGACAGAGGCCAAGGCCAATGGCAGCAGCAGGATGCCGTCACATGAAGCTCTATGTAGAGCGTAGAGGGTCCATCTTCCAGTTTGTTTACCACAAAAGGGAGGGAGAAGAATGGCACTGAACTCATCAGAGACACACTGAGATGTGTCACAGTGACACGGTGTCCAGTGGGTTCTTCGTATTCTAGGGAAAAGAAAAGGTGGAGTAGATGAGGTAAGACTGACAAGCTGACAGAAGTTCCTAAAACTGGAGGGGTCACGTAGAGGTCACCATACTCCATCAGCCTTGCTGCCTCTTCAGTGAAAAACATCGACAGCAAGACAGACGGACGCACGCAGCCGCACAGCCAGCCCTGACCCCTCGCTGCTCTGCTTGCAGGTGCCCATCTTCATCCCCATCCTGGTGACCTTCATAGCTGCGTTTTTGGTCCTGGCCCCAGTCATCACTAACCCAGCGTGGGAGTATCTCTACTGCGTGTTATTTATCCTGAGCGGCCTTGTATTTTACTTCCTTTTCGTCTACTACAAGTTTGAATGGGCTCAGAAAATCTCAAGTAAGTATCACATCAGGTGGTTCCGCTATGAAAGCACAGAGCTGCAGCGCCCCACAGTGCACCACCGCCCCCGGCTGAACACCTCCGGGCCCGTCCTGGGCCGCCTGTTTCCATCACTTCGCCTGCCAGGCAGGAAGGGAAAGCAAAGCATTTTAAACAGAATCTTAGGGAGGGGGGCGGGGGCGGGGGCATGGGGAGGGGGGAGAGGGAGCAGGGAAAGGGAGGAGAGGGAGGAGAGGGGAGAGAGGGGAGGGGAGACAGGGAGACAGCTCCCATCTGCTGCCTCACTGTCCAGGCCTCCCTTGTTGACACGGTCGCGTCTGCCTCCCACGGTCTGTGTGAGCAGGAAACTGGCCTCAGAAGCCAGAGCCTGAACCCAGCCACTCCCGTGTGGGACACGGGGTCCTGACTGCTAGGCTAAACACCTGTCCCTCATTTCCTTTTTAACTTAAAATACCTGTAAGCTTAGATGGCCACCGTGACCTCTGATGAGTGCGGTTCACTAGTGTTAAGTATGTTTATCTTCAGCGCACCACGTTCCTCTGCCTGACACACACGCGTACCAGCTAAGAGCTCACTGGCACGCCAGTCGCTCAGTGACAGAGCCAGGGCTGGGAGAGTGACAAGGCCTGTGCTGCCGCAGGTCTCTCCTCCATCCGGCAGTCATTTGCATCTGTTTTTAAAAAAGACAACTATTTATTTTTATTAAATGTATTCTACCTTTCACTTATTTGAAAGGCAGAAAGAGATCTTCCTTCTTCTGGTTTGCTCTCCAAATGCCCACAACTGGGGCTGGGCCAGGCCAAAGCCAGGAGCCGGGAACTCCGTGTGGCTCTCCCACACGGGGTGGCAGGGACTCAGGTTCTTGAGCCACCATTTGCTCCCGCCCAGCATGTGCGTTGTTAGCTGGGAGCTGGATGGGAAGTGGAGCAAGGACGCAGGCCCAGGCACTCCAGTATGGGATGCAGGTCTCTCCAGTGGCATCTTAATCATGGTACCAAGTGCCTGCCCTCAACTGTTGTCTACAAGTTTAGCTGCATAAGCCACTTTCACACCTAAAGTCCACTTGTGCCAAAGACGCCTCTGAGACTGAATTACACTTCTTTTCTTTACTTCAGTGCTATATTCATAAGTTGTAAACTGCACAACAAATTGAAGTGCACCAACCCTCCTCATCAAAGCCTTCCCAGGCTCCCGAGCACCCCCAGCAGGGCCTGCCTCCTGCTCTGTAAGCTCCCTGAAGACAGGAAGTGGGCTGTGTACGATGTAATCCCAGCAGTGTCTGGCCTGTCACAGCCCCGTGGTGTTACTGAGTCCTGTGGCCGAAAACCTGCCCGCTGCTCAGTTTCTCACCAGCAAGGCGCAGCCTCCCCTGCAGGCACTCCTGTGCGTGCCATTTATAGACCACACACACAGGGGGGACAGCCAGGGGATGACCAGTAGAACCCGACCAGAGGGCCAGCAGAGACCTGGGCTTCAGACCCTGCCAGCCAGGACTGAGAATGCCTGAGCACGCTGGGTCCTCTCCACCTCCACTTCCTGGGCCATGAGATCGGTGCCGTTACTGACCTGACAGTGGCGAGAGAATTTAGTTCATGTTGATTAAGAGTGAAACAGCAGCAACATATTGTTATTTCCACCAGGCACTTGTCTCCTTCCTGAAACAGCCCCTCCCCCCGTCTCTACTCTGACCTCAACCCTGCGCTGGGAAGGAGTGAGGTTGTGGGCACTCCTACAGAAGGGAAAGGAAATAAGGAAATGCATTCGTGTGAGAGGAAACAGCCTTCCGGCCCACGTTGTGGGTGCAGCGGGAAAAGCTGCCACCTTTGATGGCAGCATCCCGTGTGGGCACTGGCTCCTGGCCTGGCTGCTCCACTTCTGATCCAGCTCCCTGCCAGTGGCCTGGGAAAAGCAGAAGATGCCACCCATGTGGGGACTTGACCGAATCCTGGCCGTTGTGGCCATATGGGCAGTGAACCAGCAGATAGCTCTAATTCTAACTTTCAAATAAATAAGGAAATCTTAAAAAAAAACAAAAAAACAAAAAAACTTGGATTTGATCATGGCAACAGATAATCTGGCCAGGATGACGGAAGCAGGCTTTGGAAGCCCACGACACTAAATAGATCTTGTTTCTCAGCTCTAGAAGATTCAGCAAGCTGCTGCCTACAGAAGTTGGTAGAAGTTGGGTTAAGGTGGTGAAAACCAATGAGTTATCTTACACTTTAAATAAACAGAAGTCCTAGTGACTTAGACACTGGTAGTAAGTATATGTGTAACTTAGTTTTCCTAGAGTGTGCATTGGTTAGTGGCAGTTAAATACTTGGCAGCTTCCTAATTCCTTAATGGAAACAGCTCGCTCCAAAGCCCCAGCGTGGCTCCGGGGACAGCCGTCCGTGGGCACGCACGCTCCGCTAACCAACCACCTGCCCGCTGCTTGTGTTCCAGAGCCCATCACCATGCACCTCCAGATGCTCATGGAAGTTGTGCCGCCGGAGCCAGACCCCAAGTGACAAGTTTGTGTCTTGTAACCAACTCAACGCTGTGAGGAGTTTATTTTTGTAAGCAGTATTTGTGGTATTTCTTCCTGATTTTTTTCTTAAGAAGAATTGTATCAGATGCTTATGTAATATTATTTTTTGGTATCCTTAATTGTCTGGGTGGGTTCCAGGCGTGTACGGTGACCCCGGCAGGTGCAGCCACGGCCCAGCGGCTGCTGTGTGCTTGCCCGAGGGACACAACACGCTCCCGCGAATAAAGCGCATCCTGCATCGCCGCCAGCGATGTGTGTGCCTCTGCAGGCCTCGGGGCTTCCGCTTCCGCTGACGGGGCGTTGCAGGCAGGCAGGCGGGCGGGCAGGCGGGCAGGCGGGCCCGTGCTTTACCGCCTGCTCTCCTCGCTGCTCAGACGCCGCCGCCTCTGTCTTGAGCCAGCAAAGGGCCCGGCCGGGCCACGTCAGGCTGCAGGAGGCAGCCCCGGCGCAGAGCCGCCCTCGCGCTCGCAGGTCCGTGCCCCCGAACCCCCAGCAGCCCTCTCTGGCCTCCTGGGCCAGGCAGAAGGGGCCGCGAGTGGGATCTGATGTTGCAGGGGCACGCGGGAGGAAACACGTGGGACACGTTTCGGTCAGAACACAGAAGCTTTATTGCTAACACAACAGACGCCCCCAACCCATGACTGCGCACAACCTCAGAAGCCACGACAAAGGTGCTTTCCCCTTGCGCCTGAGAAATCACTCAACGCATGAAATCAGTACAGACGCTACAGCGGTACAGGAAGGCGGTGACCACGTGCTCACAGACATCAGGAAAAGCTGAACATCTGAACAAAGAAACAGGTTTAAACCCAGCCGCTGCCTGCCCAGGGCTTTCACGCGGCCGACTGAGCCGCACGGGGGAGCTGGCCTGCAGTCTCTTCTCGGACGGCAGGGCCCCCACCGCTTGGCTGGGACACAGACAGCAAAAAAAAACCCTTGCCGACCCAACCCAAGCCTGTGCCATGGTGAGCACAGGACACGGCGCGGGGCCTCTGTCCACCACGACCCCGCCTGCAGCAGCTGAGACAGGAGGCACCCCGCGGAGTCAACAGCTTCACCAGCCAAGACACCGCAGCCTCTGCGTCCTCAGAGCCTGTCCCACCGGCCGAGAACAAGGAAACCACCCCTCCCTTCCTGACCGGTCTGCCTCCTGCCACCTGCAGTCCCCGTGAGAGGCGCAGCAGCAAGGCACTGCCCCCAGAGCCCCCACGCAGAGCACGCGCCGGCTCTGGCTCTGCACAGGCTCCCCGAGGTGGGCAGGGCCTCGCTTTACAGATAAGGAAACTGAGGGCCAGAGTATGACCCAAGGCCGCTCACCGGACCACGTGCGCTCAGGCGTCTGCGCTCCGGGACGTAAAGAACCAAGATCTCCGTGCAGCTGCGATGGGCCAACGCGTTTCCCACTCAGCTGCTGCCGAGGAAGTCCAGGGGGCCTCACGGTTCCCAACAGCTCACCTTAAACCTTCCCCATGAGCAGAGAAGCCCGCAGCAGAGGGGCGGCCCACAATTCTTCCCAGACCTCGGTGTGCTGCAGCCTTCCCCCAGGACGAGGCCGTCATCACGGCAGGTGTTCTGAGTCCCCTCTGGGCACCATGCAGGTCCTTGAAAGTTTCTGCCACAAAAGAACCTGGGAGCGCAGGTCACTCGGAAGCAGCAGCCGCCTCTCCAGAGGGCGCTGGGCCTGCCAGCAGGCACTGTGCGGCCCCCGGCACTCACCCCGGCTCCGAGGCAGACCCACTCGGAGGAGCCGGGGTGGGTATCGGTAGTGCTCGGAGGCAGCTATGGCGACCCCCGCGAGGCCGCTGCAGAGGGCGACGGGCAGGTCCGAGGCTGTTCAGCACAGCAGGGGAGAGCAGCGAGTGGCCGACTCGGGCCTGCACGTTCCTCACCGAGTGGCAGGGTCTGCGCTGCCACTCAGAGCTGAGTGCGTCAGGACGAGCTGAGGCGACGGCTGTGCCAGGCAGCACAGCCAGGCCAGGAGGGCCAGCGCGCTGCTCCTCTGCTCCCACCCTCCTGACAACCTTCTCATAGCAACCACGGTTTAAAATTTATTTGAAAGGCAGAGTGACAGCCCTGGGGCAGAAAGAGAGGGAAAGAGAGAGAGAAAGAGAGAGGAGAGAGTATCTTCCATCTGCTGGTTCATTCCACAAATGGCCACAACAGCCAGGGATGGGCCAGATGGAAACCAAGAGCCCAGGACTCCATCCCACGTGGGTGGCAGGGGCCCAAGTACCCACGGTACTTTGCTGCCTTCCCAGGAGCATTAGCAGGGAGCTGGATTAGAAGTAGAACAGCCAGGATTGGAACCAGCATTCATATGGGACGTCAGTGTCGCAGGCGGAGGCCCAACCTGCTGCGCCACAATGCTGGTCTTACCAGCCTGTTTTTAATTGACCAGGAAATCTGTCACCATTACCAATCCTGAAGCATAAGATGACCCCTGGCAATAATTCCTCCTTGAGGTGAAAGACGGTTTGGGTAGCATCACTTGTTTTCTTAACTTCCAACACACGGCCACAGCCATGGTTGTTCCAAGTCTCGGGCTGCCGGCGGGACTTCAGTCTCACTCACTCTCACTCCCGTCAGCCTCCGAAGCGCTGCTGCTGGGTCCGACCACCTCTGCCACTTTGCAGGGCAGCCTCTTAGAAGTCACAGCTGCAAGAGTGAGGCATCATCAGAAACATGCTGAGTGCGTGGTAAGGAGCGAATCTGTCCCCCACCCAAAGATGTGCCTTTGCCTCTAGCTCCACCTTGCGGATAATTTTATATTTTCATTATTTTAGGCAAGAAACGAGGAGGTCTGCTTGTAAGTAAGTGATTCTAGGGAAGAGAATCTGTAAAAGTGTTGTAAGAAGGTTATGTTTTTAACCAAAGGTCAGCAAGTCCCCAGACTGGAACACTCAGCACCAGGACACCCATAAAGAGAACACTGACCTCTGAAGGCTGGCTTTATTAACGGCCCATTTCCATAAAGGTGGGATCCCTAAAGTCAGCTGAGGGATATGTCCACGCCGGCACGCAGGGCCCCAGCCCCTCCAGGGAGTGGGTGCCCAGGTCCTACCCTTGGAGAAGTGGCTGTCCTCTTCACACTCTTCCCAGTGGTCAAAATCAAAAGCCACATTCGGATTCTGTCCAACAGAACAGCTGCCGTAAGTGAACACAGAGTCACCCTCGGAGCCACGGCCGCCAGCCTCCGTCACCGGCACTCACCCTGTGTCTGAGCAGGCCGCGCCACGGCCCCCTTCTCTCTTTCGCCAGAGTAATCACGGGCTCGTCGTTTCTGATGACGCACCTGCAGCTGTCTTTTCTGATGCTGCCCTGCAGCTCCAAATCAGCTCTGTAGAACTTGTCTCTCACCCAGGCGCTAGGAGAGAGAACCCAGTCAGCCTTTCCGGTGCCACGGCCAGTCCTGTGGCCCAGCACACGGCGCATATCAACCTACCTGAAAATGACCCTGTCTCGGAAGTATTTACATCTGTAATCCTTGACATTCCTTACTTGTATCTTCAAGATGACAACATCGTCTTTCTGGAACCATTTTATTTGTGGATGGAAGCTAGGAGGAAAGAGGAGGCCTTTAGCGCGCATTGTTTATCCAGTGTTAGGAGAGGCGGGCCTCCGAGCGCTGACCACTGTACCTTTTCACGTGTGGCTGTGGGGGCTTGCTGATGGGGGCGTCTCCAGTGTTTGCAGACAACGTTTCTGTGGGAAATCAAAGTCAGATTTTTACAGGTTGTTTATATGCACCTCTGTAACGAACATATGCATTTGCACCGATACAACCTTTAGATGAGGAATTAGTCACTAAAGAGTGTGACTGCGACAGTGACCCGAGCATCCAGCTGAAAACAGAGTTGGTGCTCTGTATTTGTGGGCTGTACGTCTGCAGATTAAACCAACCACAGATTGAAATATTCTTTCTTTTGATAGGCAGAGCGGACAGTGAGAGAGAGAGACAGAGAGAAAGGTCATCCTTTTGCCGTTGGTTCACCTCCAATGGCCGCCACGGCTGGCACACTGTGCTGATCTGATGGCAGGAGCCAGGTGCTTCTCCTGGTCTCCCATGGGGTGCAGGGCCCAAGCACTTGGGCCATCCTCCACTGCACTCCCTGGCCACAGCAGAGAGCTGGCCTGGAAGAGGGGCAACCGGGACAGAATCCGGCGCCACGACTGGGACTAGAACTTGGTGTGCTGGCGCCGCTAGGTGGAGGATTAGCCTAGTGAGCCGCGGTGCTGGCCAGATTGAAATATTTTTAAAAAATCAACTGAGTCTATAAGCATGTATAGGTTTGTTTCCCTGTCATTATCCCCTAAACAACACAGTAGGGCTATTTACATGGCATTTACACTGTATCAGTACTTAAATTGCCCAGGAAGGCGTGGGCGCTTGGCCTACTGCTCAGGATACTGGAGTGCGTGGGTTCAGTGTCTGGCTCCCTGCTGTTGCAGGCCCTGGAAGGCAGCAGTGACAGTTCAAGTAACTGGGTTCCTGCTGCCCACGTGGCTGATACGCACTGTGTTCTCAGCTCCAGGCCTGGGCCCTGGCAACTATGGGCATCTGAGGAGCGAACCAGTATACGGGAACTCTCTCAAGTAAATAAACCAATAAAAATAATAAAAATAGAGTACTTGGAAGTGTGTAGGCTCTATGCAAACAGGATACCATTTTCTACAGGGGACTTGAATATCTGGTTCTGGCATCCACGTGGAGGCCTAGAACCAGTCCCCTACAGATACTGAGGGACGGTGATAATCCTGAAAAATTAAAATATACATCATTTCATAAGATTAACATGTTGTCAAAATAGAACAGGCTCTGACAAATACTAAAACTAAACCACCAGGAACTTCACGTTCCTCTTTTGATGAGAACCTGCACTACAACTGCCGGCCACAGGACACACTAAGTGTCTAAGTTCCTTCAGTGCTGTCCTAACCCAGCAGGACCCCACGGGAGGTGACTTCCACGCAGTCAGCGCACAGGAGCAGGTGCCGAACACCGTATTTCCTGAGTCTCCATCGACGAGGTGCGGGGCTGCTGTCCCAACTGGAACAACGATGGGCCCATCAGCCCTCATCACAGCAGCCCCGTGGAGAAGCGCGAAGCCGGGGTGCAGGTGACTGCAGAACACAGCTGAGTTTAAAACAGACCTCCCACCATGCGCCGTGCTGTGCCAGACACCAACTTCAGAGTCACGCTGTCCCGAACGGAGCCACAGTGCACACTGCGCACCCCGAGTCGGCAGCACTGGCGGTGACAGAGCAGGGGTCACCGGGCACGTTCCCAAAGTAGCAGCTGATGGCGCGTGGCTAGCGGACATGACTACACATAAACACGGATGAGCTGTTCACGCAACACTGCGAACCCCCTGAATCCCTGTCCTACCTCAAGTAACCAAAGGGAGCCGGCGCAAACAAACCCGAGAGCTGAGCTGGCGAGCGCAGGAAAGGGCACGGCAGTCTGCGGCGGCTCTGGACTCCCCCGAGGTGGAAGGGCGTCGCCTTCCGACACAGCCGAGACCAGAAGTCGGCCATCCTGGGACCGAGCACTCACCTGGCTTTGGGTCTTCTGCGCTTGTCTCCGCGTCCGCGCCGCCTTCTGCGCCACCGGCCCCCTGCTGGGAGTGCAGACTGGCAGCATCCTCTGGCGAAGGCGCGGTCCTGGGCGGGAGAGGCACAGGTTAGCCCCGGGGACTTCGGGGGACGCTCGGGCACCCCGGCTCTACGGGAAGAGGACGCCAGGCGTCGCTCACCACAGACGCCTCAGAGCTCCCTCTCACGTGACCAGGGCAGGGCTGGCCCACACACGAGACTTTTCCTTCCACAGTCACTGAACGGTGAGAAGGGCATCCACACAACCACCCACTTCCAACAGGATAAAAGGGCAGAAAGGAGAGGCCACGTTCCCTTCCGCTCTTGGCCCAGTCTCGGGCAATCTTCCGAGACCACCTGTTAGCAGTTCTGGTCTGCTTCTAACATACTCTTTGCAATAATAAGTAAACAGCACAGTGACTAGGATGCCACTTGAGATACCCACAATCCATACGGAGTGCCTGGGTATGTACTCAACCAAAAGATCTACACAGACTGGGGCCAGCACCATGGTGTAGTGGGTTAAACCACCACTTGTAGTGCCAGTATCCCACAAGGGTGCTGGTTTGGGTCCTGGCTGCTCCACCTATGATCCAGTTCCCTGCTAACACACCTAGGAAAGCAGAAGATGGCCCACACATGAGAGACCCTAATGAAGCTCCTGGCTTTGGCCTGGCCCAGCCCTGGCTGTTGCAGCCATTTGGGGAGTGAACCAGCAGATGAAGATCTCTCTCCCTCCTCTCCCGCTCTCACTCTTGCTCTCTCTCCAACTCTGCCTTTCAGATAAATAAATGAATCCTCACATACACACAAAAAACACACACACACACAATTTAAAAATTTTTAAAGGAAGAGGCAGACCTCTCTCTATGTTCTGATAAGTCTCAGTGGTCAGGTATGGCACTGGTGCTTAGGCAGGTGGACCTTGGACGTTGAAAATACAGCAGAGTAAATACCGTACTGGGAAGGGGGAAGAGAATACATGATGACGCAAGAGAAATCAGATTAAGACAACGTCTTTCTACTTAAACCACACACACACGGGACCTGCTAAACCTGAAGGGCTGCCCTTGTTTCACTTATTATTTGTTCCTTTTTCTTTTTTTTTTTTTAAATATGAGAGAAAGAGAGAGGGAGAAACAGAGAAAGAGAGCTCCCATCTGCTGGTTCTCTCCAAATGCCTGCAACAGCTGGGACTGAGTCAAGCTGAAACCAGGACCCCAGAACTCCATCTAGGTCTCCCACGGGTGGCAGGAACTAAGCACTTGAGACATCCCTGCTGCCGCCCAGGGTGCGCGTTAGCAGGCAGCTGGAACTGGGAGCAGGGCTGGGACGCAAACCAGGCATTGCAGTATGGTGTGCACGTGTCCCACGCGCCAGCCCCTGCCCCGGTTTCACTGTCCTTATAACTAGCTAGAGTGAATTAGTGTGGATGCGCTTTTCTGGTTTCCTGAAAATGTACAGAAACTAACTTGTATCCTAATCCCATGGTACCCAGTTTTGTTAAGGTACAAAACAAAAAACTTCAGAATGTAGTACTTAATCTTTGCCCCATTCTCTTAAAATTCCTCTACTTTCAGCAGCCGTTTAGAACTCTCCCAGGGTCACCAATGACCCCATCACCAAGCCAGTGGCCAATTTCTCTGTGCTCGTTTGGTGTGGGCTGCACGCGGCACAGCTTCCAGCCGCTGTGGCAAGCGCTTCCTTGGCTGGCACCCAGGACAGATGGACATGCTGCATGGGCTAGAGGAGAGGCCGGCTGAGGCTCTGGGCAACGCGGGCGCTCACCAGTGGCTGTTCAGGGGAACTCCAAGTCGCACGCACAGAGGCAAGATGCACGCGCGAAGCACCCGGAGAGGACCCTCGTTCCGCCTGGGCTGATCCCGGGTGAGGGTGTGGAGAAACTGCACGCGTGCTTGCAGGAACGTGCAGCAGGCCTTCCTCCGGGAACTAACACAGGGTGACCAGACGACCCTGCGATTCCCTTTCTGAGCACATGCCCACAGAAGCGAAAGCAAGGACTCCGACAGACCCGTGTTCACATCAGCACGATTCACCTGCCGCTGAACAGGTAAACAGGCCGTCGCACCACCTACAGAGGAACTGTCTCAGCCTTGCAGCGGGCCCTGAGCCAGACACAAAGATCAAGCTACAGGGGTCTACAGAGACGAGCAGAGGGGAGGGGGGAGGGCTCCCTGCCAACAGGCAGTCTCTGCTTGGGAAGATGGCGGAGCTCTGGGGAGGGATGGTGGTGACGGGCACACACAACTGCGCGTGTACAAATGCCACCCCAGGACACCCTTAGAAACAGCCAAAATGGCACATTTCCCATTCTGCGTATCCTTCCCACAATTTAAAAAACCACGTACTTTCAGACATTACTGTTAATTTTCTGAGATGGGAGACCAGCAGTCTAGTCAAATGTGGAAAGCCCTGTTGTTCTAGATCCCCAGCACTTCGTGTTTTCTTCCCCTCATTTCACCCTTCTGCTGGGTCCATGGCAGCACTGCTCACTGGGGCTTCACTCTGCATTTCCCCAAGCAGGGTGAGCAACTGCTCACACATCAGCTGGGGGCTGTGAGCGGGCCCTCCCCCCTGGGGTGTCCCGACCAGCAGGAGCTCCTGCCCCAAATCCTCTGGCAGACACGGGCCGTGTCCGTCGTCCGCCTTCCCTCTGGGGGCTGCAGAGTACTTTCTCAGTCTCGAAACACTCCATACGGGGACATAAACTGCACAGCCCCTGTAACAGCTGGTGGGCTGCAGCGCCAATTCTAATCTATGAAAAATGGACCAGGAAGTGCACCCAAAGACACGCAGCAGAATGCTAACCGCTCCTTGGTAGCCCAGGGACTCTCGAAAGCACAGTGGGCACAGCAGTGACGGTGTCCCCACACGGGAGCTGAGCCCCACACTGCCGCGCGCACAGGAGAGCCAGGATCACAACCGATGCGGAGGCACAAGGCAAACACGCTGCATGACCTGCTCCAAGGGCAACGTTCAGGATAACCACCTCTGCCTTTTCGCATCAAGAGACGGGCTCCTGGGGGAGGGGCGCGGCCCCGAGCCACGCTGTCCCCTTGGTCCCGGGCTGGCTCCCTTGGCTGCGCTCAGAAGCCCATCACACGGCAGCCGGGTGTGCGTGCACAGCACTACTTCTCAACAATCAGAAAAGGTAACAAAATTCCTTTCTGTAGGGGACACGGTGATGTCATCAACCCCCTCCAAAAGCAAGAGTGTGAGTGCGGGGAACCAATGGGACAAGACTGCTCAGACCTCGGTAATTAGGAAAGTTTGATGGGAACACGCGGATGCAAATTACTCCTTTCATAACAAAAGCCCTCAACGCTGCGAGTTGTATTTCTACAAAACAGCTCCAACAAAGGACACAGAAATCAACTTACGGGGTCTGGGTTAGATGTTCTTCAAAAGCTGGCATTTTAGCTTCTTCGTATAATTTTTTCAGTCGTTCCACATGTGCTGAATTATCAACGCCCATTCCCATTGACAAAATTTCAGCTCGAACATTATAATCAATGACAGATGTTTTCAAATTTGAAAGTTTTGTAACATGCACCTTGAATCGAGAGAAAACAGAACATCTGCAGAGTCACACTTTGAATCCTAACGGAGTCAGGAACTCTCCCCGGGCCTCTCGGCCTGTCCCTGCAGCGCTGGTGCGCTCCGGCCGCTTCCACAGGGGCAAGGGCTCCCTGCGCACAGTGTGGACTGGGGCATAGCCAGGGCAGCCGAGACTCTTCCAAAGCCCAGGCCCGCCTGAAATACGGTCAGGTGTGGGATCGGCCCGAGACCCAGTCCCGGAGTAAAGTCCCCAGCCAGGCAGGAAACTGTTTTCCTGATTCTGCCTCTGTTTACAAGCAGGCCACTAAGGCCCCGAGTCCCCCTGTGTCCAGAAAGGACCCACACCACAGCACTCCCGTGTCTGGATTGCTTCCCCCAATGTCTCTTCTGCAATCAGCACATTCGAATCCATTTCAGCTTACAGAGAATTAAGCAAAATATGAAAATCTGCAAGTCTCATGCCCGTGTGCCCCTCCTGTGGGGGATGAGGGGCGCTGGGCACCTTCCCAAGTGAGCCCTTAATTCTTATGCCCAAACTCCCCTTCTAATGTGTTAAAATTCTCCAAATCTTATAAAAGTAACTGTCAGCTAAACAGTTTCTAGAAACAGAATCAGAATTCCTTTCAAACTTAGAAATAATCATCCTAATTAAGACTTGGGTCTTACAGGTTGAAACTTTACATTGAAAACTGGAGCTCCTGGGGAGCATGCAGACCCGGGACGGCACCAGCAGCAGCAGAAGGGCAAAGAGGCCCTGGGAGGCCTGGCTCCTTGTCTGCCACTCCCACCCCCACCCCAGCTGGGCAGGGCAGGAGGCCCCATGGGCTTTGCTCAGGGAGGAACCCAAGCATCCAGTATGGGTCCCAGTGCACAGGAGATTCTCAACACAGGATCTGCTGCCTGAACACGCGGGAAGTAACACACGGTAAACCCACCTCTGTAGGCCCCAGGACCAGACTCCTTGGCACAACTCAGGCCCCCAGGGCCATTTGCAAGCCAGGGAAGACCAGCAACAGCCCCCCCCCCTTCACTGACCAGGGCCTCACAGCATGTGGACAGTGCCCTGTGCCATCAGCTGAATGGTTCATGATCCACACTTGGAAAGATGAGACTGCAAATATTAGAGAAAGTGACATCAGCGAGGACGGTTTCATCCAGCTCCGCTCAGCTGTGTCTGAGTGTATGGGCACCACACATAAACACAGGTGCACGCTGGGTCACATCGAATACGCCCTACCCAGGAACCAAACCTCCAGCGAAACTCCTGACCCACAGAGCACAAGAAGCACCTCCGTTATTCAAGCAGCAGGTGGGACTAGTGGGTAATTGTAGGGGTCCGCTGAGAATCTTCTTTATAAGAAAGCGGCGTACTTACCATTGGGTCAACCCAAACTGTATTTCCCAGGGCCAGCATCACTTTTGCATCATGCAGCTTTCCAACAATTTTATTATGAATGTACCTAGTAACCTGAAAAAAAAAAAAAAAAAAAAAAAAGCACGTGACGTTGTTTACCCGAGGTTGAGCACCGTGTTCTGTGTGTACTGCACACTTTGCAAACGCGTCACTGGAGCCTGACAACCTCTGGGCTCACAAGGCCATCAGCCTCCTTTCCGTGAGGCAGACAGCAGAGGTTCACAAGAACAGAGTCACACGAGTGCAGGAGGCTGCCCGTGGCCCCGAGAACAGACAAGGCCCGTGCCCTTGGACGACCAGTCTTGTGTGTGCCCCCCGCCCCATGCCTTCTACCAGCTGTCAATGTGTCTGTGAGAGCTCAGCGAGGGGGAAGGAAGGGCAGGGAAGGCAGTGTCTGCTCCAGAGGCCACCACAGGCGGTGACCACGGCCGAGGACCCAGGTCTCCTGTGTGCGTGCTCCTCTCGAGTCGGGGCTCACCTGTCCTGCGTATGTCACTTCTATGAAGCAGAACAGGAGGGAGCTGGCCCATCCGTGCTAGTCTCATCCCTCGTGAGCTCTGTGAATGGACTGCACAAACACCCAGAGGGAACTCTCCCCACGTCTGCACAAGGCTGCCCACGCCTGCTGTTCTGGGGACGAGAACCATGACCCCTCGCTGACGGCTGCCTCCCCCGGACCCGCATGGCACGTGGCTCCCGGTGCACACTCGGTAAATGCTTATTAGAAGCAAGGGAGAAGACTGCTGTCTGATAAACACTGACGTCACTGAGCTCAAGCGCTGGGGCTGTGTATTCCTCCTGCGCTGTGGAAACACTCCCTCGCGTATTTCCCAGGCAGCGTTTAACCTTACTTACAACGCAAGCTTTTTATTTCGCCAATTCTAATGGCTTACTCCAGATCCCATTAATCAGAATGCAGAATGTAACCTTCCCTTTGTGGGTGTAAGAGTGGAATGAGGAGTCCAGGGACTAAAGTCAGCTGGGACACGGCCCGAGCCGCGAAGACTGCCGCCCAGCTGTTCCTAGAAGACATGCCCTTTAGAAAAGCTGAGCCGTGAGCAGGAGACTTCTGGACAGCAAGGAGTAAACTTTACTAAGCACTGGGCCACCGTCTAGGAGAGTGATTACACTGTCTGCCCCCCCAGCCGTGGGGCTGGGGTGGGGGCTCACTCCTTAATCAGTCGTCAAGTCTGTCATCTGCTCTCTGATACTTTCCCACTTTCAACGTGGTTGGCAACCGCACCTAAGTCTGTACTGTTTAAGAGTGGCTCAAAGCACGCACCCACCCTGTAAGGAAACGGTCAACCACAGCCAAACCCAGGCTGGTGGTGCAGCCGACTCAGGCAACCGACTGGTAGTCTGAGACCGGACTCCCTGATCCCGGCCCACACCGAGCGTCAGGGGCATCGTTACGAGAGCACCTGGCTGCTCAGGTGCTGAGCGGGGCTGTGCCTAGCCTCTCTCCACCCCACCGTGGACGGACACACGGGGCCACGCAGGGCCACTCTTCTGTGCTCCATGTCCTGGCATGGGGAGACTTCTTGGCTGGCAGTGCCCCACCCATTCTAGTAGGTGACATCCCAGCAACCCACAGGGCCCAAAGGAAACACCACCCCCTTCAGAAGCATCTCTGGCCACCACCTCTCCTTCCTTGTCCCCCGGCCGTCACGTGAGTCGCTGGGCGTCTCCAGGCACGCCCATCGCCAGCATCAACACCCAAATCCACGGGGCCTCCGTTGTGTGTACTCTGGGCTAAAGAGGTCTCAGCAGCCGAGGCCGCTCACCTTCGGATTCCACTCCACTTCGTTATCTGCTGGCTTCACTCTACAAACCACGAACTCCACAGCCTGCGGCGGCAGCGTGCAGAACTGCTCCGGGAGGCGCCACAGCTGCTCTCTGGGGACGAGTCCAGTTCTGCCTTCGTCGACGAACCTCACCAGGACGCTGTTCAGGACACAAGTGTCTTCTTTCTGGCTCATCTCCAACACCTGAACCCTGGAGAGCAGCAGCGGCAGAAATTCCAGACACACAGAACTGTGGCCTCCGCTTGCCCGTTAAACGCAGAACCTAAAAAGACTCCTACGTTGCAGTTCTACCCTACACTGGAACTAAAACACGAGGGCTTTCCAGTGGAGGGTCTTTCAGAGTAACCCGGCATTCAAGCATGGAGCACTTCTCACAGGTGACTCCCAACATAACACAAACACAGCCAGTGGACGCGGCGTCGGTCAGTTCTGCCCCCAGGCCAGCGACCGGCAGCCGCGGGGGTGGATTCAGCGAATGAATGCAACAGGCAGCTGGGCAGAGCACCGGCCACCGAGCTGCCGCTGGAACAACGAGGCGAGGCCACCAGGGCTCAGTGTGCTTCTCTGGGAAATGGGCATGGTACCATCTGACAGACACGGGATAGGGAGCTGCACGGTATGTCACACATGGTGACAGCTTCGTAACCACCTGAGGTTGCACAGGGGACAGTCTCCCATGGAGAACTGTACCGGGCATCGGGGGAGGCACTGCACCAGCGCCACCTCCCCGGGGGCGGCCTCTCTGCCAGAGGGGAAAAGAGGGATTCCACAGCACGCAAAGTACAGACCACTTCATGCTTCGCAGCTTCAGGAAGGGAATGCACAGGTATCTTACCTGTGAAACAGTGTTTTTTCTGCTAATCCATACAATCCACATTTCTCCACCTTTTCAACAGCTGTTTTATTACTGGAATCCTTAAAATATTCATTCATTTCGGCATTAAGAGTTGCAAAAAGATCCAAATATTTGTCAATTATACGGCCAAAGTAATTTGTTGCATTTGAAACATAAAATGGTATTACCTGAAACACATACAGTAAACAAATCCAGAAAACAAAATTTAAATAAAAAACACACACACTCCCTGTGTTTGCAGAAAGCAACACCTGACCTGAGACCTCGATGCAAGCAAACGGGGACTGAAAGTTAACTGTGAGGGGCCGGCGTCGTGGCCCAGCGGGGTAGGCCACTGCCTGCAGCACCCCATCGAGCTCGGGCTGCTCTCCTTACAACCTTGCTCATTTTCTCTGCTAATGGCCTGGGAAAGCAGCAGAAGTGCTTGGGCCTCTGCACCCACGTGGGAGACCCAGAAAAAGCTCCTGGCTTCGACTCAGCCCAGCCCCGGTTGTTGTGGCCATCCGGGGCTGAACCGGCCGCTAGAAGATCTGTCTCTCTCTGTAACTCTGCTAGCTAGCTAACTAAAATAAATAAACAAATAAATACATAACTCAAACTAGGACGCAGGCAAATGCCTCATCATATTTACAAATAATTTCACTTTAAGATTTTTTCCAAATTCCCTAATTTTTAAAAAATATTCACTTTTGTTAAGATTTATTTTATCTTATGTATTTGAAAGGCAGAATTACAGAGAGAGAGCTCTTCCATCCACTGGTTCACTCCCCAAATGGCCACAACAACCAGGGCTGGGCCAGGCCAAAGCCAGGATCCATAGCTTCTTCTGGGTCTCCCACACGCGCAGCAGGGGCCCAAGAACGCGGCCCATCTTCCGCTGCTTTGCGAGGTGCATTAGCGGGGACTCACATTAGTGCTCTGATATGAGATGTGGGTGTCACAAGCGGTGGCTTAACACACTGCACCACAATGCCAGCCAGAAATTCCATTATTTTAAAGGCTCCATTTAAATAGAAGCATTCCACTGTCTACTTCCCAACTGCACTTCTGTGACAGTTCTCCTGGGAACAGCACTGGTGTCTCAGCCACTTCTACTTGATTCCATGTAAGCAAGCACAAGTGCTTTAATAAAAGCCTTCTGCAGGCCGGCGCCGCGGCTCACTAGGCTAATCCTCCGCCTAGCGGTGCCGGCACACCGGGTTCTAGTCCCGGTTGGGGCGCCGGATTCTGTCCCGGTTGCCCCTCTTCCAGGCCAGCTCTCTGCTGTGGCCAGGGAGTGCAGTGGAGGATGGCCCAGGTGCTTGGGCCCAGCACCCCATGGGAGACCAGGAAAAGCACCTGGCTCCTGCCATCGGATCAGCATGGTGTGCCGGCCGCAGCGCGCAGGCCGCGGCGGCCATTGGAGGGTGAACCAACGGCAAAAGGAAGACCTTTCTCTCTGTCTCTCTCTCTCTCCCTGTCCACTCTGCCTGTCAAAAAAAAAAAAAAAAAAAAAAAAAAAGCCTTCTGCAAACCAGCCCCAGGGGCCTGCAGTGACAGGGCGTGGACAGAGGCCACAGCCATGGCACGGTTAAGACAGCAGGGCTGCTGGTGTGCGAGGGGGAAGGCGGGGAGGCACCGGTACACCTGCCAGAGTGTGGGGAGGGCGTTCCAGACAGAGGGACTTCGTTTGCATTAAGGCAGGGCGCCCTGTCTGCCTGGCAGGCAGCAGTGAGGAGGAGTTACTTGTTAGGATGGCAGAGAGGCCGGTGCTGACTGGGAGTAAGGCCGGGGAGGCAGGCAGGGATCAAAAGGAGGGTGGGGACTCCCAGGGCTGACAGCCCACAGCCTCTTCTGTGGCCCCTTCTAACTTTATCACCTGCCACTTCCCCACTCGCATCGCCAATGAGCCTTGTGCTGCCCTTCGCACTGGCTGACTCCTGTGCCTGGGCTATTCTTCCCCAGATCCTCCCATTGCTGGGTCCTTGTTACTCAGGCCCGAGTGCTAGTCACCGCCTCTGCAGACGGTCCCCCCTGCCTGCCACTGCCAAGGGCCCCCTGCCCCGGCACACTCACACCAAGACACCCGCTGGTACTTCACCGCCTCTCAGCTCTGCACAGTCACCTTCCTCACTGACGCTCCCTGCTGACCACCTCCACGGAACGCCCGCCCCAAGGCACAGGAACCGTGTCTGGCAGGCAGCTCGGGGAAGCGGCCCTAACAAACCCGGAGCCTCCTGCGTCCTCCTCAGGCAGTGTGCGCCGTTCTCCTTCCTGCTCACACACGGCCCTGGCCCAGGGGGGCTGGGAAAGGCAGGCTCCCCTGCGGAGAGGACCCCATCTGCGTGCCCACCTGGTGAAGGCAGACATGGCCTGAGGAAAACACGCACTACCACGTCATGAGACGTGAACTGGGCGTAGTATGATTACACACGGCAGTAGCGGACTATAAAAAGACGCAGAGAAAACATACTGAGGCGCCAGTGGTGGCAGTTTCAGGAGAATGGGTATAAAGGGTGCGCTCCCCGCCCTCACACTGCACTTGTAAGACTCTGTGTGCTGGGCCTGGGGGCCTTGCAAGCTCAGCAAACAACGGAATGCAGGCCCGCACCCGGCAGCAGGTCTAGCGGTTTCTCGTGGGGATCAGCACGCCTGGGCATAGAGGTCACCAGCGGGAGGGCGGGGCCCACAGCAGCCTGTGGGCTGGATGCTCTTCACAGAGGGGAGCACTGGCCCCCCCCACAGGGTGACCAGCTCGCCCTGCAGCCTGGGGCCCCCCGCTCCGGCACCCGGGAGACTCCTCAGTCGTCCTCGCTACTGGCCTGCTGCCACTCTCCCTCGGACCCTTGCAGACAGCTAACTGTTCTTACGGGGACAGGACGAAGGGGAAGGAGACAAAAACCAACGATATTTTTAAAAGCAATTAGAAAATAAACTTAAAAACAGCAACAGTAACAGGCGTGGACACCTGGCACCCTGGTTAAGGAGCCAGTCAGATGTCCACATCTGATGCCTGCATCTCTGGCTCCTGGCTCGTTTCCTGCTAATGCAGATCTTGGGAGGCAGCGGTGATGGCTCAGGGAATTGGGTCCCTGCACCCATGTGGGAGATCTGGCTTGAGTTCCTGGCTCCTGGCTTCAGCTACAAGTATGTGATGACAAAAGGGCATCCCATATGGGCGCGCCAGTTCGAGTCCCAGCTGCTCCACTTCCTATCCAACTCTCTGCTGTGGCCTGGGAAATCAGCGGAGAATGGCCCAACTCCTTGGGTCCCTGTACCCGTGTGGGAGACACAGAGGAAGCTCCTGACTCCTGGCTCCAGATCGGTGCAGCTCTGGCCATTGTGGCTATCTGGGGAGTGGACCAGCAGATGGAAGACCTCTCTCTCTCTCTGCCTCTCCTTCTCTCTCTGTGTAACTCTAACTTTAAAATAAATGAATAAATCTTTAAAAAAAAAAAATAAAGATGAATCAGGGGGCCGGTACTGTGGCATAGTGGGTAAAGCCGCCGCCTTAATGCTGGCATCCCATACGGGAAAAAGAAATAAAAGGGCATCCCAAAATATATCGAGAATTGTTTAAAAACTAATTAAGTAGAAATCTCAAATAAAAAAGGCACAAAATCTGAGCAGAGTTGATAAAGGAGATGTAAATGGCCAGTGGGGGCTGGCATTATGGTGCAGTGGGTTAACCCACTGCCCGTGATGCTGGCGTCCCATGTGGGTGCTGGTTTGTGTCCCAGTTTTGCCCCACTTCCTATTCAGCTCCCTGCTAATGATCTGGGAAGGCAGTGGAGGATGGCCCGAGTGCTTGGGGCCCTGCATCCCACATGGGAGATCTGGAGGAAGCTCCTGGCTCCTGGCTTCAGCCTGGCTAGGTCAGGCCATTGTGGCATTTGGAGAGTGAACCAGCAGAGGGAAGCAAGCTAGCTCCCTCTGTCTCTCCTTTTAGCTTTCAAATAAATAAATCTTTTTTTTAAAAAAATGGCCAGGAAGAAGAGCAAAGATGCTCATGAAGCTTCATGGCCAGGGAAATGCAAACAAGCGATAGCGGCAGACTCCACAGAACGGCTGAGACGGAAGACGGTCAAGTGCCGATGGCAGAACCAGAGTTCTCACAGGCAACGCTGGTGAGAATGCAAGATGGCACAACGACTCTAGAAGAACGTTTGGCAGTTTCTTACAAACACACACGTCTATGACTCAACAATTCTACTTCTAGGTCTCAATGGAAATGGAAAGATACCTCCAAAAGACTAGCAACACAACTGTTCCCAAGCAGCTTCAAACTGGAAATGACCCACATGCAGCAACCTGTGAACACACAGACATGGTACGTCCATGTAAAGGACTCCTACTCAACAAGGAAAGGACACCACGGAGGAATCTCTAGAGCTTCACACTGAGGAACTGGGGTGGGCATTCGGCTTAGTGGTCAGGCCGCCCGTCAGAACACCCGCATCCCAGGTCAGAGTGCCTGGGCCTGAGTCTCCGCTCTCTCCCGATTCTAACTCCCCGCAGGCAGCAGGTGACGGCTCAAGTAGTTAAGTCCCTGCCATCCACATGGGAGACCTGGATTGAGTTCCTGGCTCCTGTGGGCAGCTGAGGAGCAAACCAGTAGATGGAAGCTGCTCTTAAATAGATGAAAAAAATTTTTTTTTGACAGAGTTAGAGAGACAGACAGACAGAGACAGAGAAAGGTGTTCCTTCCATTGGTTCACTCCCCAAAGGGCTGCCACGGCTGGTGCGCTGCGCTGATCCGAAGCCAGGAGCCAGGTGCTTCTCCCCAGTCTCTCATGCAGGCACAGCGCCCAAGCACTTGGGCCATCCTCCACTGCCCTCCAAAGCCACAGCAGAGAGCTGGCCTGGAAGGGGAGCAATCAGTACAGAACTGGCACCCAACTGGGACTAGAACCCGGGGTGCTGGCGCCGCAGGCATAGGAATGAGATGGAGAGACAGAGAGAAAGGTTTTCCATCCGCTGGTTCACTGCCAATGGCCGCAACGGTCGGAGCTGTGCTGATCCGAAGCCAGGAGCCAGGAGCTTCTTCCCAGTCTCCCATGCGGGTGCGGGGGCCCAAGGACTTGGGCCATCTTCTACTGCTTTCCCAGGCCACAGCAGAGAGCTGGATTGGAAGAGGAGCAGCCGGGACTAGAACTGGCGCCCATATGGGATGCCAGTGGCGCAGGCAGAGGATTAACCTGCGGCGCCACAGTGCCAGTCCCGGGGATGGCTTTTTAAGATAGGACATCAAAAGCACCATCCTGAAAGAAAAAATCAGTGAGCTGACTGCATTAAAAACAGAAACTTCTGCTCTGCAAAAGACACAACTATCATAAAGTGAATGAAAAGATCAGACCAAGACTGAGAGAAAACTTCTGCAAAATGCTTAACTGATCAAGTTGTATCTAAAATATACAAAGAACGCTTAACACTCAATAATAGGAAAATAAACCAACCAACTAAAACCATCTGAATGGACGCTTTACCCAAGACTCCATACTGATGGCATACTTTTGAATGAAAGCCTGTTCAGGGCGACAGTTGGCCTGGAGGCTAGGATGCCTGCATCCCACAGCTGGGGCTCCTGGGCTCAGCCTGGTTCCAGCCTCCTATTAACCCAGATCCTGGGACGAGGCAGTGACAGGGTAAGTGACAAGGTCCCTGCCACACACACAGGAGACCTGGCTAGTGATCCTGGTCCCCTGCTGAGGGCATTTAGGGAGAGAAACAACGGATGGGAGCTCACTCTCTTTCTGTATATTTTTATCTACTACCCTCCCACCTTTCAAATAAATAAATACATGTTTTAACAAAGAAGGAATGTTCAGCATGGGGTGTCATGAGGATACTGGAAATTAAAAATACTACAAGCTGACAGAATAGCTGAAATCCAACACACTGACTATGCCAAACGCCGGTGAGGAAGTGAGCAACAGGAAGGCCCATTCACTGCTCACGGGAATGTAAACTGACACAGCTGTGCTGGAAAGCAGTTGGCAGTGTCTTGTAAAACTAAACACCGTGCACCCTTGATCCAGCAAGCACACTCCAAACAGCTCACATGGGTGTCTGCAGCACCTTCAGTCAGAGCCAAAGCCCAGACGCAGCAGGTGAACGGACGCGCCAACTGTGACACTGACACCAGCTACTATTCAGCTCGGAAAAGGAATGAAGCCTCATGCCATGGGAAGAGCTGGAGGAAATACAGATGTGTATGATTTTCTTTAAGATTTGTTTATTTTTATTTAAAAGGTAGAGTTACAGAGATCTAGATGTGTATTTTTTTTAAGATTCATTTTTGTTTTTTGAAAGGCACAGTGACAGAGATCTTCCATTCGCCACAAACAGCCAAGGCCAGGCGGAGCTCCATCAGGTCTCCCACACAGGTGGCAGAGGCCCGTCCGCTGCTGCCTTCTCAAGTGCATTAGTGGGGATTTGGATCAGAAGTGGAGCAGCCAGGACTCAAAGTGGTGCTCTGATTCGCGATGACAGCATGGCAGGTGGTGGCTGAACTCACTGTACCACACGCCTGGCCCCTGCGGGCGTGCATTAATGACTATACGAGAGCCGGCAATCTGATAAAGACCCTAAATAGACGACATTCTGGGAAAGCAGAATGGCTGTCCTAAGTGTGGGGGCAGGAGGGGGACGTGCAGGCGGAGCGCAGGGGGCTTGAGGTAATGAAAGGACTCCAATGCTGACGTCGCAGTGGGGGACAGGCACTACCACACGCCTGTCACAACTCTACACCAGCAACAGGGAGCCGGCACCGAGACCACGGACTTCAGTTAATAAAAATGCAGCAATACTGGTTCATTGGTTGTCACAAATGTGGTACACCAACCCAAAATGCTAGTAACAGAGGAAACTGGGGGTGGGGGGGAGGCTTATGGAATCCCATCTTTTCTGTAAATTTAAAACTGCTCCAAAAACTAGTATCTATTAATTTAAAAAACAATGAAAAAACAATTAAAAGTAGAGCAAAAGCCACCCACATCCACCAAAGCTGCCTGGTGCCCGTGTCTGGGTGGCAAGCGGCAGAGCGTCCAATGGGTTCGGGAATGGAGAACTGTGGGGGAGGCAGCAGGTGCCTGGGAAGATGCTGTGGCCTGCGGGACAACAGCAGCTACACTGGGAAGGCCCTCACCTGCTCTGCAGCAGGGCAGGCTGCCGCCGCTATGACACACCCAGACTGACCCTCCAAGGGCAAGAGAATGGCCAGACCGAAGTGGGAAGGGAGACGGCCGGGATGTTTCCAAACCTCATACACTTTATCAACATACACATACTATATATATATATATATATATATACACACACACACACACACACACACACACACACAAACATACAGAACACAACAACAGAAATGGGAACTCTATCAAATTAGAAAAATTACCCTGACCCACACCTCCTAAAATTTTCAGAAACTGGAATTTACATAAAAGTGAGCAAGACAAAGAATTGAGGCTACATGAATCGGCTTTTTGTCACTGTAACAAAATACCTGGAACAAACTGTCTATGAAGGAAAGAGAGGATTATTCTGGATCACAGACTTGGAGGTTCAAGTCGAAATCCACAGCTCCATCAATCCACACCCCATCAGCCGGGCATCTGGTGAGGGCACTGTCGCTGGGAGGGTCCCAAGGAGGTGCAGCACGTCACTCAGTGAGAGGGAGTACAGGTGCCCCTGTCTCCCTGTGATTCAATCCTAACACCCTAACAGCCCATTAAAAACAATCACCTCCTGAAGGCCAACCCTTCAACCCTCACAACTGGGTGAAGTTTCCGCCTTCTCAGCACCACTAACATGAGATGCTGGGGACCAAACCTTTAACACAAGAACTCGGGGACACTCAACACTCAAATCACAGTAAGAGTCAAATCTCACATTAAGTAATAATAAAATAAGAAGCAATAAAATATTTAATAAAATAGTTAAAAAGACAGTTAGAGGCAGAACAGCCTCTACAGACAATGAAAGCCATTAGCAAGATGGATACACAAGAGACTAAAACTGTAATCTGCAATTTCTAGACATGCTCAGTTTAGCTTAAAAATATTATTATATAAAAGAATAACATAAATCAGAATTAGAAAAGCTTAGAAATGAGTGACAGAACTCAGGAAAGAATGAGGAATTAAAGAAAAAATTATTTCGATAATGAAAACCATAATAGTTTGCAAAACAGCCCCACACGTAGGTGCGTCTGTGTCCTAGCATTCACAGGGGCTCTGCAGATGAGGAGATGTCGTGGATAGGCCGGGTCGGGGGTGGGCCTTCTCCAGGGGGCACAGAAAAAAGGGGGAGGGCGGTAAGGAGGCTGCGGCAGGGATGGGGGCGGTGTGGCTCCGAGCAAGACACACCAAGGAATGGCCGGGTCAAGAGAAGCTGGAGAGACAGCACAGGCTGTCTTCTGGCTGTGGAGGGAGCACGGCCCTGCCAACACCTTGATCCTGGACCTCCGGCCTCCAAAACCATGAGAAAGTCAATGGGGGCTGTTCTAGGTCACTACTGCTGTGGTAACTTGCTACAGCAGCCCTAAGACACTAACACAACAGACAGTGTCTTATGGAAAGAGGTGAACGGGAGGAAATATTTTAACGCAAAAAGAAATGAAGACATCTAGAATTCAAAGAAAATGAACTCTTTAACTCAGCCATTCTATTTGTATCTCAAGAATTTTCCTCAAAGGAATAATCTTGGATGTTTTGAAAAGATTCATGTAATCAATGCATTATTTTTAATAGCCCCAAATGGAAACAATATTTTAAAAATATAACTGAAAAATCCAATCCCTAAATTTTCCTCCATTTGGCTAATTTGACCTTGCTTTTACCAATAAACTGGGGCCCTGGAAGGAGGCTGCATCTAGGGAGCCAGGCCACTTGTCAGATAAGCAGTTGTCCCCTAGCACTGACTACCCAGTCCTAACTGCGTTCTGGAAGATTCTGGTCCTCAGGAGCACCTTCACGGAGATGGCATTACTCAGCGGGAAAAAGGATCTTTACCAGAACTTACTTTAATGTATCCAGACACGGGCAGGGCTTGGTTGGATAATTTCCTGGGCATGTCCATTTCTGGGTTAATGTGGTGTCGGTCAGGACAGATCCTTTGGTCTCTGAGAAAAAAGAGAACACTAAATTTTTATAACCAGAAAAACACCACTAACAATTGTTGCCACAAATTTGTAAGTGTTCTTTAGAAAATTAATCTACCATCATCAGAGAATTTTTCTTCCAAACACCTTAAAAGTTAAGTAACCACGACTCATACTTGATATAACACAACAATATATAAATAATTGAAAGGTTTCTAAAATTTAACACTGAATAATAAAGAATTACTTGATTACTTTTCTAGAATACTCTTTTAAAAAAAGATTAATTTATTTGAAAGGCATAGTGACAGAAGGAGAGAGAGGATCAATTTTCATCTGCTGATTCACTTCCCAAATAGTCACAACAGCCAAGTCTAGGCCAGGCCAAAGTCAGAGGCCTGGCACTCTATCTATGCTGCCCATGTAGGTGGCAAAACTTGGGCCATCATCTACTGCCTTTTCAGGCACATTAGCAGGGAGCTGGATCAGAAGCAGAAGAGCTGGGACTCAAATCAGCACTCTGATGTGGGATGCTGGCATCAAAGGTGGCAGCGTACCCTGCTGCGCCACACGCTGGCCCCACGTAATAAATGGTGAGGGAGCATCATGTGCAAGATGGCAACTCTGCCCTGTTTCCCACCAGACACACAAATTGACAAGTGTGGATCTCAGACTTAGATGATACAGCTAAAACTACAAAGTTTCTGGAAGAAAACATAGGAGAATGTCTTTATGGCCAGAGATAGACAAATATTTCTCATGTAAAAACATACAAGACAGCAACCCTAAAAGGCTGCACCAAACCAAGTGTCTGTTAATGAAAGGGCTACTGAAAAGAGTGAAAAACTACAGCCAGACTGAGAGAAGACATCCTCGATGCATGTCCCAGATATATACACACATCTGTGTGTATATGTATGTATGTGTGCGTATATGTGTATATATATGTGTATGTATGTTATATACATGTTTTATACGTACACCTATATATGTGTATATATAGTCACCACCCATAAATCAGTAAGAACAAGATAAATGCCCTCATTTATTTACTTTTAATGATTATATTTATTTATTTGAGAGGCAGAGCTACAGAGAGAAAGGGAGAGACACAGAGAGAGGTCTTCCATCTGCTCAATGGCCACAGCTGAGCCATTCTGAAGCCAAGAACCAGGAGCCTCCTCTAGGTCTCCTATGTGGGTACAGGGGCTCAAGCACTTGGGCCATCCTCTACTGCTTTCTCAGGCCACAGCAGAAAGCTGGATTGGAAAAGCAGCAGCTGGGACTAGAACCAGCACCCATATGAGATGCCGGCACTGCAGGCAGATGCTTAGCCCACTATGCCACAGTGCCAGCCCTCAAAAGCCCCCAATTTAAAAACAGTCAATAACCTGAACAGGCATTTCACAAAAAGAGGATAGTCTAATGTCCCACAAGCATATGAAAAGATGTCTGACCTCACTGTAGGGAAATCCAGTTAAAGTCACTATAGTGGTTTGCCACTATACCCGAAGGTCGGGTAGCGCAAACTGTGTTCTACAGCCTTCAGGATCCCAGTAGGTTAACCACCAGGAGGAGGTGGCTGGACACCCATCCTGTGACCTAGCAATTCCACTCCTTAATAAAGACAAAGAGAAATGGATGCAAATTTCAACACGAAGACATGAACAAGGCTGCTTGTAGCAGTTTTCACACACAATAGCCAGAAACCAGCAACAGCAGGAGGGACACACACACATTGTGACAGAGTCACAGAATGCAACACTCAGCCACAAATTACACTCAGTAAAATACAGAAACCACAACGACAGACAGGTGTTGCTGACCCTGGGTTGAGGAAGAGACCAAACACAAAGAGTACCTACCACAAGTCCCTTTATATGGGGCTCAAAGCAAGCAACATTACTCCAGGCTGACAGCTGCCGAGAGGGCAGTCACCTCTGGTGCCCCTCAGTGCTGGGAGGGTGCACGCGCCCAGCGGTAAACTCAGCAGCTGTGCACCTGACGGCATGGGCTACCTCCCTTTTAGAACAAGAACACAGGCTTACTTGCAAAATCCAAAAGCCTTAAGGTATGGACAAAGCGGACTTGTGGCCTTCTTATCTTCTTTGGCTTCCAGAACCCCTGCAGTGAACTCGTACAGCTCCGATGGGACTTTGGCATCTGCTCGCTCCAAGTAGCGCAGGACGCCCATGGCATGGCTCGCGTTTCTCTCCGTCAGCAGCAAGACAGACTTGGTCTTCCTGTCTCCCTGTTCTGCAGGAGAACCCTTAACACCGGGGTGAACACAGGAATGGGGTCACCCACACCAGTCTAAATGGGGAAACGTGTCATTACATAGAAAACCACCGTGACACCCTGAAGATAATAAAAAGTAAGCAAACCTGTTCGGTTAAATTCTGAAAATGATCAGACATGCAATACAGGCGTCCACCAAAAACTTTTGGCGAGGAGGGGAAGCTGAAGTGAATCACACATGTGGCATCAGTGATGGCCAAGAGTGGTATGCAATCGTCCGTCAAGGCTGGGGGAGAGGATTCCAACAACCGCACGTGAGCCGGGCACGAGCCGCTCCAGAAACCACACAACACGACACTGCCGTGTGCGTTTTACTTCACACTTGCAAAGAAACTCCCTTCCCACCGTTTTTGTCGAAAGTGCCGTCGCCTGTGGTAATTGAACTCTAGAGAGAAGTGGCCTCCCTTCCAGTTCAACAGTGCCTCTTTCTACTCCAATGCGCAGGCTGCCTGTATGCTTTTCACTTACTTCGTGCATCTAGCCTTTCGTATTTCTGATGTTCAACGTAACTATCATTCACAACACATTTCGGCACAGGCATGTATCTGATAATGATGCCTACAGGCCTACTCACCCACCCACCTACCCAACAGGGATCTGCCAGCCACAACTCCAGGGAGAAAGTCTAGACTGAGGGTTTCTGCCGGTTACCAACCTGAGAGCCCGGGGGGGCCCTAGATTCACCTCAACAGGAAAATCATAGCAGAGGTTAATCTCCAGCTTAAAATTAACATTACTAACTCCCAGACAACCTGGGAAAGAATGAGAACTCTGGAGATGAGAAACATAAGTACAAATGAATTAAAGACAGGATTCCTATTAACTAGAAATTAAAACACTTACCTAGGACAATGTGAGAGCCAGAACTCAACCTCTTTTTCCACTGTTCCAAAACACTTCTTAAGTTAAAAACCATTTCTTTGTGCATTTTCAAGCAAAATATTGAATTGCTTTCTACTACCTAAACGAGAAACCAAAGAGGCCAGTTCACAGTCAGGGACAAGCTTGAAGCCACTTGTTCCATCAAGAACGATCAACATAAGGACTGGAGTTGTAGTGTAGTGGTTAAACCAACACCTGTGATACGGCATCCCACATGGGCACTGGTTGAGTCCTGGCTGCTCCACTTCTGATCCAGCTCCCTGTTAATGCACTTGGGAAAACAGCAGAAGACAGCCCAAGTACTGGGGGCCCTGCCACCCAGCTGGGAGATCTGGATGGGATTCTGGACTCCTGGCTTCTGTATGGCCCAGCCCTGGCTGTTGCAGCCATTCGGGGAGTGAACCTGCACAGGGAAGCTCCTTCTCTCTGTGTCTTTCCCTCTGTCTCTGCAATTCTGCCTTTCACATAAAAAATAATTTTTTTAAAAAAATAATTATCAACATAAGCCACTTTACATTACCCAGGAAACTACTATCTCCCTGATTAGGCATTCTTACTAATGAGATGACTAAGTTTTGAATAAATGTATTTTCCCAATTTTGTAATCTATCTATATCTAAAAACCCGCTGAAATATTATTTTGATAAAATATTTTCATTCCCTTTTAAATGACATGTATATATTTATGTATGTAATATACAAAGTATGGGTGTGAATGTATATGTGTACGCACATCAAATACACAGCACTTTTGTTAACAAGCACTTTTTTTTTAAGAGATGGAGACGGAAGGAGCTCCCATCTGCTGGTTTACTCCCCAGACGTCCACAATGGCCAGGACTGGGCCAGGCCAAAGCTAGGAGCCCAGGAATGCAATCCAGATAGGTGGGTATCAGGAACCTAACTCCTTGAGCCAGCACCACTGCCTCCCAGCGTGCTTTAGCAGAAAGTTGGAATCAAGGGCCAGAACCAGGACTCGAACCAGGCACACCAAAATGGGATGTGGGCATCCCAATAAGGTCAAGCCCCGCCCCAAGAAGGGCTTTTGAATTCTACCTTCTAGGTCATCACTGTAGAAAGGTAGATGTGTAACTCACTCCCTGTATCTGGCTTTGTTTCTATATTTGAGCACTTATGTAGACAAAATCAGATCAAACTGAATATATCCTAAGTCAGTTTATCTGGTTCTTGTAGCCAACATCTGATCTTTCTAGCTACACAGTAACTGTCATCTTCTCAATCTTCTTGAAGGAAGGGGACACAAAATGTGGGCATTTCTTCACAAGTGGGACCCTCTCCCTGCTCTTCCAGACAAAGCGTGAGCACTGCTCCCCAGGGGAGCGCTGCTACAGTGCGAGGCTGGCTGCACCCCTGGGGCGCCAGACCCACTGCCAGGCCTCCAGGCACCAGTGCTTCCGGGAGCAGAGCCCACTCCCCTGCTGCCTGATGTTAAACTTGTGGACTCGGATTTCCCCCATTGCATACTCAGCTCCCCTAGTCATTTTCTGACGACCTGAGATTCAACCACAGTTTAAACAGCGGGGACATTTTAACGTGTGGTAGGGCTCACCTTAGACACCATGTCTGCTTCAGCCACGGAGCAGGTGAAGATCAAGGTCTTCTGTGTCTGGCTTGGAATGAAATCAAGAACTTGGAGTAAAGTAGAAGTTTTTCCACTCTCCAGGCAAAGGTGCACAACCTAGTAATGACATACAATAGTATCATCTTCTAAAAGTTCAAGGCGCTCCAGTTTCACTTTCTGTAAGTAAGTTCTGATTCTCAAAGGAAATAATACCTAGGAAATCAATACAAATTTATACATAATCACAAATTTGTGTATCAAATCAAATCAGAGTGTAATGGTTTAATATCAGCCCATGTAATGCAGCTGCTTGCTGTGTTCATCAGCCCTGCTCCCCTTCCCCATGGCCGCTACCTGCTGGACGTTGCCGTAGAGGGCAGCCTCTTCCATGGCCGTGATCACAACACAGGGGTCGTTCAGGAACTCTCTGATTAAATGCGCTATATGTTTGTTCCAGTGAACTCCAACTGCAACGATCTGATGAGGTGCAGACTCTCTTTCTTCAACGTCAATATTTTTTTTAAAGTTATCTAATATAGCAAGCATCTAAAAAATCAGTATAATTCATTTCATTTTAAGAGAGAATAAGCTGGTTTGACAGAACATAAAATATAAAATGGAGAAAATGTTAAATTTCAAGTCAATAAACGTCCAAAAACCCCCACTCTAAAAAAAACCTGGAGCACCAACAAAGTCTTGGTACATACGTGTAACAAAGGATTAGATGTTCATACAGAAACCTCCTTTTTTTTTTTTTTTTTTTTTTTGACAGGCAGAGTGGACAGTGAGAGAGACAGACAGAGAGAAAGGTCTTCCTTTGCCGTCGGTTCACTCTCCAATGGCCGCCGCGGCCGGCGCACCGCGCTGATCCGATGGCAGGAGCCAGGAGCCAGGTACTTTTCCTGGTCTCCCATGGGGTGCAGGGCCCAAGCACTTGGGCCATCCTCCACTGCACTCCCTGGCCACAGCAGAGAGCTGGCCTGGAAGAGGGGCAACCGGGACAGAATCCAGCGCCCCTACCGGAACTAGAACCCGATGTGCCGGCGCCGCTAGGCGGAGGATAAGCCTAGTGAGCCGCGGCGCCGGCCCATACAGAAACTTCTAAAAACTGGTGACAAAGATCATCCCACCCACAGAAGGTAAAGAAATGAATATGCAATTCATAGAGGGATGGACACAATGTTCAACGCAGGGAAATACAAACCAAGCTAAGGAGATCTCACTATTTACTAATTAGACTGCAAAGCAAGCTGGGCCCAGGAGTGCGGGAGCAGGGTCGGTGACACAGGGGGAGTGTCCCTCGGTCTGTGCTTTCACAGGCAAATGTACAGAAGTAACCCCAGAGGAAAAAAGTAAGATCTTTAGCCAAAGACATATACAAACTAGGTTAAGTGTCCAAAACTAAGACAATTTTGGAGTAAATTGTGTTACACGCATGTGACTCAGTGCCATACGGCCAATGAAAATCATGCTGCAGAATAGCAACTAACAATACAACAGTGTTAACTGCAAAATGCAAGTTACAAAACTGTACCTAAAATATGTTCTTGATATAAAATATATGCATCAACGAAAACAGGAATTAAGAAACAAAATACTTCAAAACAGTTGAAGCAATTCCTCTGAATGTGAGATTATGAATGTGGGGCTTTTCCCTGGTCTCTGCTCAAATTCTCTAAATTAAGAATTCCTGCTTCCATAATCAGAAAAATACTAAATATTCAGAAAAATCTCCTGGTAAAGAACTGCTTCTCAGTGAGAACTTTAACAGTGGGAAAGAAATTCCAGATACACATTCTCTCCATCACAGAAGTCACAAGGGGAAGGGGGCTTGGATTAGCCGCTTTGCTCCCCACGGGACACCGCCCCGACCCTGCAGAGCGCTCAGGACTGCAACCCTTCGCGTGGCCTACCTGCTCGTTAGCTTCCGAGAACAGCACTTCCACCTCATCCAGGACCAGGTGGCAGAGCCTGAGAAACAGCAAGCTCTGGTCCGTGAGCAGCCGCAGCAGGCTCTGTGGGGTTGTAACAATCACATCACCTGCATTTTCAGAGAAAAAAAAAAATCAGATTTTCCACAATTTCTCTAACATTTCCTTTACTAATCTTCCAGTGTTTTTCAAGAGGCGGTTTGTCTACTCAGGTGGGTGCGGCCAGCCCCTGCCCACTGAGGCTCGTCCCTGCCAGTATCCAGTCCAGTGCCTGGGCTCCACCAGGCTTCGTGCTCCTGAAAGGCAGGCAAGGCTGGAGTCCACACCACGTGTCCAGCACCTAACACACTCCACATGCTCAACAAAGAGCTGCCAAATGAACGAATTCACACCGCTGTCTCAAGGTCACCCACTGGTGACTGATGGGGAGTGAGGGCCCCGTCATCACACGGCCCGCTGGGCAGGGATCCACCATCTTCCACAGGAAAACCCAACAGCCCGGAAAGGACGCTTACACCCCCTGGGCAGCTTCAGATTTTTGGCTTCGTCTTTGTGGAGTCCGATTGTTAACAACATGGGATGAAGAGGCCTCGAGGACTTGCTATAGTCTTCCAATAATTCAAAAGTTAATTGGGCCTTTTTCCACCCAGGGCACACGATGACTGCAAGAGGCTGCAAAGACAAGCAAATTCAAGTAATTGTGGACACTGGTTAGGAATCCAACTTAGTGTATGGAAACATCCAGAACATCTCCCTGCACAGCATAAGCCTCTCACAAGTTTTTACAACCATCGTCATTGAAGAGTTCAGCAAAATTCATTAGACTGAGACACACTGAGTGAGATTTCCCTAGGGCTTAAACCTAGTACTTCACAAGTTCTCACCGAGTCCTCCGGACACTCCTTCACGGGGGGGTCTACTGTTACTCCATCTCACAGATGGCAGGTCTGAGGCACAGAGAGGTAAGCCAGCTGCCCAAAGCTGCACAGCTAGTACACGGTAGTCTGGCCCCAGACCCCTCAGTGCGAGGAGGCACCACTGAGAAGGGCCTTCCCAAAGGCTGACACCTCTTCCTGAGGAGACGCCCTTCCGACCTCGGCAGTCCACCAGCCCCGCTGCCAAACACCCTCCCGGACACATGCCCTCCACTGACGAAGACAGAACCCAGGTGAGTGCAACTTCCAGGCAGAGGGCTGAGAGCGGGGCAGCCACAGAGGTGTGGAGAAAGCAGGGGGGGCACGAGGAGGAAGATCTGGACATCCCTTTCTCTTTAACCTAAGTGGCATCTCACCAGCACGGCTCAGCTGTTCACTAGTTCGGGGATAGACACGCATGCATTCGTGGTGACTGTGGTGACCGTGGTGACCGCACAGTGCCTAAGATGCCACTTGGGATGCCCACATCCCATCATCAGAGTGCCTGGGTTCAAGTCCCAGTTCTACTTCTGATTCCAGTGCCTGCTAATGCAGACTCTAGCAGGCAGCATGTGACGGCTTCAAGAACTTGGGTTCCTGCCATCCACATGGGACATCTGGATTGAATTTTGGGCCCTTGGCTTTGGCCTGGCTCAGTCCTGGCTATCAAAGGCATTTTGGGAATGAACCAGTAGATGGAAGATCTCTGTTTATATCTCTCTCTTCCAAATAAATTAAAAAGTGGTTAATTACTCATTTGATTAAATCAATATATAATATGATGCACATGTCCAAAGGGCAATCATTAAACTGCATAGCATAATTAGAAAACAAACTACTGCATGTTTCTGCCTACTATCTGTCACCTGACGACGAGTGGCAGAACTACTTGTACTGCACCCTTTGTGCCAGAGATTTCAGATCCATCAGTTCACCCATAAGACAAAACCCAGTAAGGGTAGCTGTCTCTGCCCACCATCATTCGACTCTAATACTCAATTCCTTTCCATCCCATCATCCTTCTCAGTTATTTTCAGATCCCCTCATGTGGTCAAAGCAGGATTATAAAACAATATGGTTGTTATGAAATAATTTGAAGAATGTATAACAGTAGATACTTATATTCTACTTCTACCTCTTGTCAGCTGTTAAGAATTTACCCAAGTAACTTTTCATGAGTTAATGTTCTTATCTATAAAATGGTGAAAACAAACTGAGTTGTCACTAGACCATCACCAACAGTTAAAAATAAACACTGAATCCACTTTGTTGGGAAACCAAACAATCTCAACTTACTCCGTTTCTACTTGGCAGCGACTTGTAGCAGCCCCCCGTTTGCAAAATTGTGAGAACTGGTGGGAGGTACAGCAAAGGGTCATTTCCACAGTGAGAAATGACCACCACATCGCAGCCACGCGCTATGGGAGGCCACGAGTAGGATTCCGTGTGGCTGGGTCCAGGGTACTTGTTTCTTTGAAGAGTCTACGAAACACAAAACCCCAAAACCACAATAAAGTACAGGAAACCAACAAAAACTCCATGTCATTGTTCACTTTAGTCCAATAACCACTACAGATTAGCCTCTACTGAATATGGTATTCCCCATAGGTGGCACACTGACCTCTGCTTCAAGCACTCTGGGACATCAGTGTGGCTCTTCCTCCCTATTTGTCTAATAATCAGTCCGTCTATCAGCTTCACTTGGAAGGCTTTTTAAAAACACACTTCTATGTGCTCCTTTTCCTACGTCTCCGACACTAAAATCCAAATGTTCCACCGGCTTTCCAACCATGTCAGGATCTCCCCAAGGCTGGGCTCCTCAGCACCCTTTCTCTGTGACCTCCTCCTCCCCGAAGCCACTGCGATCCAGGCTGTTTCTATGCATTCAGCATTCGACTGCCATCCCGGGAGTTCCCTTCTTGGCTTAAGCCTTCGCTCTGATGGAGAACAGGGGATGTACATTCTGTGGAGCTCTGAACATCTGAAGGCGTTTTCAGTCCACCTCTCCCCTCCCTGACATAATGAGGAAGGGACTCACTTCTCACCAGAGGGCTCAAGGCCACACCCCTTGTTCTTGCGGAGACATCCGAGATCATTCCGACTGCTGGTCCTGGGAGGACCAGGTCCTTTTCTTCTAGAAGCCTCCATGATCTCCAAGACCCCTGGGTGTAGCTGCCTCACAGCCACACATCTGCCATCCTCTGTCCGTGATGGCAGACTAACCGCTAATTTGCAGAGTCATGGCCGCAGGCGGGACAATGGCCACAGCTCACCCTTCAGAGAACCATCTGCCCCCTTCCATCTCTCTCTAGAAATCCCACTTTCAGACCTTGGACTGGTCAAAAATCTTTTTTGTTTTTTAAAATTATTTCCATCTCTTTGCCTTTGTGGTTCTACTTTGATAGTTAGCTTCTCTTTTATATCTCAAACCAACTGCTGATTTTGAAAGTTTCTGTAATTGCTTGGATTTCCATGTTTTTATTTTCTCACTGTTCCTTTTTTTATAGCACCGTGTCATGTTAACTGGATGCAGTTTTCTTCTCTGATTCTGGAGGATCCTTTTACATTCTCACATGTTCTTCTATCTTGGCATTGTCTATTTCCTTCAGAGTTTGGTCTCTCTTGTTTGTGAACTACTGCAGAGGCCAACACTAAAACCTGGCTAGAAGCTTGGTGGGTGGGACAACCTGTCATCATGTGAGTGTCATGTCACTGAGGGAATGCAGGCCAGGAGGTGGGCATCTGCACTGGGAGAATTCCAGACAGAATCATCTAGAGGCTACTTCTCCAGGGCCATGTGGTTTTTCCAGAAAGAGTCTCCAATCTCTCTCTCCTGGAAACAATACAAACTGGCTCTGCATGTTCAGGGAACAGGGCAGGAAAGTTCACAGCCTCACTCTGTCCACTATCATCGGCCACAGTGCACCACTTGTTTTTCCATCTTCGAAAGGCCTGTAGACACTTCTGTCCACTAATACCTGTCTCTCTTTGTATACATTTTTTCCAGAAACCTTTTATTTAAGGACCATACACTTCATGCAATTCATAACTTTAGAAATATACTGATTCTTTGCACAGTACCCACCCTCCCACCCCTTTTCCTCCTCTTTCTCCTATTCCCATTGTTATTTTTTACTAAGATCTACTTTCAATTAACTATAATCATATGACTAACTCTATACTAAGAGTTCAAGAAATTGCATGAAAAAAAACTGTTCTTCAACAGTTAAGACAAGGGCTATTCAAAGTCACTGTATCTCAGAATGTCAATTTCACTTCTATAGATTACCTTTCAGGTGCTCTATTGGTTATCACAGGTCAGGGAGAAAATATGGTATTTGTCTTTTTTGGGACTGGCTTATTTCACTAAGTATGATGTTTTTCAGTTTCACTCATTTTGTTGTAAACAACAGAATTTCATTTTTTTAATCGTTGTGTAGTATTCCATTGTGCACATATCCCACAATTTCTTTATCCAGTCGTCAGCTGATGGACATTTGGGTTGATTCCATATCTTAGCTATTGTGAATTGAGCTGCATGTAGTATGTCTTGAAATCTGGTATTGTGATGCCTCTGGCTTTGTTTCTGTTGTATAAGATTGCTTTAGCTATTCAGGGTCACTTGTGTTTCCATATGAATTTCAGCATCATTTTTTCTGTATCTAAGAATGTCTTCGGTATTTTGATTGTTATCACAATGAATCTGTAAATTGCTATCAGCAGTATGGACATTTTGATGATATTGATTCTTCCAATACATGAACATGGAAGATTTTTCCATTTTTTCTTCCTCTCTTTCTTTCTTTAATGTTTTGTAATTCTCATTGTAGAGTTCACTGATATCCTTGGTTAAATTTATTTAGAAGTATTTAATTTTTTTGTGGCTATTGTGAATGGGATTGATCTTAGAATCAAGCCATGGCATTGTCTATGTATACAAAGGCTACTGATTTTTTGTGTTGATTTTTTATCTTGCCACTTCACCAAACTCATTTTTATGAGTTCCAATAGTTTTAATGGAGTCTTTTGGATGCCCTATATATAGAATCATTTCATCTGCAAACATCCTCCTTCCCAATTTATATCCTTCTGATTTATTTTTCTTGTCTAATGGTTCTGGCTAAAACTTCCAGGATTATACGGAATAATGATGGTGATAGTGGGTATCCTTGTCTGGTTCCAGATCTTAGTGGGAATACTTCCAACTTTTCCTCATTCAATAGGATGCTAGCTGTGGGTTTATCATAAATTGCCTTGATTGTATTGAAGAATGTTCATTCTATACCCAATTTGCTCAAAGTTTTTATCATGAAAGGATATTGTATTTTATCAAATGCTTTCTCAGCATCTATTGAGATAATCATATTGTTTTTGTTCTTCAGTTTGTTAATGTGAGGTAGCACATAGATTGATTTGTTAATGTTGAACTATTCCTGCATACCAGGGATAAAACCCACTTGGTCCTGGTGAATAATCTTTCTGATGAGTTGCTGCATTCAGTTGGCTAGTATTTTATTGAGGATTTTTACATCTATGTTCATCAAGGAAATTGGTCTATAGTTCTCTTTCACTGTTGTGTTTTTTTTCAGGTTTAGGAATTGAGGTGATACTGGCTTCATGAAAGGAGATTGGGAGGTTTCCCTTCATTTCAATTGTTTTGAATAGTTTGAAAATAATTGGAGTCAGTTTTTTAAAAGTTTGGTAGAATTCAGCAGTGAAGCCATCTGGTCCTGGGCGTTTCTTGATCAGTTATTACTGATTCAATTTCCATCTTGGTTTTTGGTTTGTTCAGGTTTTCTATGTCTTCATGGCTCAATTTAGGTAGGTTGTATGTATCCAGGAATCTATCCATTGCTTCTAGGTTTCCCAATTTGTTGGCATATAGTTCTTTGTAGTAATTTCTGAGATTCTTTTTATTTCTGTGGTGTCTGCTGTTACATTTCCTTTTTCATCTCTGATTTTATTGTTAGGTCTTCTCCCTCTTTTTTCTCTTTTCCTTTTGGTTAGTTTGGCCAATGGTCTGCCTGTCAATTTTGTTTATTTTTTCAAAAAACCAGCTCTTTGTTTCTCTGGGTTTTTTTGTTTGTTTTTGTTTTGTTTTTTATTTTTTTATAGGTAGAGTTAGACTGTAAGAGAGACAGAGAGAAAGGTCTTCCTTCCATTGGTTCACCCCCTAAATGGCCACTACGGCCAGCGCTGTGCTGATCTGAAGCCAGGAGCCAGGTGCTTCTTCTCAGTCTCCCATGCGGGTGCAGGGGCCCAAGCACTTGGGCCATCCTTCACTGCCTTCCCGGGCCACAGCAGAGAGCTGGACTGGAAGAGGAGCAACTGGGACTAGAACCCAGTGCCCATATGGGATGCCAGCGCCACAGGCGGAGGATTAACCAAGTGAGCCACGGCACTGGACCCTTCCCTGATGTTTTGTACTGCTTGTTTCAATTTTGTGGTTTTTTTCTTCTCCATTTTTAATTATTTCTTTTCTTGGGGCCAGCGCCGTGGCACAGTGGGTTAACACCCGGCCTGAAGCGCTGGCATCCCATATGGGCACCAGTTCGAGAAATGGCTGCTCCACTTTCTGTCCAGCTCTCTGCTATGGCCCAGAAAAGCAGTAGAAGATGGCCCAAGTCCACAGGGTCCACCTGCATGGGAGACCGAGAAGAAGCTCCTGGCACCTGGCTTCAGATCGGCACAGTTCTGGCTGTTGTGGCCGTCTGGAGAGTGAACCATCGGATCAAAGACCTCCCCCTCTCTCTCTCTGCCTCTCCTCTCTCTGTGTAATTCTGACTTTCAAATAAATAATCTTTAAAAAATCATTTCTCTTCTCCTACTAATTTTGGGTTTAGTTTGCTGTGGTTTTTCTAGGTCCTTGAGATGCAATAATAGTTCATTATTTGGTGCCTTTCTAATTTCTTGATGTAGACACCGAGTGCTGTGAACTTTCCTCTTAACACTGTTTTAGCTGTATCCCGTAAGTTTTGATGCATCGTCATTTGCTTCCAGAAATTTTTTGATTTATTCAATGACCCACTGTTCATTCAGGAGCATGTTGTTCAGTCTCCATGTGTTTACCTATGTTCTAGAGATTCTTGAGTTGATTTCCAGCTTCATTCCACTGTGATTCAAGAGGATGTATGGTATGATTTTGATATTTTTGAATTTGCTGAGACCTGCTTTATGGCATAACTTGTGGTGTATCATAGAGAAAGTTCCATGCATTGGTGAGAAGAACGTGTATTCTGCATTTGTAGGATGAAAAGTTCTGTAGATATCTGTTAGATCCATTTGGTATGTAGTGTCAATTAACTGTGTTATTTGCTTGTTGATTTTCTGTCTGATCTGTCCATTGCTTAAAGTGGGATATTGGAGTCCCCCATTACTACTGTATTAGAGTCTATGTCTCCCTTTAGATTCATTAACATTTTTTTAAGCAACCAGGTGACCTGTAATGAGGTGCATATACATTTATAATAGTCACATCTTCCTGTTGAACTGATCCCTTAATCATACATAGTGCCCTTCTTTGCATATTTTAACAGTTTTTGTGTTAAAGTCTATTTTGTCTGATATTAGGATGGCTACACCAGCTCTTTTTTTGTTTCTGTTAGCATGGAATATCTTTTTCCATCCTTTCACTTTCAGTCTGCGTGCATCTTTCTTGGTGAGATGTGTTTCTCGTAGGCAACAAATAGATGGGTTTTATTTTTTAATCCATTCAGACAGTCTGTATCTTTTAACTGGAGAGTTGAGGTCATTTACATCCAAGGTGACTAATGATAAATAACGACTTGACTTGGCCCTGCCATTTTTCCATAAATATTCCTATTGTTTCCTTTGTACTTTTACTGGGAGATTTTTTGCCTTCACTTTCTTTCACAGTGATGACCATGTTTTGTGTTTCTTTATGTAGCAACTAGGACTAGAAATGGTGCCTGCATGGGATGCCAGCACTGCAGGAGGCATTTTTACCCACTACACCATAGCGCCGGCCCCAACATATTCTTTTAATTTCTGTTTGTTATGGAAGGTCTTTATTTTACCTTCATTCATAAATGACAGCTTTGCAGGGTACAGTATTCTGGGTTGACAGTTTTTTTCCTTTTATAAACTGGAATATATCTCACCATTCTCTCCTAGCCTGTAAGGTTTCTGATGAGTAGTCAGCTATGAGTCTAACTGGAGATCCTCTGAAAGTAACCTGGCATTTCTCTCCTGCATCTTTTCCACATGTTTTACTGTAGGGAGTTTACAATTTGTCACAGTGAAGATCTTTTCTAGTCATGTCTATTAGGAGTTCTATGTGCTTCCTGTACTTGGACATCCCTTTCTCTGTCCAAATTGGGGAAAGTTTTGTGTAATTATTTCATTAAAAAGGCCTTCTAATCCATTCTCTCTTTCCACAGCTTCAGGAACTCCTAAGATCTATCTATTGGGTCGCTTATGAGTATCCCATAAATCTCCAACAGTGTTTTTTAGTTTTCTAATTTCTTCTTCTTTTTCTTTTGGTCTGAATGTAAAATTTCCAGATACTTATCTTCATATATTCTTTCTTCTGTTTCACCAAGTCTGTTGTTAAGGCTTTCCAGTACATTTTTTATTTGACCTCCTGAATTTTTCATTTCTAGTATTTTGATTTCTCTTTGAATAGTCAATTTCATGGGAAAATTTTTCATTCATGTCATGTACAGATTTCTTTACCTCTTGAATTTGCTTCTGATCACTTTTAAGTAATTCTACAATCAATTTTTTGAATTCCATTTGGCATTTCATCAATCTCTTCATCTTTACATTTTAGTACTGAAGTGCTATGTTCTTTGGGGGATGTCATGTTATCTTCCTTATTCTTGTTTCTTGAATTGCTGTTTATTATTAGGCATCTGTGGTGACAGTTTTTGTTCTTATTTTTTTCTCTGTGATGGCTTTTATCTTTGGACTATGCCTTTGTGGAGTGTCTGCTCTTTCAGTGAATATATACAGGCATGAGTTGGGTGTAGTCAAGAAGTTCTGTTCAGTGCTCCAGGGTGAGGGGAGTCCCCAAGGTTACACCCATGTTGGGCATGGTAAATATTTATTATTATTATTATTATCAGAGGGGAGGTTTATTCTGCTCTGTTGGTGTAGACTCAGCTCATCACCTCCTCTCCTCAAAGTAGACCAATGCCTGGGTGCTAGCCCTAGTAGATACAATTTTCATCCAAGCTGCCACAAGAACACCCAAAGGATCTGTGCAGTTCTCGGTGTAAACCCGGATCCTGAAGCAGTGACCCTCACTAGGCAATCGGGGAGCCCTGAACATGTGCAACCGCCCACAGTGACTGCCCCAAGTCCCAGCCACACCCTGCGCCCTCCCATGCAGTCCCATCCTGGCACACAAGGCTCCCACAGTTACAAGTCCCCAGTACCCTGTCAGTTCTCCCAGCCAGACTCAGGCATCTCCTCTCAGCTGGTTGCTGGGCATGCAGACATGAGCTGGAGCAGCTGTTACGTATGTTCACTGGCTAGTTACAGGGCACTGGTGCCAGGTGGTTGTGCACAGAGAAACGCGCCCCATTTTTTTCCCTCTAGGTTGGCAGGTATACTGTCCTCCACAGGGCTCCAAGTTGGATTCACACCAGGCTCTTCCCACAGCTTTATCACCATTGGCTTGGGCTGCTGCAGTCTGGTCTCACCTCACTCTCCAAAGCTGGTGCTGAGGCTCTCGGCTGCTGGGGTCCTGAGTTGTGCACATCTACACCCTCCACCTAGGTCCGTGGTGTCCCTCTTAATTTGTATGGAGTTTCCTCTGCCATTTTCTCTTCCCTGAGATTGCACTCTCTCCACTTCTTTAACTATCTTCCCCTAGTCTAGAGCAGTAAGCTCCTTCCATAATACACCATCTTGAAAACTCCTGTATCCATTTTTTAAAAAAATATTTTGAACCTTTCTTTTCTACCAGGAAGTAATCATACATGATGAATTTGCCAAGTGAAAGCATCGTCTGTGAGGCAGTTTGGAGAAGACCAATTCAGAAGTACGTGTGTTACATCTGCCCTGGCCACTGGCTGTTCCTTGGAGCCCCTTTTCAGAGGCACATTTGAACATGGGCTTCGCAAGGCTTGCAGTCACAAAACAGCTTCTCCCAAAAGTACTGTTCACTTAGACTCAGCCTGGGCTGAAGAGTCAGTGAGAAGTTAGCAGCAAAAGCTTAGGGGAGGGGGCCAGCACTGTGGCGCAGCAGGTTAAAGCCAGCGTCCCATATGGGTGCCGGTTCTAGTCCCAGCTGTTCCTCTTCCTATCCAGCTCTCTCCTATCACCTTGGATAGTAGTGAAAGATGGCCCAAGTCTTTGGGTCCCTGTACCCATGTGAGAGACTCAGAAGAAGCTCCTGGCTCCTGGCTTTGGATAGGCACAGCTCCGGCCATTGCAGCCATCTGGGGAGTGAACCAGTGGATGGAAGACCTCTCTCTCTTCTCTACCTCTCTCTGTAACTCTTTCAAATAAATAAAATAAATCTCTAAAAAAATTATTTAAAAAAAAAGCTTAGGGGAGGACTTCAAAGCAAAGTAGAACCATAGATGTGTTTATGAAGAACTCCATGCTGGAGGAGGACGGTGCCTCTTCAGGAGTTGGGTTCACGAGTGCACTTACCTTTTTCAGGTCTGCTGAAAGAGGGGACGTGTCAATGGTCAAGCAGGGCTCGATCCTGTTCCAGAGCACTGCAACAGGCGGTTGCACAGCCGACTTCAACTTCTGCAACTAAGCAGATACAGGCATCACACAACCATGTCTGCCCTGAAGTACAGGGTAGCAACAACTTTACAAAACTGAAAAAAAAAAAAAAAAAAGTTCACAGTGTGAAAACCCAAGTCCATTAACTTACAAAATGCACCCACACTGCCAAGTTGAAAACACAATAACCAAATACCTAAAGAAGTTAAAAAAAAAAATAACCATTTCTTTAAAGCAGTGATTCACTGGGTAATTTCTGAAAAGGTGTCTCCAGGTAAAGTCCTTCATCTATGAGTTTCTCTCCTCATACCAAGTCTGGAGGGAGAAAAGTGAGGGACTGACAGAGAAAACTGTTCCCTCTCTCTTCTAACATTTTTAGGGCCTGAAATACCTGCTGTAGATCAGAGATTCCATCAGCTCTCAAAGGGTCCGGATTTAAGAACTGCAGTAGTCTGCAAAACAGTTGAGAAGGAACGACCTGAAGGAAAAAGTGTTTGTTTCCTCCCTTGCATTGTTATTTTAATTCTTCCTAAGTAGAGGTAAAATGGACTACACATCCCAAGGCAAAGCTATAAAATCATGGCTTGCCCTGTTGTGTCTGGTTTATGAAGACGCCAGCCCATGGGAGCCATGCCAGCTGCATGCTTCCCACTTCCCACCCCGAGCCTGCATCTGTGCTGCAGCAACCCTGGGCCTAGGCCCTTGTGCAGAAAGGGGGCCAGACCATGCTCGGGAATGACTGGTCTACTTCAGTATCTTTATTCTATGGCTGAGAAGACAGGATCAGGGAGGACTTGCCCACTACAGCTTCTGCTAACTCAGAGAAGAAAATCAACACTGCTTTCCTTCAGCCTAGGCCCCAGCCCCAAGTGGGTAAGGACTAGTGACAGCCACAGAGAACTCACAAGCCAGAGGAGATCACAGATGGTGGATCTCTCTCTCTCTCTCTCTCTCTCTCACACACACACACACACACACACACACATACCCAGGGGTCCTCTTTCCTGAAACTTCATTCCTGGAAATGGAGTTGCTTAATGCACAAGCTACAAGACCCAGATGTCCACTCACTGATGAAAAGACAGAGAAAATGTGCTGTATCCATGCAATAGAATATTACTCAGTCATAAAGAAGAACAAAGTACTCATCTATACTATGACAGAGATGAATTTTGAAAGCACTGTACTGAATGAAAGAAGTCAGTTACATATATTACATGTTTCCTTTTATATACAATGGTCAGAATAGGAAAACCCACAGAAAGTAGATCAGTGGTTGCCAGGGGCTACTGCAAATGGATCCGAGTTTCTTTTTGTGCTGCTGAAAACATTCTGGAATTAGACCATGCTCATGGTTGTACAAGTCTCTGAATATACTAAAGCCACTGAACTATGTACGTTTTAAAGTACATGAGGGTGGGGCCGGCACTGTGGCTCAGTGGGTTAACACCATGGCCTGAAGCGCCGGCACCCCATATGGGCACCAGTTCAAGACCTGGCTGCTCCATTTCCCATCCAGCTCTCTGCTATGGCCTGGGAAAACAGTAGAAGACGGCCCAAGTCCTTGGGCCCCTACACCCGTGTGGGAGACCCGGAAGAAGCTCCTGGCTTTGGATTGGCGCAGTTCTGGCCGTTGCAGCCAATTGGGGAGTGAACCATCTGATGGAAGATCTCTCTCTCTCTCTGCCTCTCTTCTCTCTGTGTAACTCTGACTTTCGAATAAACAAATCTTTAAAAAAATAAAGTATATGAGGGTACATCAAGAAGTTCATGGAAAATGGAATTAAGAGATAGAGTCTTGATACAAAACATTTTTGAATTCCATGTATAGCTTTTTGCAAAATATGCATTCCTGTGAACATTTTGAAGACCCTTATTAATACTTTACAGGGTAAACTCTTGTTATATACTATCTCAGTAAAGTTATTTTTAAAGACAAAGAGAGAATCATAGAAGAGACAACATTCCAAAACAAAACCTTACAAGACAGAAAACAGATGGGCAGGTGGTTAACTGCCATGGCCAACCCAAGACAAATGATGCTGAGCTAGCCACAGGAGGCTCAACTCTATCTACACAGAGAAATCTCCAGAAAGTCCAGGGTTGAGGACCAGGCTCCTTTGGTTATGGCAACATCACAGGGAACTAAACAAAGAGGGCAATCTCTGGATCCCCTGGTTCTTCTCAGTGCTCCCACCCTAGGGTACTATCAGGGGCTGGTTCTTGGGAGACAATGAAAGCAGTCTTCACACTGGGGCACCAGAGGCACAGCCGAGGAGGAAGTGTTACCAACTCCAGGTTCTCTGACTCACTTGCAAGCAGCATTTGGCAAGAGGCCACCGTGCAACCCAGACAAGGCTTACTGGGGGCTTATCCTCAAACACTAGAGACAGCACAGCAAGAAGAGGTTTCGCCACCCGACTCCCTCACGGGAGCTGAACAGGTACTTTTACAGGGTTGAGGAGGTGTGAACTCCCCACACACAGCGTGTGGATCAGCACCCAGACTGCACTTCTCCTTGGCTCATTCTCCTTGGCACATGCCATTTTCGTTTGGTTTGCACTTAGCTCAGTGCTCTGTGTAGGTGACTATGGGTTTCTGTACACATGACACACTCAAAAAACAGTGTGCTACTCACTACCATCACCCCAGGAAGGCCACATACGGGTCACCCAGGGGTGTTCTGGGCAGGCATGCAGACTGGGGAAGTTCCTATCATGGCAGTAGGGGATCTTCTGCAGTCAGGGTTTAGATAGTCCTTGTTCCTGACTGGTTTGGAGCTGGGGATGGACACACAGTAAGTCAGGAAGAGCTTAAGGAGAGGGGGACAAAGGTCTCATCGTGTGTAGTGCTGTCTGCTGAGGAAGGACAGCTGAACTCTAAACCTTGGAGGTGTAAAATCCCTTGCCCTCAATTAGACCTTGGCTCTTCTGATGGAGGGGTGGGTGACAGCCCCAGCCAGTGTCAGCCTGACACAGAGCTGCTGGAGCTCATCTGTTCTTCCCTTGAGGAGATGTCTCAGCTCCATCACTGGCTCGCAGTAGTAGGTGGGCTCCTTGGGAGCGGCCTATGGGGCTTAGAAGAGACCTGCTTTACTGGGAGAGGTAGGCCCAGCTGGGGACTCCTTTGCATTTTACTGCAGTAAGGGTGGCCAAGATCCCTCAATAATGGTCCTTTCCACTCTAAGTTGTAAGCAAAACCTGGTCCCCTGGTTGAAACTGGGCATGGGATGATGTCTCCTGAGGAGTTGGCAAACCTGCGCTCCATGTTCCAGGATGACTCTCGACCTGTCCCAGGTTGATCAGGCCCCTGTCTGTGAGGTCAGTGGTAAGGAAAGGTCTTCCACACATCACACCCCTGGGGGCAGTGTGGACCCTGAGGATTGCTTTGGGAAGCTTTTGGTCCATGGTTTGTGTGTTTCTTGGCAGAGCTTGGCTATGGTTTTCTCAAGGATGTGATTCATTTGCTCAACCTTTCCAGTACACTCGGGGAGCCAGGAGGCATGTAACTTATGGCATATTCCTGGGGGCCTGAGAGGGTCTGGGCAACACTTGCTAAGAAGGATGGCCCATTATTACTCTGGAGGGATTGAGTCTAAAATGAGGGATTATCTCCCAAAAGAGGAGTCTACAAAGTTCTACGGCCTTTTCAGTGCAGTGGGAAGGCACCCTCCACTCTGTAAAGGTACAGGTGAACACCAAAAAGTACTGGAGTCCAGATCTAGGGAGCATCTTGTAAAACCCATCTGTCAGTCTTCTGGGTGTGTCCCTCCATGGTGGAGTGGTTTTATCAATGAAGGTAAGACAGGATGGTCTGGGGGATTATTGTGGACACATGACTTCACAGGGCAGGGTCACCTACTTTATGGTTTTTCCCTGTAAAGACCCCATAGATCAGTTTCTACCAGTTCTCTCTCCCACAGCGGGCAGCATCATGGAAGAGTTTAATGAGCTTCTGTTGGTCTGATCCTGGGAGAACTCCACTATTTTTGAGGAACCACTGATATCCTCATCTCGTATCCCAACCTCAGCCTCCTCATATTCTTGCTGGGGCTACTGGGGATGGCTGGGGAACGTGGAAGGATCTATTATTGGGGTCAGCACCTTGTCAGGCTCCGCAGGCTGATCCCCCTCCCCCGTTTGGTGGCCTTCTCTTCCTACTGTTTCCCTGGTCCACGCTGGATGCATCCTCTCAGTAAACAACTGCCACCTGCTGAGGAAGCTGAGCTGCCTCTCAAAGAAGCATGATTAGGTCTTCATGTTTAATACCAGAGTTTTCAGCTCATGACATTCCCCTTTCCTACCATATGGGTGGTGTGGGCATGCAGTTACCAGAAACCTGTACTTTGAATAGGTATAAATATTGAATGTTTTACTTTTTCCCAATTATAAGGCCTGAATCTGAGCGATCAGTTTGTCCTCTTGGTCTGAGGTTTGGGGTGATAGTGCTCCTGCTCTATGGCATCAGTTAAACTCTCCACAGCATAGCCTGCCACCCACACTGCTCCCTCTGTAACAGCCCTTCCATCCGTGTGCCATTCAGCACGCAGGTTCTCGAGGGGCTCGTCCCAGAGGTCAGGCCTGCTAGAGGAGGTCTGTCTTACAGTGACGCTGCAGGCCCCTCACCTGGGCTGGACAACACACTGACGCTGCAGGCCCCTCACCTGGGCTGGACAACACACTGACACTGCGGGCCCCTCACCTGGGCTGGACAACACACTGACGCTGCGGGCCCCTCACCTGGGCTGGACAACACACTGACGCTGCGGGCCCCTCACCTGGGCTGGACAACACACTGACACTGCGGGCCCCTCACCTGGGCTGGACAACACACTGACGCTGCGGGCCCCTCACCTGGGCTGCAAGGTGGACGCATGTTCAGGTTTAAGAGTCTGACAGACCTGTCAGGGCAATCTGGTAGAAGTCTTCTTCCTGTCAGCCAATGGTGCCCTTTGACTTCTAACACTGTCTGCACCTGTTGAAGGGTTTGTGCCTCTATGGGTTGTCCCAGCATCAATTTAGAGGCCTTGTTGACCAACAAGGGAATGGCAGCTCTGTTCTTAGGCAACTGGGCTATCCCTGAACCAGAGAGCTCAGTGGTTCTGAAAAGAATGCACCAGTCTCTGGATAGGTCTTAGCCTTTGAATCAGAACTCCTAAGGCAGCTCCTAACCTACCAGACATAAAAATGAATGGCTTTTCTAGGTTTGGAAGTCCTAGAGCCACGGCGTAGCCCAGCTCTGGCTGTAGGGCCTCCAAGGCCTGCTAGCATTCCGGGTTCCAGAGGTACTTGCTCATCATGCTTTCATGCTTCACATAGGGGTTTTGCCAATAATCCATAACTTGGGATCCAGATGCAGCAGAAACCTGACATTCCCAGGAATCCCTGAAGCTGTCCTAGTTTTGGGCACCAACAGGAAATAACTGCTTTTTTCTATTCCACAGTTAGGACACAAGACCCTGGGTCTACATGTAGACAAACTTGGGCTTTTGAGGGGGAGACTTTGTACCTTATTTATTTTTTATAGTATTATAATCAGAATCTCACTGAGAGGGGCTGGTGATCACAAACCATCTACCTATGATACTAAGGACCATTTTTAGGGTGAGTTCTCTCAGTTCTGTAAGATGGTCCCAAATGGTGGGTCTATCTCTGAAACTCTGAGGAGGCATGGTATAAGTGGACTGTATAGTTTCCCGAGTGTCCAGGTTTCTATACACAAAGGCAAAAAGGTATTAGGACTCTGAGTTAAGAGGAATTAATTTAAAAAGGCATCTTTTTGGTTCAGGACAGTATATAAATGAACCTTTCCTCTCCAGGTATCTGAGTAAGTAGAGTGTATGTGTTTGGGATAACATAGTGACAGGAAAAACCGCCTCACTCACTACCCACAGGTCCTATACTAAGCAGTACTCCCCATTTGGCTTCCTGACTGGGAGAACCAGGGTGCTGCAGGGTAAACTGACAGGCTTAATCAATCCAAGCTCCAGGGACTTCCAGAGCAGGGGCAGATTCCTTTCGTGGCCACTGTCTGATGGGTACTGTCTCTTTCACGGATATTCTACTGGGGAAATGTTATGGGCTAGCCCTGGGGTGGAAGTGTCCCATACAGATGGGTCTACTTGATCTTTAACACTCTCAGGAACACTGGCATGTTCTGGGTTCTTGGGGTTGAGAAGTACTGACAGGCAGCTGCCTGTGATGGCTCACCATCATTTGTACCTGGTCCTTTCTAGGGAGACAGCAACCCCAAGTTTAGCTCAGGAACATATAAAAGGGAGTGGGTTAGACTGGTCTCATAGGCAAGGGGGGAAGTAAACTCTTACCTTAGGTTGACTGTCTGCACCTGTTACCATGCAGTCGCAGTTGGAGAGGGGGCCGACAGGATGAGTCAGGACAGAGTAGGCGGCTCCGGTGTCCACAAGGAACTCAGTTCCCCTACCTGCCACTTCTAGAGTGCCTGGGGTTCTGCTGGAGTGATGGTGAAGGATCGTGCTGAAGTCGGAACCGAGCAGGTGCCTGGGTCTCATCAGGAGGTGACTGCCTGCCTCCCATCCAAGAGGCTGGCCAGGAGGGGTCTCTTGCCAGGGTCCCCCAGTGGCCCTCTAGCCTGCAATAGGCACTCTGGCTGCATCTGTGGCTGGTGTACCCTCTCTGGTTGTCTGGTCTTCTGGGCTTTTGGGGGTTCCTCCTGGAGTGGCTAATTATTTAGGGCAGCAGAAAGCTGCACCACTTTAGCCAATCTATTACCTCTGCTCATCTCCTCTGTCCTGTCTCAACTGCTGGAAGACCCTGAAGTCCTCCTCCGCCATGATCAACAATCGGGTCTGAGGTCCTGCCTCAGTGTTTGTTTCTTCTAATGTCGGGGCTGCCTGAATGATAAAACACCCAGCAAGTAAGGCTCACACTCAGCAGTCGGGATCTGTGCTCATGTATTTCCTAAAGGCCTCGGTGAGCCAGCCCAAAAAGCTGGCTGGTTCTCTTCCTTTTCCTGAATGGTCCCTGTTAACTGTGTCATAATTAACAGGCTGCATCACACACCTTTTCATCCCCTCTGTTATAAGGCAATAAGCTGTGCCATCCTGTCTCTCAGTCTGATCTACAATCCCACTGTGTTCCTGATCTGGAACCACTCTGTCCCTACCTGGGATACTGAGTGGTGACAAAACTGGTTGCTCGTTCTCTGGCCTTCTTGAGGAAATGCACTGGGGGCACAACAAACAACAACATCTTGCCTAGTAAGAGGGTCAAGCTTAGCTTTGTAAATTCACCTCTAAACCTCCACTATCTCAGAAAGCCAGCTAAACTGTTCTTGAGGTAGTCCCAGCTCAGTTACTGAGAAAGAAGCATGGACTTTGGGACTCCACCTTCCCCACCTGCTACTCCTCTTAAAGGAAAGCAGTCTGGGTCATAGAAGGTGGGGTGGGAGAGAAGACAGCTGTTTCTGCAGCCCAGTGGAGGCCCATCAGGAAGGGGACACAGGTGGGTTGTTCCTGATGGTGGTTGTGAAGGGGTGGAAGGCATGGAGGAGGTGACACCAGGGTTAGCGTCTGGGATGCCAACAGGATGAGGACAAACTGGTAGAAGCCAATGGGGGTCAAGGAGCTGGGGTTCTAAAGATGAGGTCAGTAACTAACGGTCAGGGACTGCAGGACGGGGTGCCTAGGAACAGCAGCCATGCAGCCTCAACAGGAATCATGAAGCTTGGGATCCCGACAGAGCTTCAAAAAAATCTTGACCACAAGGAATTTCTCCACATTTTCCCTCAAAACACAAAAACCCAGTTAAAGAATGGTGTTATAAATTAGTGACCTGTTCATGGGCCATGTCTCTTGATCCTCTCCCTGTACTGAGGTCATACCATGTTGAATAAAAAGTAACTTTTTCCTTTTTAGCCATCCAACCTAAACTGTTCCCAAGTGTTTAAGACGCAATCCAGGGGACAGTGTCTGGGATACTTGAAGTGTTTCCCATATGGGCCCTTCAATGGAGTCTGTGGCCTATTATTAAAGGTCCTGGGACTGGGTATTGTCTCCACCAGTGGGCAGCTATCCGTGAATACAAGCACCCTGGTCCTGACCCACCTGCAGATATAAGCAGCAAGAAACAAAGTAACAGTCAAGACCAGAGAGGCAGAAGGATCAGGAGGAAAAATCTCAAATCTGCCTCTATGGACTCTGTGTGGTAGGGGATGATCCCCACCAGTTCTCCATGATCCCTGCTGGGTGATATCCATGGGGCACCTGAATCTGAATGGCTTAGAAGCTCCAGCCACCTTGCAGGTAGTGGGAGCCGTGGCTGGAGGGCAGGAGCAAGATGATGTCCTGGGAGGCAAGATCAGAGTAAAAGGATATCGACTGGGAGTTTTCAGACAGGACTAAACCAAAACCAAAGCTGCAGCTCCAGCAGTCAGCTGTGTTGATTCTACCCAGTAACCAGAGTGCACAGGGGCAACCCACCTGTCCCCTGCTGCGTGATCAGTGCCAGGAGCCAACAGTTTCAACCCACCCCACGTGATGTCTGCCAAGGTGCCTTAAATCAAAATCCAAAACTAAAACCAAAAACCAAGCCCGAGGACTTAAAGAGGAAAAAGAGAGGAAAGAAAAACAGGTGAGAGGAAAGAAAAACAGTGGGTGGGGTAAGCTGGGATTCTGGGAGGTCAGAGAACTCTCCAACAGCAGAGACCCTGAAGCAAAGGCACAGGCAGCCACTGCCCCACTGAGAGAGGGTTCCATCTGTCTGTACACCCACCAACCCTCACCTTCCCCAAGGGGAAATACTCCCTTTGCCAGGTTCCAACCAGAAACATGTTACTGACCCCAGGTTCTTTGGCTCACCTGCAAGTATCAACGCACAAGAGGCCAATGTGCAACCCACACAAGATTCGTTGGGGGTTTTGTGTTGGAGCACAAGGTGGAAAGCATGGCATGAAGAGGTTCTGCCAACTGGTTCTCCAACAGTAGCCGAACAGGTGCTTTTATGGGGTTGGGAAGGTATGGTGGCTCCCTGTTGGCACAAAGCATTTTGGTCTGCACCTGGCTTAGTGTCCTGTGCAGAGGTGCTCTTGTGGTTTTGTTGTTGTTGTTGTTGTTGTTTTTTGCACACAACACCCTCAAAATGGTGGCGTTACTACCACCACCCCAGGAAAGTCACCTATTGTTGCATGAGTTACAGGGGGCAGGTACAGGTTGAGGAAGTCCTTTAGCAGGGCAGCAGGGGTCGTCTGTGGTTAGGATCTGATGCTCCTTGCTCCGATTGGTTTCAAGCTGGATATGGACACATGTCAGGTTGGGAGAGGCTTGACTGCATAGCCCCTGCTTCCATCCTGTCTCAGAAGGACTGTACTTAGAAAGAGGGAGCTTAAGCTAACAACTGAAAAATGACAGTTTGATTGGCTTCTGTCACTCAGCACCCAGGACCCTGGCAAGCAAATCTTGTCCCATGGCAAGAGACAGGAGGACTTTTCCTGGGGCATCTGACCTACTGAGGAGGAAGGACTAGAGACAGACTTCAGAGGTTCCCCCACAGCAGCTAACTCCACGATGAGACTCACAGTCAACGAGCTGTTGGGCACTCAGAAGCCTTAGGAGGCTGGTTAGGCCCCTACATGAAAATAAAAGCAGACAAAGACCACAGCCATCTAGGGAAAACCTCTCACCTTGCAGAGACAAAAATAACTGTATCTTGCAAAAATTAGAAACACTACAGGGAGAAGAAGTCTCCACAAAATTAGTAGTATCCTTAGAGAAATAAGAGAAAACATCACTAAGAGGAAACAAGGGTGGGACATCACATAAGAGAAAAATCCAGCAAAATACAATTTAATATTTGAAATTAAAGACTCAGTAAAATTAGAAGATAAAGTTATGAAAATGTCCCAAAAGTAGAGCAAAAAGAGATGAAATAACAGAAGAAAAAAATGTATTTGTATTTTTAGCATTTTTTAATTCATTTGGAAGACAGGCAGAGAGAATCTTCTATACATTACTTCATTCCCCCAAAAGCCTGCAATAGTAAGGGCTGGACCAGGCCAACACCAGGACTCCATCCAGGTTTCCTACATGCAAATGCACTTGGGTCATCACTGGCTGCTTCCTGGGGTACAAATTAGCAGGAAGTTGGAGTCAGAAGCAGATCCAGGACTCAAATCCAGGCACTCCAATATGGAATGTAGGTGTCTCAAGTGGTATATTAACTGCAGCACCTTACATTTTCTCCAGAAGAATATTAAAGAAAATTTTCCATGACCAGTTCAGGAAATCCAAGATGTGACTCATGGTTCTTGAAAGACAAGAATGTGGTGCAGAAGAGATCAATAAAACAGAAAGGCAAGAGTACTTTCCAAAGTGAGAGACATGAGTTTACCAATGAATAGGATCCACTGGCACTGCAGCATGAAATCTCCCCACACTGGCTCTAACGGGAGAACTGGTTAGTTTCCAAAGAGTTTAAGAAAATGCTTTATGGTTTATTTTCAAAGAGCGTGACCACCCTCAGTCTGGCATAACACAGAGCTCCAGCTACACCTAACGTAGTTTTAAATTTTAACACAAAGTACAAAAAACCCTCAACTGCTAAACTTTCCATAACTCACAAATCCTCCTGTACAAGGCCTCTGCCACAATCAATCCTATATTGCCTCATCTCTTAATCCCATCCAATCCCCTTCCCCCTCCTGTCTGCTCAGCAACTGGTCTGGGCACCCAATCACCTGCCCTGTCTTAGGCAATGTCTGGGAAGATCGTGACTCCCAAAGGACTAGGCCAGTGAAGAACTGGGTAAGGGACGTGTGCACTAGGAGATAAAAGGGTGTTGGTTCTTATCTCAGGTGTGCCTGCCATCAGACACCTGCCTTGCAAAGTCATGAATAAAGCCTCGCTTCTTGCTACTTTCATGTGTCTGAGTCCATCCTTTTGTGGACAGGTGGTCTCAGGTGGGCTTATTTCCCACAGAGGGAAACAGTGGGAAGATTCTTAAATAAGAAATCAGAAAGCAGAGGACCTCTCAGCAACAGAAGCTGGAGACCAGAGGATGAAGCAGAAATGCATTCAAAATGTTCACCCACTCTATGGATCAAGTGTGCCGATAGTTTAAAAGCATTTATGGGAAGTTTCAAAAATTGTATCTTTCATGTTTCCCTTCTCTGGAAGTTACCAAAGGATGTTTTCTACCAAAATAAGAGAGTAAAACCAAGGAAGAGAAAGCTGGGAGGTCTAGGAGAAAGGATTCAGTTCAAGAGTGTTTCCCAAACATGGAGCTCCTCAGGCACAAACCAGGGCAGGCCAGAGGCTCTGGGGAGGTCTCCAAGGAGACACAAGTAGAAATGCAAGGAGTAAGTGTAGACAACAGAGGGGAATCTAGAGCTACATCAGTAAACAAACACATATTCTCTCTTTCTCTCTCTCTCTCTCTCTCTCTCTCTCTCTCTCTCTCTCTCACACACACACACACACACACACACACACACGAAAAGCAACAGAAGATAAGGAACTCCATCACTCTCGGTTCCATGCTCAGAGCCTGTGGACACTGAATGTCCATCTCACAGAATCAGGATGTCGGAGGATGGGATCATGGGAGGAACACATGTGACTTCAAGAGGGAAGAGAAGTGGTAACCAGAGCTCACCAGCCAGTGTACTCTGGCAGAGCACTCTGGTTAGGAAAGACAGCTGCCCAGCATCAGGATTCCACAGCCTCTGTGAAGCTCATTTCAGTCTATAAAGCTTTACTAAGCACTGGTGATGAAACCCTGATATTGAGACAGTATTATAAAGAATACATGTGTTTGGGGGCTACCATTGTGGTGCAGTGGGTTAAGCTGCGGCTTACAACAATGGCATTGTTGTGCCAGTTCAAGTCCCAGCTGCTCTGCTTCTAATTCAGCTTCCTGCTGATGGGCCTAGGAAGGCAAGAGAAGGTGGCCCAAGCACTTGGACCCCTGCCACCCATGTGGGAGATCTGGATGGAGTTCCTGGCCCAGAACTGCCTGTTGGAGTCATTTGAGGGGAGTGACTCAGCAGATAAATCTCTCAAGTTCCCCCAACCCTTTGCTGCCCAACAGCTATGCCTTTCAAACAAATAAATGTATCTTTAAAAAGAACACATGTACTTAGAGAAAAATTTCCATTTTAAGTAAGCGGGTAGTACAAAGTAGGCAAATGTGAAAATGTTTAATGGTAGACAACTGAATAATAAAGAACATATTATAGTAAGAATGAGACAGAGGAAAGACAGGCTAAGAAATGAAAAGAAAGCCACAGGGTCATAGACATTCCAGATGACACACAGGAGCCAACTGGCCAGCACTCCATTCTCCCTGCACCCAGACCACCACCTTAAGCATTCATGAAAGTACTCTCCCTGGCACTTCTGGCTGCAGCAACAACACCCTCTTCACAATAATGCTGTGGAGAGCTGCTACCAACCACATGGAGCTGAAATTCACCACCATTCCCAGCAGACACCGAGGGCCCCTGCTGAAGCTGATGACAGGCTAGAAATCGCACCTCAGGCACAATCTAAGCAGCTTAGACTACACCAAGGGGAGCAGCTTCTCTTGCAGTTATGGGCCCTTCAACTCTGGAGTGGATCCTGACACTCTCCTTGCCACCCAATGATCCAAGAACCCAAAGGACAAGTGGCATGCATTCCCAGAATGGGCAAGAAGACTGACTCTGGGGTGGCCTCTTCCTGAGCTCACTATAATTTGGAGGTTTCAAAATGAGTTATGTGAAAGACATAATTCTAAGGAGAAAGAAACAGAATTGCATGATGGTACTTACAGACTGAGCAACACCATCAGTGCCAAAAACTGGCAGGAAAAGCAAACAAGCTTCAAACAGAGGAGGCTGGTGGATGCTCGACCTTTAACACCATCCTTACTGGCCGGGCAGTATGTGTCACCTTTCCTGACGTTATTACCGTTTTCAACACAGATTTCATTACAGGGCTGTGACACCTGCAGATCATACTTGAGAAAAGGCCGTCTCTTTTTCAGGTTGCCCTCACCAGAGGGCCAGATATGACCGGCACTCGGTTCCCCAGGCTTTGGACATGGCACGGCCAGTCAGGCCGCTCACTCTGGTTGAGGACAGCAGGATCTCCAGGCCACCCTGGGGTATCTAGGAAACCCACTGCTTATTCCTTCTCTTCTGTTTAATCTTGAGCCACTTCAAGGTTCCACCGTAAATAAGACTGCTAGAATAACTGATGTCATTTAACCACAGGGTTCTAAGTAAAAGACACTGAGTGAGAGACAAGACAGAATTTTCGAATATAGAAATAAAAGGGAGTAACATTCAAGAGTTAATTTAGCAGGTTATAATTTAAAACAGAAGAAATCAACTGCAGGGAGACATAAAATCAGGTGCATTAACAGCTACCTCCAAATCTGTGGACTCCATGGCAGCCTTCAAAGTCTGGTCCTGGACTTCTGCGAGGAGCTCCTGCTATGCCAGAGGCCTCTGGGGGTACAGCTAGCACCACCCCCACTTCAACTCCCTGGCCCAGTCAGTGGATAGATTAGGACCCACTCACCTCCCAACTTTCTGCCATTCTAGTGGCTCCAGTGTAGCTGTTGCTATTTCAAATATAAAACTGCTTAGGCTGGTATAGTAATAATAATAAAGAAAACTGACAGGAAAATATTTTGTGGACCACACGAGTATATAATTTACTGTTCTGCTGCCAACAGTTCTCCAGCAGGTAGGAGACCTGTTTAACCCCATAAAACTAGGAGGAAAACAAACACCAACCCATAGAGAATCAACAGCCCCAATTTTGTCTACTTCATTTTATAAACCTGTTCACTTCACAAGAGAATCAGGAATGTGAAGGAAACGACATTCTGGAACAAAGCCCCAAACAGAGACACTGTTGATCAGGAAGGAAAAGCATAGCTCAGAGCCTGCAGGAGTCTTACTGTATAGATATTTTCTGATGAGAACATAGGTTTGAAATTAATAATAAAATATATCAATTCCTCCTTATAATTTTATTACAATCATTTCAATAAACAATTCAGGCAAACAAAAACTCTTACTTCACACAGCCATTCTTCTCATCATAATCCTTCTTCTCAGCCAGGCAAAGTGATTTCTCATTTGGTTTCTGACTTGAAGCACTAGAAATCAAAAAGCATTGTTAAAAATTTGTGAACCTATTTGCCCCAATTTTGAAGATATCTTGGGGCTGGCGCTGTGCGCAGCAGGTTAACGCCCTGGCCTGAAGCGCCGGTATCTCATATGGGTGCTGGTTCTAGTCCCGGCTGCTCCTCTTCCAATCCAGCTCTCTGCTGTGGCCTGGGATAGCAGCAAAAGATAGCCCAAGCCCTTGGGCCCCTGCACCCACGTGGGAGACCTGGAAGAAGCTCCTGGCTCCTGGCTATGGATCGGTGCAGCTCTGGCCATTGCACCCAATTGGGGAGTGAACCATTGGATGGAAGACCTCTCTCTCTGCCTCTCCTCTCTCTGTGTGTAATTCTGACTTTCAAATAAATAAATAAATCTTCAAAAAAATATGAGAAAAACTACATCAAGACAAATAATAATTAAATTGCTCATACTGGTACTATCGATAAAATCTTAAAAGCACTCAGAAGAAGAGACATATGGCAAACAGAGGAACAGAGAAAAAGATGACAGACTTTGCACCAAGAATGATACAAGCAAGAAGGCAGAAGAGCAGTAAGTTTAAAATACAGCAAAGAAGGGACTGTCAATGTAGAATTCTAGACCAAGTGAAAATATTGTTTTCCAAAGTGAAACTACTAATTTTTTCAGACATACAAAGCTAAAAGAATTCATCACCAGCAGTTATCTGGTTTAGAGGCAAATGTTCCAACTTAACTACATACTAAGGCTACAGTGTAGTTAGTTAAATTTTTCTGAAAGATACCTGAGTGTTTAAATCAAAGTCATTTTCAAGACATACTAAAAGGCAGTCATAATCAAAACAGCTTGGTACTGGTACAAAAACAGATGGATAGACCAATGGAACAGAATAGAAATGCCAGAAATCAATCCAAGCATCTACAATCAACTTTATATTTGACCAAGGAGCTAAAACCAATCCCTGGAGCAAGGACAGTCTCTTCAACAAATGGTGCTGGGAAAACTAGATTTCCACATGCAGAAGTATGAAGCAGGACCCCTACCTAACACCTACACAAAAATCCACTCAACATGGATTAAAGACCTAAATCTATGACCTGATAGCATCAAATTATTAGAGAATATTGGGGAAACCCTGCAAGACATTGGCACAGGCAAAGAGTTCTTGGAAATGACCCCAGAGGCACAGGCTATCAAAGCCAAAGTTAACAAATGGGATTACATCAAATTGAGACACTTCCTTACTGCAAAAGAAACACTCAGGAAAGTAAAGAGGCAACTGAATGGGAGAAATATTTGTGAACTATGCAACTGATAAAGGACTAATAACCAGAATATATTAACAGATCAAGAAACTCCACAACAACAAACAACCCAGTTAAAAAATGCACAAAGGACTTAAACAGACATTTGTCAAAAGAGGAAAAGAGACACACGCTCAGGATCACTAGTCATCAGGGAAATGCAAATCAAAACCCCAATGAGGTTTTACCTCACCCCAATTAGAATGGCTTTCATACAGAAATCAACAAACAACAAATGCTGGCGAGGATGTGGGAGAAAAGGTACCCTAGTCCACTGTTGGTGGGAATGTAAATTGGTAAAGCCATTATGGAAGACAGTAGGGAGATATCATATGACCGAGCCATCCCACTCCTGGGAATTTACCCAAGGGAAATAAAATCAGCAAACAAAAGAGTTATCTGCACCCCCATGTTTACTGCAGCTCAATTAACAATAGCAAAGACATGGAATCAACTTAAATGCCCATCAACTAAAGACTGGATAAAGAAATTATAGTATATGTACTCTATGGAATACTACACAACTGTAAAAACAAAAATGAGATCCAGTCATCTGCAACAAAATGGATGAGGTCCAAAAGGGACAAATACCATATATTCTCCCTGATCTGTGATAACTAACACAGCACCTAAAAGGAAATCTGTAGAAGTGAAATTGGTACTCTGAGAAGCAATGACTTGAACAGCACTTGTCTTGACTGTCAAGGAACATTTTTTTCTTTTCCTTAATGGATAATGGGACTGGGAATGGGGGGGGGGGAGGAGGAGGAGGAGGTGAGGTGGAAGGGCAGGTATGGTGGGAAGAGTCACTATATTCCTAAAGTCATACTTATGAAATTTGTACTCATTAAAGGTTTCTTTGGGAAAAAATGTCATAATAGATTCTAGTATATAAATACATCACATGCCATCTACAGCATATAGTCCAGGAGGGGAAAAGTAGAACACTATCTTAAGTTCTTAGACTACAAAGGAAGTGGTATAGTGTGATGGCTTTTCTGTGGTTTCTTTAATGTTATGGACACATATCTTGATGAGACAAGTTTATAGTCAAAACCCTTGATACTCATCTTTAAGGAGATGACAATCCAGGCTTTGCTCCCCACTAACTCTTAACCCCCTAAGTAATCCTGCCCTCTGGTCTGTGTATACCCATGCTCCATACCCAGACCACCCCATGCTGGCCTTCACTGGACCTGCCTTACAGAAACTACTCTGTCCAACAAGGAAATAAGGTCATCTAGCACCCATTTTCATTGAGTTTTGTTGCTAAGCAATCATCACATGATTTTTCCTTTACATTAATATATGTTCAATCAGATAGGCATATGGCCTAGTGGTTAAGACAACAGTTAGGAGGCTCATGTCCCACATCAGAGTGCCCAGATTCCATTCCTAGCCTCAGCTCCCAATTCCAGTTTCCTGACAATGCAGACGTTAGGAGGCAGCATGATGTGAGCTGGGTTCCTGCCTGCTACACCGGAGACTTGAGTTGAGTTCTGGGTACCTGGTTTCAGCCTGGCTCAGTCCTGGTCATTGCAGGTATTTTGGGTGGGAACCAGTGGATTGGAGCTGTCTATCTCATTCCTTGTCTCTCTGCCTATATATGTATGTGTACCATTTATAAATAAATGTGAGATTATTTATTTTAAGGGCAGAGTAACAGAGACAACTAGAGACAGAGATTGTCTAGCCCAGGTCCACCTTCCAGAGGCCTGCAACAAGCATGGTTGAGTCAGGGTGAAGCCACCAGGAATGCCATCCAGGTCTCCCACATGGATGGCAGGGGCCCAGGCACTTGGGCCATCATCTGCTGCCTTCCCATGAACATTAGCAGGGAACTGGATTGGAAACAAAGCAGCTGGAACTCAAACTGGCATTCCAATTCGGGATATGGGTGTCTCAAGTGGTGACTTAACCTGTTGTGCCACAACACTAGTCCCTTCATATCCCTGGGTTTTAATCTGTTTAATCTCTGGGTTTATTAAATCTGTGGGTTCAAGAAACCACACATCGAAAAATGCTCAGATGGGGCTGGCGTTGTGATGTAGTGGATAAAGCCACAGCCTGTGACACTGGCATCCCACATCTGTACTGGTTCGAGTCCCAGCTGCTCCACTTCCAATCTAGCTCCCTGCTAATACACCTGGGAAAGCAGCAGAGGATGGCCCAAGTACTTGGGCCCCTGGTACCCATGTGGGAGACCTGGAAGAAGCTCCTGGTTTCGGTATGGCCCAACTCCAGCCACTGTGGCCACCTGGAGAGTGAACTGGCAGATAGAAGATCTCCCTCTCTCCCTCTCTCTCTGTAACTCTGAATTTCAAATAAAGGGAGGAGAGAATTTCCACTTCTGACTATGACCTTGTCTGAATAAGATCGAAGTCGGTGAACTCAAAAGGCTTCCATAGCCCTGGCAACTCATGACTAGAGCCTAGAGAGAATACTGACTCCATAAACAAGAGTGTCAAATTGTTAAGTCAACAGCAGGAGTCACTGTGTACTTACTCCTCATGTGGGATCTCTGTCCTTAATGTGCTGTCCAATGTGAATTAAAGCTATAACTAGTACTGAAACAGTATTTTACACTTTATGTTCTGTGTGGGTGCAAACTGATGATATCTTTACTTAATATATACTAAATTGATCTTCTGTATAGAAAGATAATTGAAAATGAATCTTGATGTGAATGTAATGGGAGAGGGAGCAGGAGATGGGAGGGGTGCGAGTGGGAGGGAAGTTATGAGGGGGGGAAGCCATTGTAATCCATAAACTGTACTTTGGAAATTTATATTTACTAAATAAAAGTTAAAAAAATACTCAGAAAAAAATCTATGTCTGCACTGAACATGTGCAGATGCCTTTCCCTGTGATTATGCCCCAAACAATACAGTCTAATGACTACTGGCATAGCAGCCACGCTGTACTAGTCACAGAAGTAATCTAGAGATGATTTAGCACATGGAAATGTGCATGGGTCACACAAGAGACTCGAGTGTCTGTAGACTTTGGTTTCATGGAAACAGTCTCCCACAGAGAAGACAACATTACACTACAGGCTCTACCCAATTATGCTGAATTTTTAAATCATACCTTGTTGCTGGGATATCTGGGTCGGCATATATGGTTATTCCTCTTTTTGTTGGCCAGTATGCTGAAGATTCAATACACTTCAATAAGAAAAAAAAAAGTATGTCAGCAACATACAGATATAGACATTTCTTTTTAAATAAAAATCCATGGGAATTATTCTCAAGAGGAACCAGTCCAGGTAATTTTCATATACAAAACAATCTGCTGAGACAAAGAACGCAAAGGCAGATGATTACAGGTTACACCCCTGCTGGAGTCACTAGACGGAAGAGAAGGCAGCTTTACAATGTCCCATAATGATACTCACCATTCTCGCCAAAACTACTGCAGGGCAGTTAGAACTGAAATAAACATTTTTAAATAAAAGATTAATTTATTTAGTTGAAAGGCAGAGTTAAAGGGACAAAGGGAGAAGGTGGGAGAGAAAGACATTGATCTTCCATCCACTGGTTCACTCCCCTAATATAGCTCAACTTCCAGGACTGGGCCAGGCCAAAGGCAGGAGCCTGGAACTCCATCTAGATCTCCCACACAGGGCCCAAGGGAGGGGCCCAAACTTGGGCCATCCTTTTGCTGCTTTCCTAGGCATATGAGCCGGGAGCTGGACTGGAAGCGGAACAACAGGAACTAGAACTTGTACCCTACGAGATGCTGCTGCTGAAGGCAGCAGCTTAACTGGCTGAGCCACAATACCAGCCCTGCAACAAACTATTAAGAGTGTCCCAGAATGCCAGGTTTTCACAGTCCTAAATGAGAACACCTAATTTTGCAGAGGCCATTAGTCCCATAAACAAGAGCTTGGTAGGAGGGGAGCTGGAGCTCTTTCAAAGTAACCAAACATGTAAAGTCTGGTTTCATAAACAAAACTATTGTAGCCAAGGATTTTCCTAATAGAAACCATGTTTTTGGTTCCTAATAGACTCTAAAGAATATTATTAACATTTTGCAAATTGTGTATAAAATGAGCATTTTAAAAACACAACTTTATTGGGCCAGCACTGAGGTGTAGCGGGTTAAGCTGCCGCCTGCAGTGCCGGCATCCCATATGGGTGCCAGTTCGAGTCACAGCTGCTCCACTTCTGATCCAGCTCTCTGCTATGGCCTGGGAAAACAGTAGAAGATGGCCCAAGTCCTTGGGCCCCTGCAGTCACCTGGAGACCCAGAAGAAGCTCCTGGTTCCTGGCTTCAGATCAGCCCAGCTCCAGCCACTGCGGCCAGCTGGGGAGTAAACCAGCAGGTGGAAGACCTCCCTCTCTCTCTCTCTCTCTCTCTCTCTGCGTCTCCTTCTGTGTAACATTGACTTTCAAATAAATAAATAAATCTTTAAAGGAAAATACAACCTTATTTTCATCTTTTAAAGAGAGGCACTGCTGTTTCTTTTCAGATTTCTTTTTAGGTGAATCTCTCAATGAATCCATATTACAATTCACATCTTTATCTGAAAAAGAAAAACAGTGATAAAAAAGCTACTTTGAAAGGTGTTATTGATAGAAAGGATACCAAAAAATTAATAAAAATAAACACCATTATGAAATCTTAATACAGGAAAATACAAAATAGGACTTTACATGGAATTTAAAATCTTGTGTCACAATACCAGATTTCAGGACATACTACAGGGCAGTTGTAATCAAAACAGCATGGTACTGGTACAGAAACAGATGGATAGACCAATGGAACAGAATTGAAACACCAGAAATCAACCCAAACATCTACAGCCAACTTATATTTGATCAAGGATCTAAAACCAATTCCTGGAGCAAGGACAGTCTATTCACTAAATGGTGCTGGGAAAACTGGATTTCCACATGCAGAAGCATGAAGCAAGACCCCTACCTTACACCTTACACAAAAATCCACTCAACATGGATTAAAGACCTAAATCTACGACCTGACACCATCAAGTTATTAGAGAACATTGGAGAAACCCTTCAAGATATTGGCACAAGCAAAGAGTTTCTGGAAAAGACCCGGGAGGCACAGGCAGTCAAAGCCAAAATCAACTATTGGGATTGCATCAAATTGAGAAGTTTCTGTACTGCAAAAGAAACAGTCAGGAGAGTGAAGAGACAACCGACAGAATGGGAAAAAATATTTGCAAACTATGCAACAGATAAAGGGTTAATAACCAGAATCTACAAAGAGATCAAGAAACTCCACAAAAACAAAACAAACAACCCACTTACGAGATGGGCCAAGGACCTCAATAGACATTTTTCAAAAGAGGAAATCCAAATGGCCAACAGGCACATGAAAAAATGTTCAAGGTCACTAGCAATCAGGGAAATGCAAATCAAAACCACAATGAGGTTTCACCTCACCCCAGTTAGAATGGCCCACATACAAAATCTACCAACAACAGATGCTGGCGAGGATGTGGGGAAAAAGGGACACTAACCCACTGTTGGTAGGAATGCAAACTGGTCAAGCCACTATGGAAGTCAGTCTGGAGATTCCTCAGAAACCTGAAGATAACCCTACTGTTCGACCCAGCCATCCCACTCCTTGGAATTTACCCAGAGGAATTTAAATTGGCAAACAAAAAAGCGGTCTGCACCCTAATGTTTATTGAAGCACAATTCACAATAGCCAAGACCTGGAACCAACCTAAATGCCCATCAACGGTAGACTGGATAAAGAAATTATGGGATATGCACTCTTTAGAATACTATACTGCAGTAAAAAACAATGAAATTCGGTCCTTTGCAACAAAATGGAGGAATCTGGAACACATCATGCTGAGTGAAATAAGCCAGTCCCAAAGGGACAAATATCATATGTTCTCCCTGATCAGTGACAACTGACTGAACACCAAAAAGGAAACCTCCTGAAGTGAAATGGACACTATGAGAAACGGTGACTTGATCAGCATAGCCCTGACTGTTAATGAACAACTTAATACGTTATCCCTCTTAGTATTTTTTTGTCTGTTCTACTTAATATGACTGGTTTAATTCTGTAATTAATACACAGTTATTCTTAAGTGTTGAAATTTAACTGAAATGTGATCCCTGTTAAACATAAGAGTGGGAATAAGAGAGGGAAGAGATGTACAATTTGGGACATGCTCAAGCTGACTTGCCCCAAATGGTAGAGTTAGAAACATACCAGGGGACTCCAATTCAATCCCATCAAGGTGGCATGTACCAATGCCATCTCACTAGTCCAAGTGATCAATTTCAGTTCAATTGATCATAATGAAAGGACTAAGAGTCAAAGGGAGCACATAAACAAGTCTAGTACCTGCTAACACTAACCGATAGAATAAATAAAGGGGAGAGTGATCCAACATGGGAAGCGAGATACTCAGCAGACTCATAGAATGGCAGATGTCCTAAACAGCACTCTGGCCTCAGAATCAGCCCTAAAGGCATTCTGATCGGGCTGAAAAGCCCACGAGAGTATTTCAGGCATGGAAAGCCAAGACACTCTGGCAAAAAAAAACCAAAACAAAACCTAAATGAAAGATCTCTGTGAGTGAGATCCCAGTGGAAAGAACAGGTCTTCAAAGAAGGAGGTACCTTTCTCTGAAGGGAGGAGAGAACCTCCACTTTTGATTATGACCTTGTCTAAACAAGATAAGAGTCGGAGAACTCAAAAGGCTTCCATAGCCTTGGAAACTCATGACTGGAGCATAGGGAGATTACTGATGCCATAAACAGGAGTGTCAATTTGTAAAGTCAACAACAGGAGTCACTGTGCACTTACTCCTCATGTAGGATCTCTGTCCTTAATGAGACTTAATGCTATAACAAGTACTCAAACAGTATATTTCACTTTGTGTTTCTATGGGGGTGCAAACTGTTGAAATCTTTACTTAATGTATACTAAACTGATCTGTAAAAAAAAAAAAAAAAAGAAGAAATTATCAATTCCCAACTTGACTCTCACTGGGATGAAACATGACAATAGGTCTGATCTGATTTCATCATCATTTAAAAAATCATCTATTATTTTTCACTTTATGTTTCTGTGTGGGAGCAAACTGTTGAAATCTTTACTTAATGTATGCTAAACTGATCTTCTGTATATAAAGAGAATCGAAAATGAATCTTGATGTGAATGGAAGGGGAGAGGGAGTGGGAAAGGGGAGGGTTGCAGGTGGGAGGGACGTTATGGGGGGGAAGCCATTGTAATCCATAAGCTGTACTTTGGAAATTTATATTCATTAAATAAAAGTTAAAAAAAAAATCTTGTGTCAACCCTGACTGTTAAGAAAAAGGTTCTAAAAATTCCCCTATCAGTTTAATGAAAAATGAAACATAATTTATTTTCCCAACTTAGCAGAGATCTTTTCCAAAGAAGGCAACAGTCTTATCTCCCAACACATAATTACAATGCGACTTTGACTCCCATAGCAAGATGGGATCTACGAGTATTTTACTTTCCCATGAACCTGAGTGGGTTCATCAAAGACATGGGAGTGATGCTGCATGACTCTAAGGCTAGATCACAACAAGACTTGCTCTCTTGGACACTCACTGTTGAAACCCAGCCACCAGGTTGGGAGGTGCCCAAGCAACACAAGGCTGCTACAGGTCAGACAACAGCCTCAGCTGAGGTTCCAGCCCAAAGCCAGCATCAACTGCCAGAACCTGACTACACAGTCTTCAGGTGAATCCCAGTGTTTGGTTACCATCAGCCTCTATGTCTTTCCAGCTGAGGCCCAAGACACTGAGAAACAGTGACAAACACTCCTGGGGGCCACTCTGAGGTCCTGATCACAGAATCCAGAGCATTATAAAATGGGGAGATTTGTTGTAACTGGAATACTGACTGTAAGTCAGTTTCAGCCAAGTTCAGGTTCACAACTATGCACATCACTTCTTTTAGGGGTACACAGAACAATAGATACCTGCACTACATGAGCTCTGAAGGACCCATTGTACCTTCTCTGCCCTACTCTTCCTCAAATACGACTCTAGTTCCTTGTCCTCTGATATACAGCCATCTCTCTGCTACACCAGCTCTGTCCTGTGCATCTCACTTTATCATGCAACAGACACAGAGGGCCATCGATCGCTGTAGTGCAGTGAGCTAAAGGCCCGGCCTGCAGTGCTAGCATCCCATATGGGCACCAGTTCTAGTCCAGGCTGCTCCTCTTCCAATTCAGCTCTCTGCTATGGCCTGGGAAAGCAGTACAAGATGGCACAAGTCCCTGGGCCCCTGCACCTGCATGGGAGATCAGAAAAAACTCCTGACTCCTGGCTTCAGCTCAGCTCAGCTCTGGCCATCACAGTCATTTGGGGAGTGAATCAGTGGATGGAAAATCTCTCTCTCTGGCTCTTCCTCTCTCTGTAACTCTTTCATAAATAAAATAAATCTTAAAAAAAAAAAAAGACACAGAAGCTACCAGAAAACAGGATGATGGGCACCTGCATTTGTCCTAGTGGTTATGAGACCCACATCCCACACAGGAGCACCTGGACTTGATTCCTGGCTACAGCTTCTCATTGCAGCTTCTTCCTAATGCAGACCCCAGAAGGCAGTGGGGATGTCTCAAGTAACTGGGTACCTGCCACCTACATGGGAGACCCGGGTTGTGTTCCTGGTTCTCAGCTTCAGCCTGGCTCATCCTTGGCCACTGTGGGTGTTTGGGACGTAAGCTAGCAGATAGAAATTCTCTCTCCCTATACCTTAAAATAAATTTAAAAAAAATTTAAGATGAAAGTAAACAAGCTGAATCTGAATAACCCAGGAGGTATAAAAAATTCTAAAGCACTCTCTTTCAAATATCTTCATCATGGATTGGCGCTGTGGTGTAAAGCCACCACCTGCAGTGCTGGCATCTGATTTGGGCATCGGTTCAAGTCCTGGCTGCTCCACTTCTGATCCAGCTCTCTGCTATGGCCTGGGAAAGCAGAAGATAGTCCAAGTCTTTGAGCCCCTGCACCCATGTGGGAGACCAGGAAGAGGCTCAGCTCCTGGAATTGCAGCCCTCTGGGGACTGAACCAGCAGATGGAACACCTGTCTCTCTCCCTCTGCCTCTCTGTAACTCTGCCTTTCAGATAAATAAATAAATCTTAAATAAATCTTCATCAGCTAAGCCTAAATCTGATTTTGAGAAGTGAAAACAATCATTTAGTGAATACTACAGATAATCAAGCTGGGTATTTACAGGTTGTAAAAATTGAGGCATGACTTCCAAGGAAGGGAATCCAACCCCACATCATCTCCTAGGAACCTCCAGAGGCAGTTCCAGCAGTGTTCACTCTAAGTACTAATAAGAAAACCAGCCATTAGACACTAAACTACTGAAACAAAGAGCTAACACGGCAATGTGAGCTGATACCGCATTCTGGTCTGATCCTTCTCTAAGGTACTGTGCAGGCCAGGCATGCGTAGCTGGGGTCTAGAATTACACTACCTGTTTGGGGGTGCAGCATCTCAGCTGAGAACACAAACTCCAATCTGGAGCTGGAGTAGAGGTAGTAGTTGAAATTCACAAAGAGAAAATGTCCACACAAGATCAGCCTTCAAACAAAAAGCACAAAGTAGTGCAGTGCCATCAATACATGGCAATCAAGAAACAAAGCGTGGGAAGGGAGATTCAGGCCTGAAATAAAATAACGGTCTGAAAGGATTTTTAAAAAGATGTAAAAGTCTGTAAAACTATTTAGAACACCAGCGAGAATAAGGAATAGTATTCATGGAACAAAACAGTTGGATATAAAAAGGCAGGCAAACAAAAACAATTAGGCAATAAAAAGTCTTTAAACTGAAAACTCAAAAGATAAATACTAGACTGGAAACAAAGAGGATGACATTCAAAAAATTAAGAAAACCTCTCAGAAATCAGTTCATTTAAAGTAAAAGTAAATACAAAATAGAAAAAAAGGAGCTTGGTGGGCACTTAACCTAGCAGTTGAGACACACACATCCATGTCAGCACACCTAGGTCACCTGGCTCTGGCTCTGGCTCCAGCCTCCTGCTAATGCTGACTCTGGGAGGCTATGGTGACAGCTCCAGTAATCTGATTCCTGCCTCCCACTTAGAAGACTCGGATAGCATCCCAGGCTCCCAGCTTCAACCCCAGTCCAGCCCAGGCATTCTGGGATGTGAAACAGCAAATGCAAGTGTTCTCTCTGCCTCTCAAATAAATAATTTTTCAAAAGAAAAAAGAAGGCTAAGAGAAAAGGATGAGAGATGAAGAAACACTAATCTACAGAAGGAAAGGAGGAAAAAAAATCCGTCAAACATGTTACTAACATCAGGGCCACTGTGGCACAGCAGGCTAAGCTGCTGCCTGTGATGACAGCACTCCCTATGAGTGCCAGTTTGAGTCCCAGCTGCCCCACTTCTGATCCAGTTCCCTGCTAGTGCTCCTGGGAAAGCAGCTGACCATGGCCCAAGTACCTGGGCCCTTGAAAAACACATGAGACCCAGATGGAGCTCTGGGCTCCGGGCTTTGGCCTGGCCCAGGCCTGGCTACTGCAGCCATTTAGGGCATGAACCAGCAGATGAAGATGTCACTTGTTCTCTCTTCCTCTCTCTGTAACTCTGCCTTTTCAATAAATAATTTTTTTAAAAAAAGTTAACTTCTAATGACACCAAAAGAGACAGATATAAATATGTGTGTGTATGGACACACATACACATCAACTCCTGATTTTCTTTTTAAGATTTATTTATTTATTTAAAACAGTTAGAGAGAGACAGAGAGAGGTCTTCCATCCAATGGTTCACTCCCCAATTGGCCGCAATGGCCGGAGCTGCACCAATCTGAAGCCAGGAAACAGGAGCTTCTTCCAGGTTTCCCACATGGGTGCAGGGGCCCGAGGACTTTGGCCATCTTCTACTGCTATCCCAGACCATAGCAGAAGCTGGATCGGAAGTGGAGCAGCCGGGTCTTGAACCGGCGCCCATATGGGATGCTGGCGCTTCAGGCCAGGGCTTTAACCCGCTGTGTCACAGCGCCGGCCCCAACTCCTGATTTTCAATACATAGAAAAGATAATAGATGTACAGATGTACACACACGCCAAAGACATACATATCCTTGCTTCTGTCCACAGGAGTGCCTCAGAGCAATGGTACCCTAACAACCACACCTGGCTCCCAGATTTTGGCTGAAAAATGCCATTCCCTATGAAAGGAAGCCAGGGCAATTTAGAAGAGCTGCTGATTTCTGTTACAGATAGGAATCCACATTAATATGCTCATGAATACATGAGCAAATACAAGGGACAGAAGTCTTTACATGGTTTCCCAGCACCTGTCTGCAAAGCCCTCACAATGGGCAAGAGCACAGCTTTCAGTGGAGAAGCCCGGCGGGCTCCACCTTCCTCAGTGATACAGTGAACTCCATCAGGAACAGGGCCAAGGGAAACCCTGCGTCGTCTGGCAGGACGGGACGGGATGAACAGCCCAAGGCAAGGCTGAAGGACACGGCGCGCAGTCAGGTAAGGCATCAGGAAGGACCGGGGAACAGCTCCCGACGGCACAGCACTCAGGAGACGATCACTAAAGCAGTTCAGTGGCGCTAACCCGCATCCCTCCACTATCAGCAGAATCTGACTGGGGTCTGAGGGTTACAGGGTCACAAGGGTGCCTGCTACCATTCCATTCCGCTTTTGATGGCTGTTGTGGATATTTGGGGGAATGTCCTTGTCTGATGAAGAAACACTCAGGTATTAGGGAACGATGGACATTAAGGCAGCAACTTTTTTTTTAGTGGTTTTGGGAAAAACACTCTTTACAATGTTCTCCAACTTTTTAGAATGTCTGGGATTATTCTAAAAATACTTCTACTGAGAAGATGGATGCAAACTCCGCAGAAGCAGATGAATCGCCAGAATAGCACCTGACTTAGAGTAAGTGCTTCATAAAGGTCTTTAGAAGGAATGACTGTGGACAGGGGTACGGGAGCTCATCTGTCACAGAAATCATGACCATGTCTACAGCTGACAAGCCTCAAAACAGTAAAAAATACACATATGTAATTATTTTTAAAGTTCAGAATTAAATATCAAAATAAAGAGCTTTAAAATAAAAAGGTTTATGTCTGGGGAGCAACCTAGGATGAGACAAGTATGAACAGGAGGGGCCAGTGCTATGGCGCAGTGGGTTAAAGCCCTGCCCTGAAGCACCAGCATCCCATATGGGCGCCGGTTCTAGTCCTGGCTGCTCCTCTTCCAATCCAGCTCTCTGTTATGGCCTGGGATATCAGAAGATGGCCCAAGTGCTTGGGCCCCTGCACCCACGTGGGAAACCTGGAAGAAGCTCCTGGCTCTTGGCTTTGGATTGGCGTAGCTCTAGCCATTGCGGCCATCTGGAGAGTGAACAAGTGGATGGAAGACCTCTCTGTCTGTAACTCTGTCTTTCAAATAAAAAAAAAAAAATAAATCTTCCCAAAAAAAAGTATGAACAGGAGAAAATCACTTTCCATGACAGCCATTTTATGCTATTTGTTTGACCAACCATTAGCAAAGCATTACTCTTTGGTTTTAAAAAATATATGTAATGTAGAATGGGCATTTGGCCTAGCAACTGACGTTCATGTTTCATATTGTGGTGCCTAGGTTCAATGCCTGACTTAGGCTCCCGACTCCAGCTTCCTGCTAATGCAGACCCTGAGAGACAGCAGCGATGGCTTTAGTGATCAGGGTCCTGCTACACATGTCAGAGACTTGGACTGAGTTCCTGGCTCCTGACTTCAGCACCCCCCAACCTGGCCCTGGGCTGTTACAGGCACATGGAGACAACACATGGGGGCAAGCTCTCTCCCTTCCTGCCCTTTCTGTCTCTCAAATAACTTAATTTTTAAAAATTAAAATAAAATTATATAAGGCAATTTCAAAGAGAAATAGCAAAAATTAATTGAAATACAGTTAAAATAGCTTTTTACAAGGATTAAAGGAAAATAATTACATGCATAAACAACATCTAACAATTTTGCTTTTTTACATAACCATCTAGTCATACTTCACATCAGCTTTTGTTGGTTCACTATAACATTTTCCTTTTCAAAGATATGCATGAGAGGCCAGCATTATGGCACAGCAGATTAAGCAGCCACTTGTAAGGTATGAACCATGTATATTTTTTAAAAAGATTTATTTATTTATTCGAAAGGGAGAGAGAGAGAGAGGTTTTCCACTTGCTAGTTCAGTTCCCAAATGGCCACAACATCTGAGACTTGCCCAGGCTGAAGCCAGGAGCCTGTAACTCCATCTGCGTCTCCCATGTGGGTACAGGGGCCCACATACTTGGGTCATCTTCTGATTCCACAGTTTTCCAAGGTACATTAGCAGGGAACTGGATCTAAAGCAAAGGAACAGGATTCAAACAAGCACTACGACACAAGATGTGCGCGTTGCAAGTGGCTGCACATTTCATTCTACCTTTCAAATAGATTAATAAAAACTTTAAAAAAAAAAAAAAGAAAGAAGCCAACAGATTTCACCCTGGTGCAACATTCTAATTCATCAAATATCTACACAAGATATGAAATCAAAGACTGGTGATCTCTGCCCTCCTCAGTGTGTCTTCCTTGCCTGTACACGCTTGATTGCTTGAAAGAAAACTCAGCCACAAAAGCATATGTACAGCCTGAGAACACACCACTGGCCTAGGCCAGGCTGAGAAAAATCCGTACCACACACAGACAAGCTCTAAGGATGCACCATAGGGCCAGTTACCACTGACAGCACCTATGTCACAAACTGGCTCCACTAGAGAGCAAGCGAGCGAGCGAGCGAGCGCGAGAGCGCGAGAAGCTACCACAGCCCCTCTAAACAACCTTCATAAGCTTTAGACAGATAAGAGTATTCTCTTACTCTGCCTATGAAATAAGCCGAAGTAGTAGAACTCACCCAGCACTGCAGCAGTTGGCTCCAGGTCACCAACAACATCCTTGCACCTCGTATGCTGCAGAGAATGTGTCAGCAAATTTAAACCATGAGAATCTGATCAAAAGAACAAATTTTAGGATTAAAGCTTGAAATAAAACTCCAAATTACATGATTTCTGTTCTTATTGGTGCTTTAAAGAACAAAATACCTGGGTGGGGACAGGAATGTGAGTGACATTTAAAAAATCATTTCCACAGTCTACAACTGCCCCTTCTTCATACCTTATAGAAAAATACATTTTAAATAAATAACTCTTTAAAAAAAGATTTATTTGAGAGGTAGAATTACAGACAGAAGAAGAGACAGAGAAAAGTCTTCCATCTGCTGGTTCACTCTGCAAATGGCTCCAACAGCCAGAGCTGGGCCGATCCGAAGCCAGGAACCAGGAGGCTTTTCCGAGTTTCCCACATGGGTGCAGGGGCCCAAACAATTGGGCCATCTTGTGCTGCCTTCTCATATGCATTAGCAGGAAGCTGGATCACCAAGACTTGAATTGGCACTCTGTGTCACAAGCAGCCACTCAACCCACTCCACTACACCACAACACTGCCCCCAGTTTTAGACGTTTTGTTTATTTGAAAGGCAGAGTACAGGGAACAAAGAGAGACAAAGAGAGAGATCTTCTATCTGTTGACTCACTATCCAAAGGATATTCCTTTTGCTGATTTAAAGTCACTGAAAAGTGGATTTTCCTCAAATTGAGTTTCACAGCTAAAACAGATTGCAATTTCGAGGTTGCAATTTCCTTAGAACTGATGAATATTTGAGCAAAGTTAAAGATGTTCATCTAATAAATTGATTGCTGTGAGGTACAGGCTAAGACTGCCATCCACATGGGAGACCCTGATGGAGTTCCAGGTTCCTGATTTTGGCCCGGCCCAGCTCTGATTGTTGTGGCCATTTGGGAAGTGAACCAGTGAATGGAAGATCTCTTTACTTTTTATTTACTTTTTTAAGATTTATTTTATTTATTTGAAAGAGTTACACAGAGAGAGAAGGAGAGGCAGAGAGAGAGAGAGGCCTTCCAATCGCTGGCTCACTCCCCAAATGGCAGCAATGGCTGGAGCTGTGCTATCCGAATGAAGCCAGGAGCCTCCTCCGGGTCTTCCCACGTGGGTGCAGGGGCCCAAGGACTTGGGCCATCCTCTACTGCTTTCCCAGGCCACAGCAGAGAGCTGGATTGGAAGAGGAGCTGCCGGGACTTGAACTGGCACCCATATGGGATGCTGGCACTGCAGGTGGCGGCTTTACTCACTACACCACAGCGCCGGCCCCAGAAGATCTTTTTCAACTCTCCTTCTCCATCACTCTGCCTTTCAAATAAATAAATATTTTTTTTTAAAGTGTGTTTAAAACTTATTCAAAAACTTACTTTGCAAATAACTTTAAGCTGCAGACATCTGGACTTCTGAAAACATAATGTTAACAAGAAACCAGAATTGTTTCGTCCTGGTCTCACGTAAACAAACTGCAGCAGTTTCAGGACCTTAAAACCTATCTCAGACTCATCAGGATTAAACTTTAAACAGTCCAAGTCTTTGTCTCCACATGGGGAAAAGTTGGCACAATAACTCCTATCAATACAGTAAGGTCGTGAACAATCTGAGAGAAATACAAGTTGGTCAGAGAATTCACTCACCTTCCATTCTTTGGAAATATTTTCCTTGCAAAAACATTGGCCAAAGAGTAAGAGCTGGGTTGAGTTTCTTGGAGGAGGCTGAGTTCATATTTAATCTTGGTTTCTCTACAGAATCCAGCTGCTGCTTCTCCATGGGTGACACATAACAAGCAAAATTCTTTGCAACCAGGTCGTCATTAACACAAACCTGCAGATGCGACACATTTCATGAAGGGTAAGACAGGATGGTCACATGACTGAAGAAAGCATTTCAGACTCAACTCAAGAGGACTTTACAGAACACAACATGGTAAAAGCTGATCTCAGGACTTCTGTTGTGGTAATGGTGAACTGAATACTTCTCACCGATCCTCCTGCTAAGAAAACAGCAATGATCTGTGTGAAATACAATCCTCGAAAAGGCACTAGAGAACCAACACCACCCAGCCAGGCAGAGATCTGGTGGGAAAACAAGGACAAAGCATTAACCATAAAAGGAAGACTGACAAATGAGATTTGATCAAACCGAAAACTCTGCTCTTCCAAAGACAGTGACAAGATGGGGCAAAACATTTTAAAGCCAGGTGCCTGAATAGACATGTACCTAGAATAAATACAGAGAGAACATGTATCTCTCTGAAACTCAATGAAAAGAGAACTACCCAATTAAAAACGGGCAAAAGGTCTCAATGTCACTGAAGACGACAGAGGATGGCAAAAAAGGATGTGAAAACATTTTTTGTTTTTGGGGAACGGCAAACTTAAACCCCTGGGAGCCACCACTACTCATCTTTCAGAACAAGCACAGAGCATCAGAAAGGAAGTGGAGAGGGGCAGTCGTCGCTGTGCAGTGGATTAAGCACTGTGGCATCCTGTATCAGAGTGCCAGCTCAAGTCCTGGCTCCTCCGCTTCCAAACCAGCTTCCTGCTAATGTGCCGGGGAAGGCAGCAGAGGATGACCCAAGAGCTCATGTCCCTGCCACCCATGTAAGAGACCTGGACAAAGTTCCAGGTTGCTGGCATCAGCTTGGCCCAGTCCTGACTGTTGTAACCATTTGGTGGAGTGAATCAGTGGAGGATCTCTCTCCCTCTCTACTACTCTTCCTCTCAAATACATAAATAAATCTCCTCCTCCTCCCTCTTTCATTACCAGTCCCATTCTCCACTGAAATCCAGTTTGATTAACTTTATGCACAGAAGATCAACTCTGTATTAAGTAAAGAGTTCAACAATTGGAACAACCACAACAAAACAAAAACTGTTCCTCAACAGTCCAGACAAGGGCTTTTTCAAAGTCTTCGTATCTTGAAGTTAATTTCATTTTATTTTTAGAAATTTAGTAACTTTAAAAAAGCACCCAAGAATGATATGTCTCTTGTGAGCACTCAGACATAATTATAACTCTTTGAGGACAGAGGTCCTGCATGGGAAGTTAGTGCACAGTGATTCCTGTAGTTAATTTAACAATTAACACTCTTATGTATAACATCAGTGATCACCCAAGGCTCTTGACATGAGCTGCCTAGGCTTTGGAGCCTGTTGAATCCACAAACTCCATCAGTATTTAGACAAGGCCATCAGCAAAGGAGTTCTCTCCTCCCTTCATAGAAAAGTACCTCTTTCTTTGATAACTACTTCTTTCCACTGGGATCTGACCTACCGAGGTCCTTCACGTAGGACATTTTTGCCACAGTGTCTCGGCTTTCCATGCCTGAAATGCTCCTGTGGGCTTTTCAGCCAGACCAGAATGCCTTAAAGGCTGATTCTGAGGTCAGAATGCTACTTAAAGTGACTGTCATTCAATCAGTCTGCTGTGTGGACTGCTTCTCATGTTGGAGCATTTACTCCTTATTAATTTCATCTATTATTATTACGAGACAGTTAAATTGTATCCAATCACTTTAACATTTAAGATGGTATTTTTATCACCAAGCTTAAGGGGATTTGGGGTCCCATGGCAAGTTTTTAAACTGTACCCTTAGAAGTAAGCTTAGGAGCTGATCTTCTGTATAATAAGATAATCGAAAATGAATCTTGATGTGAATGGAAGGGGAGAGGGAGTGGGAAAGGGGAGGGTTGTGGGTGGGAGGGACGGTATGGGGGGGAAAGCCATTGTAACCCACGAGTCATACTTTGGAAATTTATATTCATTAAATAAAAGATAAAAAAAAAAAAAAAAGAAGTAAGCTTAGGGCCGGCGCCGTGGCTCAATAGGCTAATCTTCCGCCTAGTGGCACCGGCACACCAGGTTCTAGTCCCGGTCGGGGCGCTAGATTCTGTCCCGGTTGCCCCTCTTCCAGGCCAGATCTCTGCTGTGGCCAGGGAGTGCAGTGGAGGATGGCCCAAGTGCTTGGGCCCTGCACCAGCATAGGAGACCAGGAGAAGCACCTGGCTCCTGCCTTCGGATCAGCGCGATGCGCCAGCCACAGCGGCCATTGGAGGGTGAACCAACGGCGAAAGGAAGACCTTTCTCTCTGTCTCTCTCTCTCTCACTGTCCACTCTGCCTGTCCAAAAAAAAAAAAAAAAAAAAAAGTAAGCTTAGGGGCTGGCGATGTGGCATAGGAGGTAAAGTTGTGGCCCACAGTGTGGGCATCCTATATGAGCACTGGTTTGAGTCCCTGCTACTCCACTTCTGATCCAGCTCTCTGCTATGGCCTGGGATAGCAGTGGAAGATGGCTCAAGCCTTTGGGCCCCTGCACCCATGTGGGAGACCTGCAAGAAGCTCCTGGCTTCAGATCAGTTCAGTTCCAGCCATTGTGGCCATCTGGGGAGTGAACCAGCAGATGTAAGACACTCTCTCTCTCTCTCTGCCTGTCAATTACACTTCAACTGATTGTCTTTTAGGTGCTTTGTTAATTATCACAGATCAGGGAGGGGGGGGAGAGGGAGGAGGGAGGAGGGAGTCTTCCATCTGCTGGAGGGAGGAGGGAGGAGAGAGGAGGGAGGAGGGAGTCTTCCATCTGCTGATTCACTCCCCAATTGGTCACAATGGCCAGAGCTGTGCTGATCCACTCCCCAATTGGTCACAATGGCCAGAGCTGTGCTGATCCACTCCCCAGTTGGCTGCAATGGCCAGAGCTGTGCCAATCTGAAGCCAGGAGCCAGAAGCTTCTTTAGGGTCTCCCACGTGGGTGCAGGAGCCCAAATACTTGGTCCACTTTCTGCTGCTTTCCCAAGCCATGGCAGAGAGCTGGATCAGAATTGGAGCAGCTGGGACTGAACCAGCACTCACATGGGATGCAGGCATTGCTGGCGGCAGCTTTACATGCTACAGCACAGCGATGGCCCCTCCAGAAATTTTTTTTTTATTTCTCTTTCTGGATTTCTTCAATGACCCACTGTTCATTCAGGAGCATGCTGTTCAGTCTCCATGTGTTTGCATATGTTCTAGAGATTTCTGAGTTGCTGATTTACAGCTTTTCTGCATTGTGGTCTGAGAAGATGCATGATATGATTTCAATGTTTTTCAATTTGCTGACTTGCTTTATGGCCTAGCATGTGGTCAATCCTGGAGAAAGTTCATGCACTGGTGAGAATAATGTGTATTCTGCAACTGTAGGTTGAAAAGATCTATGGGTATCTGTTAGTTCCACTTGGTCTATATTGTCAATTAACTGTTTCCTTGCTGATTTTCTGTCTGGTGATCTGTCCATTGCTGAAAGGGAGTTTTGAAGTCCCTCATTATTACTGTATTGTCTCCTTTTAGATTCCTTAACATTTTTTTTAAATAGCAATGGCCCTGTAATTAGGTGCATATATGTTTTTAACAGTTCATCTTCCTGTTTAATTGATCCCTTAATCATTACATAGGGACCTTCTTTGTCTCCTAGCAGCTTCTGTGTTAAATTCTATTTTGTCAGATGTTAGGATGGCTATACCAGCTCTTTTGTGGTTCTGTTAGCATGGAATATCTTTTTCCAATCTTTCACTTTCAGTTCACATGCATCCTTGTTGGTGAAATGTGTTTCTTGTAGGCAACAAATACAAAACATTCTGCCAATCTGTGCCCTTTAACTGAAGAGTTGAGTCCATTTACATTCAAAGTGACTATTGATAAGCAAAAATTTCACCCTGCCATTTTCCCATAAATACTCCTATTGTTTCCTTTGGATTTCCTTTGTATTTTTACTGAAAGATTTTCTGCCTTCATCTTCTTTCACAGTTATACCCATGTTTCTGTGTTTCTGTGTGTAGCACATCTTTAAGCATCTTTTGCAAAGCTGGACAGGTGGTGACAAATTCTTTCAATTTCTGTTATGGAAGGTCTTTATTTCACCTTCATTTTAAATGACAGCTTTGCAGGGTACAGTATTATGGGTTGACAGTTTTTTTTCCTCTTAAGCCTTGGAATTTATCTCATCATTTCTCTCCTAGCCTGTAGGGTTTCTGATGGTAAGGTTGCTGTGAGTCTAATTGGAGATCCTCTGAAATTTCTCTCATGTACATTTTACAATCTTTTCCTTATGTTTTACTTGGGAGAGTTTGATTACAATGTGTCATGGTGAAGATCTTTTCTGGTCATGTCTAATTAGCTCTATGTGCTTCCTGTACTTGGATGTCCCTTTCTCCAAATTGGGGATGTTTTCTGTTATTATTTCACCAAAAAGGCCTTCTAATCCTTTCTCTTTTTCCACACCTTCAGGAACTCCTAGAACCCATATGTTGGGTCATTTGATAGGATCCTTAAGATTCCCAACAATGCTTTTTAGTTTTCCAATTTCTTCTCACTTTTGACATGACTGTATAATTTCCTGCAATTTGTCTTCTAAAGTCAGATATTCTTTCTTCTGCTTCATCGATTCTGTTGTTAAGGCTTTCCACTGCATTTTTTATTTGTTCATTCAATTCTTTATTTCCAAAATTTCATCTTGCTTTAAGATCTCAATTTCGTGGGATAAATATTCTTTCACATCATGTATGGATTTCATTAGTTCGTGCATTTGCTTCTGATAACTTCTAAGTAATCCTACGATCAATTTTTTTTAATTCTCTTTCTGGCATTTCTTCAATCTCTTCATCTTCACAATCTAGTATTGAAGTGTTATGATCTTCTGAGGGCATCATGTTGTCTTCCTTATTCTTGTTTCTTGAATTGGTGCATTTATTTGGCATTTCTTAAGATTAACTCATTGATTTCTTCGTTTTTAGCTGTGGTGGCTTTTATCTTTGGACTATGCCTCTGTGGATTAGTGGAGTATTTTTTTCAGCAGATACCTAGAGGCACAAGGTGGGTATGGCCAGGGGCTCTGTTCCAGGCTGAAGGGAGTATCTTAGGTGACACTGGGTTGGGTGTGGTAAGTCTTTATTATTATTTTAATCAGAGGGGAGGTTTGTTCTGCTCTGTTGGCATAGACTCAGCTCACCTCCTCTCTTCCAATGACACCAGTGCCTGGGCACTAGCTAGGATCACACAAAGGATCTTTGCAGGCCTTGGTATAAGTAGATTCCCCAGCAATGTCCTTCACCAGGTAACCAGGGAGCCCTGAGCATGTGGAGTCTCCCACAGTGACTCCCCAAAGTCCCAGCCACACCTTGAGCCCTCCCACACAGCCTATCTGTTCTCACAGTCCTGGCATAAAAGCCTCCCACAGTCATGAGCATCCAGCCCCCATTAGTTCTCCCCACCAGACTCAGAAGTCTCTGCTTGTCTGGTCCTGTGTGCAGACACAACCTGGCGCAGCTGTTATGTATGTCCAAAATAGTGCCTGCTCTCTATTTGCTTCTTGCAGGATGCCGTTGTAGGGTGATTGGAGAGAGAGAAACATGCTCCCCCCTTTTCCTCCTCTAGTTTGGCAGGTATGCCATCCTCCACAGAGCTCCAAGCCAGATTCTCTCTAGGCTTTTCCTGTAGCTTTATCACCACTGGTTTGAGCTGCTGCAGTCTAGTCTCACCTCAGTCTCCAAAGCTGGTGCTGATGCTCTTGGTGCTGGGGTCCTCAACTGTGGGCATTTACACCCTCCCTACTGTGTCCCTCTAATTTGCATGGAATTTCCTCTGTCGATTTCTCCCTAATTCTTCCCTGAGACTGCACTATCCCCACTTTTTAAAAAACTATCTTCTCCTGGACTAGAGCAGTAATCTCCCTCTCTACTCTGCCATCTTAATCTAATCTGATAAATAAATCTTTAAAACAAAGAGGAAGCAGAGAAATTGGAACCTATACATTGCCTTTGGAAATGTAAAATGATATACTTTGGAAAACAATTTGGCAGTTCCTAAATATCTACAGTATTATCCATGACTTACACAAAATAATATTCTTTTTAAAAGATTTATTTATTTATCTGAAAGTCAGAGTTACATACAGAGAGGCAGAGAGGCAGAGAGAGAGAGAGAGAGAGAGGGGTCTTCCATCTGCTGGTTCACTCCCCAACTGGCCGCAATGGCCGGAGTTGCACCAATCCTAAACCGAGAGCCAGGAACTTCTTCCAGGTCTCCCACATGGGTGCAGGGGCCCAAAGGACTTGGGCCATCTTATACTGCTTTTTGAGACCATACCAGAGAGCTGGATTAAAAGTGAAGCACCCAGGACTCTAACCGGTGCCCATATGGGATGCTAGCACTATAGGCAATGGCTTTACCCACTGTGCCACAGTGCCGGCCCACCCAAAATAATATTCTAGGTATTTACTCAAGAGTCACAAAAGCACAGGTCCACAGGAAGACTTTTACATGAATATTGGTAACAGCCCCAAGCTGGCCACAACTCAAACACCATCAATAAGTGCAGGAATAAATGCACACATATCACATCCCTACAACAGGAGACCACTGACACACGCAACAACATGGAAGTATCTTAAAATCATCTTGAAAGAAAGCTGCCAGCCCAAAAAACAGAACACCCTGGGACACATGCTGGTGTTTCCTTTGTGAGCCTAAAGAGGATTATTGGCCCTAATCCTCTTTCTCTGGCAATCATGACCTCATGCATCCATTTTAAGTTCTCCCTCAGTTAAGCACAGACCTCCCAGCCTTCAGTCAAGGCAAGTCTTATAAGCACACCAACCCATGTGGTGAGAAAGACTTATTTTTAAACAGCAAGAATAAAGCAGTCAATAAAGGCTTTTTAAAACAAAGACATCTTACAAGGTTGGCCCTCATAATCAACAATCTGATAGTTTTCTGCTTGTTTGTTTTCACCAAAGCATAAAATAAACAATGAAAAATAACAGATAAAAATCAACCAGAATGTGAGAAACCCAAAATGCAAAATAAACACTAACATTGAAGAAGTTGTGAAAGAAAAACACTAACATCAGTAACTTTTAAAACAGTATTTTGGCTATATATAATAGGCTAAAGACAAATCTCTTAGAGCAATGTTGGCATTTGAGATTTCTTTATGTGAATCAGGTAAGTATACTGTTAGAATAAAGTGTCAAGAACAAGGAAAGTGGCAAGTGTTGGGGTACAGCGAGTTAAGCCACCATCTGTGGATGCCAGCACCCCCTACTGGAGCACTGGCTCAAGTCCTTGCTGCTCTGCTTCCAATCCGATTCCCTGCTGATGTACCTGGGAAGGCAGTGGAAGATGGTCCAAGTGCTTGAACCTGCCCCTTATACCCATGTAAAGACCCAGTTAGAGTTTCTGGCTCCTGGATTCAGCCTGGCCCAGCCCTGGGCATTGCAGCCATTTGGAGAGTGAACCAAGCATAAGGAAAATCTCTTTTTCTGCATCTCTCCCTCTGTCTCTGTTTCAAATAAATAAGTATAAAAAAAAAGGAAAGGGGAGGGTTAGGTTGTTGGACTGAAATCAAAGTATCAGAGTCCTTAACATAAGTATAGATAGATAGGTTAGCAATAAAGACATGTGTGTGTGCATGTACACACAGTTATAAAGTGTGTGTGTACATGTTTGTATTCCTAACTCTTTCTGCTGAGAGGAATGACAATCTCTTTCATCCCAGTAGCAGCAAACACACCTATGCCCTCATCTGGGTATCTAAATGTCATTTTTTAACAAAAGGAACCAGAGTTTCTTGAAGAAGTGGTTGATTATACAGCTGGGTCTGGAAAATGATCTTGGGGCCCCAGAAAACTGTGTGTAAACAATGAGGGGTCACAATGGAAGAACACAAGGAAGCCCTTAATGACCCAAACTTGAGACAACTGAGCAAGATGGTAATGATAATTTGAGGGGATTACAACCCTCCAAACAAAACAAATAATCCAAAGTCCATACTAACAGAAATTGCTGAATACAATCAGTAAGTGAGGAAGAAGGGATAGTTTTTTCATTAAAAATGTAGAGGCAGGCATTTGGTACAGTGGTTATTTATGTCACCACTTGGGATGCCTGCATCCCATATCAAAGTGCCTGGTCTGAAACCCAGCTCTGCTTTCAATTCAGCTTCCTGCTAATGCAGACCCTGGGAGCCAGCAGATGACGATTCCAGAATTTGAGTCCTGGTAACCCATACGGGGAGACCCAGATTGAGTTCCTGGCTCCCTGCTTTGGCCTGCCCAGGCTTAGTCAATGACAGCATTTGGAGAGTGACCCAGGATATTGAGGATCTCTGTCTGTCTGCCTTTCAAAGAAACAGAAAGATCAATAGGGGCCTGTGCTGTGTACAGTAGGCTAAGCCTCCACCTGCCACACCAGCATCCTGTATGGGGCCAGTTTGCATCCCAGCTGCTCCTCTTCCAAGCCAGCTCTCTGCTTATGGCCTTGGGAAGCAGTGAGAGATAGCCCAGGTGCTTGGGCCCCTGCACCCCTGTGAGAGAGCTGGAAGAAGCTCCTGGCTTCTGACTTCAGATCAGCTCAGCTCCTGCCACTGCAGCCATTTGGGGAGTGAACCAGCAGATGAAGACCTTTCTCTATGTCTTTCTCTGTCTATAACTCTACCTCTCAAATAAATAAAATATTTTTATTGTATTTTATTTATTTATTTTTGACAGAGACAGTGAGAGAGAGAGAGAGAGAGAGAGAGAGAGAGAGAGAGAGAAAGGTCTTCCTTTTTCCGTTGGTTCACCCCCCAAGGGGCTGCCACGGCCTGCCAGCCAGTGCACTGTTCCAATCCAAAGCCAGGAGCCAGGTGCCTCCTCCTGGTCTCCCATGCAGGTGCAGGGGCCAAGCACTCAGGCCATCCTCCACTGCACTCCCAGGCCACAACAGAGAGCTGGTCTGGAAGAGGAGCAACTGGGACAGAATCCAGCGCCCCGACTGGGACTAGAACCCGGGGTGCCGGCGCTGCAGGCAGAGGATTAGCCTAGTGAGCCACGGGGCTGGCCAAGAAAATCTTTTTTAAAAAAGATAAATAAAGGACCAGTGCTGTGGTTCAACGGGTTAGGGCCTAGGCCTGTGGTGCCAGCATCCCGCATCCCATGTGGTGCTAGTTTGGATCTTGGCTGCTCCACTTCCAATCCAGCTCTATGCTATGACCTGGGAAGGCACCGGAGGATGGCCCGGGTCCTTGGGCCCCTGTGCCCATGTGGGAGGCCCAGGGAAGGTTCCTGGCTCCTGGCTTCAGGTCAACTCAGCTCTGGCCATTTCAGCTGGTTGGGCAGTGGACCAGTAGATGAAAGACCTCTCTCTCTCTGTCTCTCCTTCTCTCTCTGACTTTCAAATAGACAAATAAATCTTTTTTAAAAAGATAATTAAAGTTTTAAAACTGTAGAAGGAATGATGGAAAAAGTGAACCTCACCGTAGCAAATTCAGAATGTCTGATAGGGCCTGGCGCTGTGGTGTTGCAGGTAAAGCTGCTGCCTGCAGTGCTGGCATGGCATACAGGTGCCAGTTCTAGTCCCAGCTGCCCCACTTCCGATCCAGCTCTCTGCTATGGCCTGGGAAAGCAGAAAATGGCCCAAGTCCCTGGGCTCCTGCACCTGTGTGTGAAACCCAGAGGAAGCTCCTGGCTCCTGGCTTTGGATCGGCGTAGCTCCAGCCGTCGCAGCCAGTTGGGGGGTGAACCAGTGGATGGAAGACCTCTCTCTCTCTCTGCCAACACGCACAACCTCAGTCTGATCATGAGAACATCAGGCCAAGTCAAACTGAACGTTCCTCTGCAGCATAACTGACCAGGACTCTTCAGAAGCGTCCAGGCCATGAAGGAAGACTGAAGAACTGTCCCCGACTCTGGGAGACTAACCAGACAGGACACTGGAGGCAAGCTGGAGGCCTGGCTCACACCCTGGACCAGAAAAAGGAAACCAGTGGGAACACTGCAACACTCCGGTGAGGGCCAAGGACACTTTAGCAGTATTTACTCATGTTAATCTGCCAGTTTTTGACTGCACTGCGGCTCTGTACGACGCTAACATTAGGAAAACAAGGTAAACCACATCCAAATAGCTCCATACTATTTTTGAAGCTCCTCTGAAAGTCCAAAATTATTTTAAAAAAGTTAAATTCATGAGGAAGGCACTGTGTGTGGGCTCCCGGAGGCCCTGGATCCACACCACCCTGCCGCTCTGACCCAGGTGCAGAACTGCACCAGGGCAGCAGCAGGTACTTCAGGAGGGGCTCATGTGTGCCATCTCCTTCTCTGCGCTTATGCGAATCCTTTAAAAGGCCACAAAATACACTGTGAACAAACCCCAGAGCAGGCGAGAGCAGTGAACTGACATGGTAGCAAATGAGTCATTTCTTTTCTTTTCTTTTTTTTTTTTTTTTGGACAGGCAGAGTGGACAGTGAGAGAGAGAGACAGAGAGAAAGGTCTTCCTTTTGCCGTTGGTTCACCCTCTAATGGCCGCCGCGGCCAGCGCGCTGCGGCCGGCGCACCGCGCTGATCCGATGGCAGGAGCCAGGAGCCAGGTGCTTTTCCTGGTCTCCCATGGGGTGCAGGGCCCAAGCACCTGGGCCATCCTCCACTGCACTCCCTGGCCACAGCAGAGAGCTGGCCTGGAAGAGGGGCAACCGGGACAGAATCCGGCGCCCCGACCGGGACTAGAACCCGGTGTGCCGGCGCCGCAAGGCGGAGGATTAGCCTAGTGAGCTGCGGTGCCGGCCCACAAATGAGTCATTTCTAAAAATCATAAGGAAACAACAGTTCAGACTTATTACTATAATAATTTTTGCCCATCACTAAATAAAATGAAGTATTTTTTAAAAATAATCAATAGAAAATACACAGTCCTGGCTACTTTTAACTTAAGACTTTGAAATATTAAGATGATTTCTATGCTGCATGAATTACACTGTTTTACTTGGCATTTATTCACTGTTTTACTAAAGTAGAATTTAAAATAGAATTTAAAATTTAAAATACAACTTACTTTTTCATTTTTTATGGTTACATAAAGGTAAACCTCAAAAGTGTCTTCTTCCACAGCACATAATTTGGCTTCTACCTGGGTAGTTGCTAGATGGCACAAAAGAAAACCCAAATCAGCTGACATTAAAAGCGTTCTTGAGAAAATCATGGCTATTTCCCATCTGTGAATCTCTGCCAACCACGAAAAAGTTCCCAGTGCCAAAATGACCAAAGTCTTCCCAGGAGCCGTGAAAAAGGCTCTTCGGCCAGTGGTGTTATAAGTAAGCCCTTTATCCCATCAACAGCATCCTCCTGCCACCCTTCAAATGCCTCCCCCTCCAGGGTACTTCTTGGTCCTCCCAATGGTTGGCCTCATCCAAACCCCCATGCTCACTTCCCAGAAGCCCCAGAGAGCTCACAAGGGCCCAAATTCCAAATCTAGCGACCCTTCCAACCTCCAGTTCCTTCCAACATCAGAGCACTTGGTTTTCCTTTCCCCAGTGTTGCAGGACAGCTCAGAAGAGGAAGCAGGACTCAATTAGGTACCAGGCCGTCCCACAGGCATTTCACACTCCCTAACTCTTCTGAACAGCCTACAGCCTTAAGAAGCAGACAGAGTCACTAGGCTTCTGACTGCCAGGGGTCAGGACAGATGCCACAAGAGACACTGACATGAAATGAAGAGAGCCACTACACAGGTTGTCAATGACACTTTACACATCTTAAATCAGCAACTGATTATTATATAGCAAACACCCACTTCCTATAATCTCGCTCACTGAACAAAGCTAGGCTTTCCAGCAACTGCTGGTCTAATAACATCCGTGTCCATTTACTCTGCAGTGTTGCAGCTTCTATGCAAGCAAAGCAGTGGACACTATTCTCGTGCAGGCATCCCCCCCACAAAAGGCCCCCTTCTGATCAGCTGTCAGCTACTGACCTCCCCGTTCACCTACAAAGCTGCAGGGGTGCTGAGTACTGGGCAGAAGCAGCTGCAGGTACTTAGGGAAACCTGCCAGGAGGGTCAAACAGCCAGATAGGCACCTGGCCAAGCCTGCACCCACAGAAGGCTGAGCGACCTCGGCGGCAGTTCAAAGCAGGCTCTGAGTGCGCACCGGCTTACCTTTCAGGACATTCTGAAAGTACTGAACAGCGGCACTGTCCCACTTCTTGGCAGGTCTGAAACAGTGAACAGGGCAACTTCATTAAACAAAACCCCAAGGCTAGTACACTAACCTTGCTTTGTAAACCACACACAGGGCTCTTTCTGCATGACCAATCAAGCACACGATGCACACAACAGACAGCATAGCTCTGGCCCTGCTCTGGGTGGGGATAAAGACCCCAGCTACTTCCTGTGACACACCCCCTCCACACTGCTGCTTGCACCAACACAAACTCACATCCCAGGAGCCACAGGGAGGTGACCTGTGCTCACCACCTGGCACTGCCTGCTGCAACATCAGTTACCTGTGACAAATCAAAACACAAGCTCCCTGGGGCAGCGATTCTGAGATCACTGCGTCTCCACAGGCTGGCACAGAGAGGGATCAGTACATGTCGGCTAAGCCAACAGTGTAGGGGCAGCTGTGGGGAAGCGGCTGCTATGGTCCTCACTCTGCCCACTAGAGCACCCATTCGCCACCTCCCACTTGATCTCTATCAACTTAACCTTTCTACATCTTGCCTATGCTTTGGAAAGAAAATCATAGGAAACAGTATAGGCAGTAGAAAATCAGGAGAAACCAGTATTTAGAAGGAATAAAAATAAAATAAAAAGTCAAGATCAGAATAATATATTTACATTTCTCTTGTTTGGATCTATCAGATATGCTACCACCATACTTCAAGAGTTATTTTAGTTTTTTAAATGTTTATTCATTTTTATTTATTTGAAAGGCAGAGCATCAGAGAGGGCAAGAGAGAGAGAGAAATCTTCTATCTACTGGTTCACTCTCCAAATGTCTCCAACAACTGGGCCTGGACCATGCTGAAACCAGGAGCCCGGAACTCCACTCAGGTCTCCCTCACAGGTGGCAGGTACTCAGGATTCGATCCACCATTTGCTGTCTCCTAGGGCATTAGCAGGAAGCTGTCCTGGAAGTGGGCAGCCAGGACTTACATCAGGTACTCCAGTATGGAACCAAAGGTGCCCCAAGCAGTGGCTTACTCGGCTGTATCACAAGATCCATTCCTTCCAAGAGTTATTTTAAAGATCAAATGGGGGGGGCAGTTAAATCCAATAACCACATCGGTCATAGTCACCCATGAAAAAGACTCAAAGTGGTTAGGAGAGGGATATGGATTGGCAAAGAACCTCCACAGCTACTCCTAAGTTAATTCTGCAAACAAGAGAGCCTGTTCTCTTCCTAAGAAAGTCCATGCCCACAGAGGTGTCTAACCTCACGGACAGAGGGGAGGATCCAGGCTCACAGGGGTATGTAAGTGCATCCACAGAGGGCGAGATCCAGGCTCACAGGGGTGTCTAAGTGCACTGACAGAGGGCGAGATCCAGGCGCACAGGGGTGTGTACGGGCACTGACAGAGGGCAGGATCCACGATCACATGGGTATGTAAGTGCACCAATGGAGGGTGGGAAGGTCAAAGCCTGCACAGCCCACAGAGGCCTCCAGGAGGAAAGACGTGGGACAGAGGCAGGCATGTGGTCAACATTTTTTTAATGCTCCAGCAGTTTTATTTCATGAAAGCTTTTCTTTAGAATTACTCTACTACTTTTTTTTTTTTTTTGACAGGCAGAGTGGACAGTGAGAGAGAGAGAGAGAGAGAGAGAGAAAGGTCTTCCTTTGCCGTTGGTTCACCCTCCAATGGCCACCACGGCTGGCGCGCTGCAGCTGGCGCACCGCGCTGATCCGAAGGCAGGAGCCAGGTGCTTCTCCTGGTCTCCCATGGGGTGCAAGGCCCAAGGACTTGGGCCATCCTCCACTGCACACCCTGGCCACAGCAGAGAGCTGGCCTGGAAGAGGGGCAACCGGGACAGAATCCGGCGCCCCGACCAGGACTAGAACCCCGTGTACCGACGCCGCAAGGCGGAGGATTAGCCTATTGAGCCGCGGCACCGGCCTCTACTACTTTTTATAAGTTTTTTTTTTTTAAGTCAAAAGGCACAGAGCTCTGGCCTGGGAGGGGGTGCCTGAGAATTCCACAGCCAGTTTGACCAGCACCAACTCAGAGGCTGCCTCCTGCAGAACCCAGACCTTCAAAACCTGCTCGCGGGTAACTGATGGCACATAAATGCAGACATGAACTGAAGGCGTTTACTCATGATTCCTGTGACTTCAGAACCTGTACTTACACAATCTCGGCGCTGTCTTCACAGAAGTCAATGTGCAATGTAACAGGCTTCATGCAGTACAACCGGAACTTTTTTGCTCTGTAGGGAAGCTGCATAAATGATTCCACTGCAACTCGGATGCTGACAAATGAAGCAGAGAGAGTTCCATTATAAAACACACAACACAGAACAGACTCCTTTATAGCTCACCTAGGTCAGTAACATGCTTGCCGTAAAACAAAGTAAAGACATCCCTTTCTGATTCTAACACAGCCTCCAACAGATGCTTGGAGACATCTGGCCAAGGGGACAGAAACTGCTTCTTGGAGGGTGGAAAAAATCTTTCTGTAAAAGCAGAGAGATCCTACATAGTGATTCAGTGTATCTGTGGCATCAAAATTTCATGGCACAGGGGCAGGAATTCAGGGAGAGTGTATCTGGTGAGGCTCCTCAGGTTAAGACACACTGTGCAGCTGGCACTGTGGTGCAGGTGAAGGCGCCACCCACGGCGCCAGTGTCCATGCGAGTGCCAGCTTGGGCCCAGATCCACTGCCGATCCAGCTCCTTGCTAATGCGCCTGGGACATCAGTGAAGACAATTCAAGTACTTGGGTCCCTGTGCCCACATGGGAAACTCAGATAGAGTTCTGGGTTCCTGGTTTCAGCTTGGCTGTTGTGGGAATTTGCAGAAGTAAACCAAAGGATGAAAGATACACTTCTCTTTCTTTCTCTCCTTTTCTGTCACTCTGCCTTTCATACCACAAATCAGAAGGAAGGAGGGAAGGAGGGAGGAAGAGAGGAAGGGAGGGAAAGAAGGAACAGAAATACTGCACAGGGGCAGGCATGCGGCCTACCTGCTGGGATGCTGCTTGGGATGCCCTGACCTCGTGTCAGAACACCCGGGCTCCAGTTCTTGTTCCACACCCAATCAGCCTCCTGCTGGTGCAGGCCCTGGGAGGCAGCAGGTGGCTGGGTCTCTGCCACCCACAGGAGAGACCACATTGAGTTTCCAGTTCCTGGCTCCAGCATGGCCTACCCAGGGCTGTTGTAGGTATTTTAGAAGTGAAACAAGAAGGCACGCGCTCTCTCTCCCGCTCTCGTCTCTGTCTCTGTCTCTCTCTCTGTCTCTCTGCCTTTCAAATACATAAAAAGTGAAAAATAAAAGGAAACACTGAATAACAATGAATAAGCCTGTGAAATAAATTCCATTTACTACGTGACCAGAAGTACCCCAACATTGCTGTCTATGAACAGATGTTTTAAAAATTAGTATTTGCCAACTTTGCACAAAACAGCTGATGGATGGCGAGGTGACAAGGCAAGCAACAGACATGCCAACATATTTCCTCACCATCAAGCAGCTCTCTTCCCTGAAGCCCTACCCTTTGTCTTAGATAGGTTAGAGCTCTACTTAATCATTTGATTTTCTTGCCAAAAATAAACTCAAAACACCAAACACAAAAGGAAAAGCTCCCATGATGGCTAAACACAGTAAGTACTTAAAAACAAAATATTTATTTATTTGAAAGAGTTACACAGAGGGAGAGGGGGATGGAGAGGGGGAGGGGGAGGGGGAGAGGGGGAGAGAGAGAGAGAGAGAGGGAGGGAGGGAGGGGTCTTCCATCCACAGGTTCACTCTCCAATTGGTCACACTGGCTGGAGCTGTGCGGATCTACAGCCAGGAGCCAGGAACTTCTTCCAGGTCCTCCTGCACACGGGTGCAGGGCCCAAGGACTCGGCTTTCCCAGGCCATAGCAGAGAGCTGGGTCAGAAGTGAAGCAGCCTGGGCTTTTTAACCGGCACCTATATGGGATGCCGGCACTGCAGTTGGTGACTGTACCGCTATGCCACAGCGCTGACCCCAAGTACTTTTATAACAATTATGGTCACAGAGGTGCAGAATCCCAAGCTGGGGAGGCACCTACTTTTCCCTTAAGTATCTGCAAATCCTCCATGTCTGGTGAGCCCTTCTGCCACGAAACTCCTCTACGTGAGAGACACCTCTTACTGCACCGAAGGCTAGCTGGCTCTGCTCTTTTTGCAGTGGAATAAGAGCCCTTGTGTTTGCCTATTAAATGGACATCCTCTGACTCTGGGACAAACCATGGGACAATTATCACTAAACACCAACAGTGACTTGTGCTAGCTTTTCCTTAACATTTATTTATTTGAGAGGTAAAGCTATAGACAGAGAGAGGGAAAGACAGAGAGCTTGGTCTTCCATTCTCTGGCTCACTCCCCAAATAGCTACAATGGCCAGAGCTGGGCCAATCCAAAGCCAGGAGCTACTTTGGGTCTCCCACGTGGGTGCAAGGGCCCAAGCACTTGGGTCATCTTCTGCTGTTCTCCAAGGCCATGAGTAGGGAGCTGGATTCAAAGTGAACGGGTGCCCATAAAGGATGCTGGCATGGCAGGCAGCGACTTAACCTACTATACCACAGCACCAGCCTCGTGTGCTGGCATGTTCCCCCCACCCCCAGAAACCATTTATTAAAACTTCATGCATTTTATCAATACAACTTTAGGAACACAGTGATGTGCTAATGTTTTCTAGTGAGCTGTGACATGCAGTCCCACAGTCAATGAAGGTTACAGTCAGGACGAGCCTGAACCGTCTCCACACCCTACGTGATAGCCACACCTTTACTCTGTGACGCAGAACAACCAGGAATACACACTTGAGTATATAATCTGCTCTCTGCAACCTGAGGGTGGCCATCAATTTCCTCCTCTGTGGAGACACGGAGAGTTTCTCTCTACCTCCTGGTGGTGAGGCAAACCGCACTGAAGGACCCACCCCATCCCACGTGCAAACTAAGAGGACAGGCCAGAGAGCAGCTGGCACAGGGCACCCAGGAGACGAGAAGGGAACAGCCTGAACCTGCCCTGCCCCACCCTAGGCAGGCAAGTGGAGAAAGGCCACAGTCACTCTCTCTGTCCTCATTAGGACCATTTGCTCCTCTAGTCATGCACGCAGAATGGAAACCTGCAGTCTTCCTTCATTATTTATCTGAAAGTCACAGACAGAGAGACAAACACAGATGCCTGTCCACTGGTTGATTCATTTCTCAAATGCGGCAACAGCCAGGCTGACACCAGGAGTCCAGAACTCAGTCTCCCGTGTGGGTGGCAGGGGTCAACTTGAGCCCTCATCTGCTGCCTCCCGGGGGTGCACTGGCAGAAAACCAGAGTGGAGAGTGGAGCTGAGATTCAAGTGCAGGCACTCTGATGTGACGCACAGGCATCCAAGTCGTGACTTCATCACCGCGCCAAATGCCTGGCCCAAGTTTTCATTTCTTAAGGCACAAAAACTCTCAATGTCTTCTTTTTGCAAAAGGTAATCCCCTTACTTTAAAAACTGACATTCTCCTTTAAAATTCATCATTATCTCCTTAAAGAGAGTAAGGCAAACAGACATAAAACCACACATACGTCTAAACAAATTCAGAGTTGGTGAACTCAAGGGGCTTCCATAGCCTAGACAGCTCATAGCAAGAGGCTCGGGTGATTGCTGACAGCATAAATAAGTGTGCCAATTGTTAAATCAACAACGGGAGTCACTGGGTTCATGCTCCCCATGTAGGATCTCTGTCCTTAATGTGTTTTACTATGAAACTTAAAAACAACACTACTAGTCGAACAATACCCTATACCTGGTTCGGTTGTGTGAGTGCAGCCTGTGGAAATCCCTGCTTAGTATATACTAAGTTGATCTTCAGTATATGAAGGTAATTGAAAATGAAACGTGATGAAGGGCGGGATGGGAGAGGGAGTGGGGGAGGGGAGGGCCACGGGAGGGAGGGAGGTCAGGGTTGGGGGGAAGCCACAACAATACAAAAGATGCATTTTATATTCTACTTAAAACTATTGGTTGAACTCTGTAATTAATACACAATTACTCTTAGGTGTTTAATTAATGCTGTAAGTAGTACTCAAATAGTATTTTACACTTTGTGTTTCTGTGTGGGAGCAAAATGTGGAAATCTTAACATATGCTAAATTGATCTTCTATATATAAAGATAATTGAAAATTAATCGTGATGTGAAGGGGAAGGGGAGAGGGAGTGGGAGAGGGGAGCGTTGTGGGTGGGAGGGAAGTTACGGGGGGGAGAAGCTCTTGTAATCCATAAGCTGTACTTTGGAAATTTATGCTCATTAAATAAAAAAAAAAACACACACATACGTACTTTTTAGATTTTACTGGAATGTACCTGGCGAAGTCTACAAGGAAACACTCTGCCAGGTAATGGTCTGCTGAAGACATGATTGACTTAATGACGGCCCTGCACCAGCACCGTAGCTCCGGACAATACACCACGCAGACCTGCAAAACAGAAGGCAGGCTTTATTACGTTCAGCAGTCAAACCTCTAGTCACGTGATGACAGCCCTAAAGGCTCCTCTCCACATCGTCTCAGCCTGTACCCCACTTACAGGAGATGACACAGGTGTAGGAGGCTGCCCAAACTGAGCACTGTCTCCCAGGAAAAGGCCCCCAGAAAGCAGAGATCAGCTGAAAGGAAAGTGCTAAACAGGAAGAATTCCAGCTCACCAATACAGAAGGAGTGGGAGAAATCACCATATTGAAACAAATGAGGGGCCCGTGCTGTGGCATATCCTGTAAAGCCACTACCTGCAGTGCTGGCATCCTATATTGGCGCCGGTTCGAGCCCCGGCTGCTCCACTTCCAATCCAGCTCTCTGCTATGGATGGGAAAGCAGTAGAAGATCGGCCACGTCCCTGGCCCCTGCACCAGGAGCTTCCTCCTGGTCCCTGGCATTGGATCGGCACAGCTCTGGTTGTCGCGGCCAACTGGGCAGTGTACCAGGGAGTAGAAGATCTCCTCTCTCTCTCTGCCTCTCCTCTCTGCGTAACTCTGACTTTCAAATAAATAAATCACTCTTTAAAAAAAAAGAAAACAAATGAAAGTGGATTCGGGCAGTGACAGCCACTGAATGGAGAGAGCATGAAGTGAAACACTCACAGCAGTGCCACGAAGGAGGGGTCACCCTAGCATGGCTTGCAAGTGGCACTCTCTCCCATGTTAAACCCACGTGAAGGTAACAGCACACCTGTTCTTCAAAACAAGTGACCCTGAATCTATTCACAGTGTCCTGTTTAACCACCTCTCCACAAAAGGACAGGGAGAAAGCACTAACCTCCTGGGTAAATGCTCACTGTGAGGAGCCCATCATGCTTTCCCAAACAAGACTACACTTAAAGGACCGCTGACCCCATTCCATCCCTCCAGTAAGTCACTGGTATGGAAAAATAACAAATTGGTCACTAAGGACATTTGTGGGCACGAGGGAAGGAATTCAGATGAGGTCTTGTCTCCCTCCTAACGAGTGTTCATGTCCTTCCCCTCCGTGCTATTACCGAAGTTCACACTTGGAACGTGGCTGACCCAAGAGAAATCAGACCACAGCAATGGTGGCTGAGGCTGCACGAAAGCAAAGAAGCCCTGATGTGGAGCACAGAGCAGAAACAATCCCAAGTCGGTCAAAGCCATGAGCAACCAAAGAGGGAGGCACGGCCCAGAACTGAAAATCCCAGGTCCTCTTTGCCAAGGTCCGTATACCTGCCCTGGCTCCCACCGCCAGGAAGACGGCCCTAACACCTGGATCTGGATGGCATCTATCCCAAGGCCCCACTTGGACCTACACAAGCACCACCCCCTGCCACCATCAGCCTGAGTCTCATGCAACCCAAAAACCTAACACAAGGCAACAGCCATGAACGTTAAAATACTCTAATCACATTCATCATTCTAAGCTCCTGAAATATTTTTAACAATTATCTGGTAGACAGAGCACTCCCACCCAATGATTCACTCCCCAAGGCCCACAACAGCCGGGGGGGACAGGGTGAAGGCTATGAGCTAGGAACTCAATCCAGGTCTCTCAGGTGGGTAACAGGGATCTAATTACTTGAGCTATCATCTGGTGCTTCCCAGGGTCTGTGTATTAGCAGGAAGCTAGAATCAGGAACCGAATGTAAACACTCTAACATGGTGGTGTTTCAACTACCTGGCCAAACACCCACCCCTACATCCTGATTAGTGTTTCAAGATAGGATAATTAAAGGCTGGTGCTGGTTCCAGTTCCGGCTGCTCCACTTCCAGTCTGGTTCCCTGCTAATGAGCCTGCGAAAGCAAAGGAAGATGGTCTGAGTCCTTGGGTCCCTGCACCCACGTGGGAGATCCTGATGGAACTCCTGACTCCTGGCTTCGGCCTGGCCCAGTCCTGGTCATTAAGGCCATTTGGGGATTGAACTAGAGGATGGAAGATCTATCTGTCCCTCTAACTTTGCCTTTCAACTAAATAAATCTTTAAATAATAATAAAGATACAATAAATAAAGTGCATTCAGATACATACCTGTCCTTCTTCCAACATTAATGGTTTTATTTCTATATCTTTACACATGCTGTTATAGAAGTCATTCATGGCGCTATTTAGTTTTTGATAGTCGACTTCATGATCCAAAAAGGGACTACATCCTTTTATAATAACCCAGAAGCAATCTGGATCTTCAACCTGCAGAATTTTTAAAAGATTATAAAATCATGCATGATTTCTTTTAAAACCAAATAAACCTTAGAACCATGTAACTTTCTAATTTAAGTGATCTATCATTTTTGACAACTACCTTTCTCTTAAATGGTCATACCAAAGAGCCAAAGATAAAATTTAAAACATGTGATCAATAATATGCAATTCTCAATTATGTAGTACAACTCAAAAAGCAATCAGTTCTATTTGGTCTCCTGTAGCTTAAAAATATAAATATTAAAAATATTCTTATTATTAAAATACCTATTAAAACATCCATATATATAAAAGGTTCAGAACATTTTTAGTATTCTTTTTGTGTAAGAAAAATAAGTATGAATATATATACAGCCTGCTCATATTTTTTTAAATGACAGCAGATGAACCAAAACAAATACAGATTACCTCCTACAGGAGAAAAGAATGGAGTAGAAAGAATAAGGATGAAACTTAGACTGACTTCTCTGATGGGTCTTATCTACTATTGTTATTATTACCTACTATTGTTATCTACTATTGTTATTTTTATTGTTAGGGGAAAGAATTATAAAATGGAAAATTAAATTTTTTAAAAGATTTTATTTGTTTGAGAGGTAGAGTTAGAGAGAGAGGGAGAGATAGAGAAAAAGGTCTTTCATCCGCTAGTTCAATCCCCAAATGCCCACAACGGCCAGAGCTGGGCAGATCCGAGACCAGGAGCCAGGAGCTCCTTCTGGGTCTCCCATGCAGGTGCAGGGGCCCAAATACTTGGACCATCTTTTACTGCTTTTCCAGCCCATACAATAGAGCTGGATAGAAGAGGAGTAGCTAAGACATGAACTGGTGCCCATAAGGGATGCAGGCACCACAGGCAAAGGCTTAGCCTATTATGCCACAGCACCAGTCACCCCAAAATTAAGTTTGATTGACAACATCACTAAGAACTCATGATTTGGGGCAGACGCTGTGGTGCAGAGGGTTAAAGCCCTGGCCTGAAGCGCCAGCATTCCATAGGGGTGCCGGTTCGGGTCCCGGCTGCTCCACTTCCAATCCAGCTCTCTGCTGTGGCCTGGGAAAGCAGCAGAAGATGGCCCAAGAACTTGGGTCCCTGCACCCATATGGGAGACCTGGAGGAAGCTCCTGGCTTCCGACTGGCACAGCTCCAGCTGTTGCAGCCATCTGGGGAGTGAACCAGCAGATGGAAGACCTCTCTTTCTGTCTCTACCTCTCTGTGTAACTCTTTCAAATAAATAAAATTAAATTTTAAAAAAGAACTCACGATTTGTTTTTTGACAGGGAGAGTTAAACAGTGAGAGAGAGAGAGAGAGAAAGGTCTTCCTTCTGCTGGCTCACCCCCCAAATGGCCGCTACAGCCAGCATGCTGCGCTGATCCGAAGCCAGGAGCCAGATGCTTCCTCCTGGTCTCCCATGGGGTGCAGGGCCCAAGCACTTGGGCCATCCTCCACTGCACTCCCTGGCCACAGCAGGGAGCTGGCCTGGAAGAGGGGCAACCGGGACAGAATCCGGCGCCGCGACCGGGACTAGAACCTGGTGTGCCGGCACCGCAAGGCGGAGGATTACCCTAGTGAGCCGCGGCACTGGCCAATAAAATTAAATTTTAAAAAAGAACTCATGATTTTTTTCTTTTGACAGGCAGAGTTAGTGATAGAGAGAGAAAGGTCTTCCTTCTGTTGGCTCACCCCCCACATGGCCGCTACAGCCAGCGTGCTGCACTGATCTGAAGCCAGGAGCCAGGTGCTTCCTCCTGGTCTCCCATGGGGTGCAGGGCCCAAGGACATGGGCCATCCTCCACTGCCTTCCCGGGCCACAGCAGAGAGCTAGACTGGAAGAGGAGCAACCGGGACAGAATCCAGCGCCCCAACTGGGACTAGAACCTGGGGTGCCAGTGCCACAGGCGGAGGATTAGCTAAGTGAACCACAGAGCCGGCCAGAACGCACGATTTTTCAGAGGTTTTCCCTAACTCTGTCTACTGAAAAGGTATGGAAGCAGAAACACCCAGAGATATGGAGTCTAAGTTACCAGTGGCAGGAATAGAAGAGTTCATCTTAGTAATCGTATTATTTTTCTGAATGTTTGACTATTCTCATAATAAATAACTGGAAAATGAACAGCAGTCATTCTGGCAAGGGCAAAATAGTGTATAAGTTACACACACAGCACAATTATGAACCCTGAAAAAACACAAAATAAATGAAGAGCTAGCAAAAGCAACAGACACTGGAGAGCTGACCCTCGAAAGAAGGAACTTCACTGGGCACTATCCCAGAACACCTCCCAGTTGTACAGAGTGGCAACAACGCAACACAAAGTCACACTGTGGCTCGGGGAATCAGAGCTGTCGGTGCCAGTGAGGATTAGGGGGAGAAATTCTGAAACAGCCATAGAGGGAGCACTGATGTCTGCACATCAACACCCCCCCCATCCTTGCCAAGTCCTGAACAGCAATGGGCGAGACAGCAAGGAGTACGGAGTAAGTGAGCAGTGCAGGGCTCAGAGGAGCACGCAGTTACAGCTGCTGCCCCTAGAAACAGCACTCCGGGCATGTGGCTCCATTCAGTCCTTCGCACTCAGAGACAACCAGATTCCGGCTTCCAGCAGCACAAGGCCACAACCCTGGGATGACTGCAATTATTCATTAAAGTGCTCACTTGAGTGGTGAGCATGTGGCCTAACAGTCATGACACTCACTGAATCCCCCCGCCAGAGTGCTAAAGATTCAATATTCAGTTCCAGCTCCTGACTCCAGCTTCCTGCTAATGCAGAGCCTGGGAGGCAGCAGTGATGGCCCAACTGGGTTCCTGCTACCCATGCAGGAGACCTGGAATGGGTTCCCTACTGCCAGCTTTGGCTTCAGTCCAGTCCTGGCCATGGTAGGCGTTTGGGAAGTGTATCAGTAGATAAGAGCTATTTCTCTCCCCCGACCCCTGTCACTCTTAAATAAAATTGATAAATAAGCAAGCCTGCCTGCCTGCCTGCCTGAATAAGCTCCACAATGCCAGAAGAACTGACTGTTCAGGCTATCATCTGAGGCAGGCCCCAACCTTCCGTTCTTAGAGGCTTCACTCAAAAAAGCTTACAAATCTGGAAGTGTGTCCCTGCTCAGTAGCCACTCCTATGAGGCCAGGGCCGCCATGCCAGTTTCTTCAAGAAGACAGCGTGCTAACTTCCATAACTTCCAGCTAGCACACACAGCTGGGATCACGCATTTACCCTGAATGACCTCTTCTCACTCTTCCCTTGAGCTGTGCCAACCCCAGCCCTCCCTTTAAAACACCCAGGCACCTCCGCACCACTGGTAATGGAGCTCAGCTCTCCTGAGGAGGTACTGAATAAAATCTGTTTTCACTGCTTTAACTAGTCTCTGGCCTCCAAACAAAAAACAAACAAACAAACAAACAAACAAAAAAGCCCGGACACTCACCCCAAGGAAAGAGTGGAGCCCGCCAAGCAGAGGGCGGGAAGCAGCTCAGGGTTCAGTGCCGGAGCAGAGCCCTCCCTGCAGAACAAGAGCCTGTGCTCTCACGGCAACAGCAAAGCAGGGTGCAGGAACCGAGCCTCCCCAAGTGTGGCAGAGGCCTTTGTCTTTTACTTAAACTTGTTTCTAGCTGACACCATTGAAGTTGTGCTAGAGGCTTTCCCAAGGTCTAAAGAAGAAAGAGAAATCTGTCCTGGGAATGAAATGTGGCTGTCATCGGCTTACCTATGAAGGCTTCAACTGTAATCCCTATTGGCTTCTATGCAACCATTACAGGTTCTGCAATGATGCTAACCCTTGCCAGACAGCAGGTGACTAAATGAAAAATGGCCATTTAACAGATCTCAGGTTGATAAAACTGATTTCCAGTTTTATAAAAAATAAAATTCCATATAAATGTAGTTCTGACATTAATTCAGACAAAGTATGATACAATGCCAGTATCTTAAGTCATCTGTAAAGGGCTCATGGCCCCTTCCGCATTCCTTCTGCCCTCAGCCCACCCCCTCCCCATTTCCTCCCTTCCTTCTGACAACCAGTGCAACCTCCTCTGGTTGGGGAACCAGGTGCAACCTCCCCCAGACTCCTTGCAAAACAACTAATTAAATAGATGAGCTGCACAGGGCAGCTTTCTAATTAGATTTGAGGAAAGTTCCCAAGGCTTCCCAGAGCCCCCTAGTTCCACTTTCCACCAGCTGCAAAGTCTTCTCCCTCCCCCACAACGACAGTGGCAAACTCCCTCCTTAACCAGGTAAAACCCCAGCCCGAAGTGCACTCCAGACCAGACTTTTCTAGAACAGGATGCTTCTCCCTCTTTGCCTTAATGAAGTGACCTGTCTCCGTTGATGTCAGTTCTCTCATCCCAGGGCAGCAGGGGAGGGGGGTACAAAAGGCCAGAACCCCAGCTACTCCAACCCTAACAATCTGTGTAGTTGCTAAATGTAAATTGGGTAAAGGTAAATGAGATACATGTGTCCACAAGTAAACTTAGGTACTCTTAACACCTTACAGTCTATGAAAAACTCTGGATTTGTTGACAAATAGGTTTTCATAAGCTGTCTATAAGTAAACATAATTCAAGACTGCTCAGAAGTAACTAAGGTTGAAATTCGGGATATGCTTTTAAATTGTGATTTTCAATGTAAATCAAGAAAATCAACAGATGGAAAAAAGGTTGCCAAGTCAAAGCTGTGCTTCTTAGTGAAATAATAAAGAAAGGACATGGATTGTAAGATTGGAATGGAAAAGATAAAACGGTTTAGGTAGTTGCAAAAGGTGTGTGGAAGTCTTAAATGGTTATACAATTTTTTTGTTAGCTACAAAAGTTATCAATCTGTTTTTTTTTTTTTGACGTAAGATTAAAATCTGATCCTCTGTAAAAGCAATGAGGTTGATGAAATACTTAAGTGTTAATAGATATTTGGGAAAATAGTCTTTTTGTATCCTACTGAGATAATCGTTGTCTCATTAAGTTCTACTTGTTTAAAAACAGCTGAGTTCTAAAAGTTTCAAAGTTTTAAAAGTCTGTTTAAATATGGACTTGTTTTACATGTCAAGCATAGAAAGCCAAGACACTGTGGCAAAAATGTTCTACATGAAGGATCTCCGTGAGGCCCCAGTGGAAAGCAGCAGCCATCAAAAGAGGATGTACTTTTCTCTAAAGGGAGGAGAGAACTTCCACTTTGCTTCTGGCCTTGTCCAAATACTGAGAGTTGTGGACTCAAAAGGCTTCCTTAGTCTAGGCAGCTCATGTCAACAGCCTCGGGTGGTCACTGACATCATAGATTAAAAAAAAATTAACACTCTTAAGATTTCTTTATTTGAAAGTCAGAGTTAGAGAGGTCTTCCATCTGCTGGTTCACTCTCCAATTGGCCGCAATGGCCGGAGCTGTGCCAATCTGAAGCCAGGAGCCGGCGCCCACGTGAGATGTTGGCGCTTCAGGCCAGGGCGTTAACCAGAGCCAGCCCCATTAATTTTTTTTTTTTGTCTTTTCTTTTCTTTTTTTTTCTTCCGACAGGCAGAGTGGACAGTGAGAGAGAGACAGAGAGAAAGGTCTTCCTTTTTGCCGTTGGTTCACCCTCCAATGGCCGCTGCAGCTGGTGCACCGGGCTGATCCGATGGCAGGAGCCAGATACTTATGTGCAGATTGTGTGTCTATATAAAAATTATTAAAAACTGCTAAATTAACACAAATTACCTTTCTGGTGCACCTGACTTAAATAAATATGATAAATAGGCTGTTCTCAATTTGTTGGTACAGAAAAACTAAAAAAAAATTTTTTTTAAGTTATTGACATGTTTGCATTTGGGTCTGCTGGTCAAACAAGTTGCACTTGTGTTAGGTATTTGCAACCATAAAGGTATACTATTTATCTAAAACCAATATAGTTAGAGGTATAATACAGTGCTCATTGCTCCCTCTAAAGTCCAAGTTAAAGTTGTTCTTGGCAAATTAATAACAAAATTTATAGACAAATTAGTGAAACGATCTTCATGTTTTGATCTTACTTAAAGAACATAGCTCTCCTCATGGGCACTGCATTGTTTCAAAAAAAAAAAAAAACTGTCAAAACATGCCTGTGACTACAGACTTCTAGCTCAGCCACCAAAGATTAAGGACAGAACTCAACAACCCCTTAACTGACATCTTAGAGGATGCCTCTGTGGTCTGCTTTAGCAGGAGGAATGTAAAGATAGCTGTCAAGCCAACTAATAGCTACTTTACACAGTGTTCTGCCATCAACGAGACCCAGTGAGGCCAGTCCATCCCAAATGGCATCAGGCTTCAATTTGGAAAGCCAGGAGATGGGGCAAACAGCCATCCTGAAAAAAGCCAGCCTCTACCAAATTCTGTCAAGAGCTGGGTGAATGGAATTGCCTTGGGGCTGAAGGGATCCCAGGTTAGAACCACAGATCCTACTGGCTCCAAGCTCAAAGAGCCCTTTACTCTGCCCGGCTTCCAAGATAACTACTGCCATTGAGGGCAAGGCCTCGGGTCAGGACAGGCAGGACTGCAATCTTCCTTTCAGAAGTGCCGCCTCTTCTGTACTAACCTCCTGTTCAAGCCAGCTCTTCTCCCAGGCCGCCTAGGTAATGGAGTCAACAGGGCGTCTTCCCTCAAGAGGTTCACACCTTTCTTATGATGTCTCTTCCACTATCCCATGTAAAGACAGAGGTCGGGCCTCATACGTACCTGGCCAGGCCTACATGCCTCTCTCTGTGAGAAAACCTGCTCCTGGTTTAGAGAACACATTTCCTAGGTACTCTAATAACGATTCAATCTTTTTGTTTTAGATCCTGTTGTATCTAATTTGCTTGTTAGACCTGCAAATTCCAGACTTAGAAAGCCACAAAGTGGGGAAAAGTCCTCTATTGTAAAAAAGCCTTCTCGGGGCTGGCGCTATGGTGCAGCGGGTTAACACCCTGGCCTGAAGTGCTGGCATCCCAGATGGGCGCTGGTTCGAGTCCCAGCTGCTCCACTTCCGATCCAGCTCTCTGCTATGGCCTGGGAAAGCAATAGAAGATGGCCCAAGCCCTTGGGCCCCTGCACCTGCGTGGGAGACCAGGAAGAAGCTCATGGCTCCTGGCTTCAGATCGGCGTAGCTCTGGCCATTGTGGCAAATTGGGGAGTGAAACAACGGAAGGAATACCTTTATCTCTGTCTTTCCCTCTCACTGTCTAACTCTACCTCTCAAATAAATAAAATCTTTAAATCAAATAAAAAAGCCTTCAAACAGATAAAACAAACTCTTAGAAATAAACAGACCCTTGTTCCATCCACCCCTACTACAGTCAAAGTCCTCAAGATAGCTCCCTAGACCCACCACAACACAGACAGGCAGGTGGGCTGACACTGGAGTGCAGCTCAAATCCAGCAATACCGTACAAGCTGAGCCTCTGACACAGGAGGGTCAGCCCTAAAGAGACCAGCAGGGCCGGTGGCTGCAGAGAAACTCTGGAAGTGGACTGACTTACGCAGGGCCGAAGCTTGAGGGAACAGCTGCCCAGTTAAATAAATGCAGCGATCCTTTAGTTTTTGTCTCTTTAGATTGGTTTTAAAATTTTAAGCAACTTTTGTATACAAATAGGTGATGAGGACAAGATCATAAAAAAATTACTGATCAAACGAAAAAGGTCACCCTTGGGGCAGGGGTTGTCCATCCACCTCAGCGGAGGGCCCGACTGGACCCTCAGCACCATGGACTATGCGCCTTGAGGGGTGGCTGACAGTAATGGAGGCCCTTCATGCGATGCTGCGCAATGCTGGGGGTGGGATGCCCCCTAGCACCTGTGGGGGCCATAATTAAGAAACAGCTGTTTTCCCCTGAAGTGATCTAGAAATACAACACAATTCCAGCAGGTTTAATGATGGATTTTTGCAGGGAAGGGGTGGTTACAAATCAGCATGCTAATAATGAGATCCTCCTTGGAAAGACAAAGGAATGAGGGGCTGGTGCTGTGGTGCAGCGGGTTAAAGCCACAGCCTGCAGCGGCGGCAAAAAATATAGGCGTCGGTTGGAGTCCTGGCTGCTCCACTTCCGATCCAGCTCTCTGCTATGGCCTGGGAAAGCAGCAGAAGATGGCCCAAGTCCTTGGGGCCCGGCACCTGCGTGGGAGACCTGGAAGAAGCTCCTGGCTTCAGATCAGATAAGCTCTAGGTGTTGCAGTCATTTGGGGAGTGAACCAGCAGAGGGAAGACCTCTCTCTCTGGCTCTACCTCTCTCTGTAACTCTCACTTTCAAATAAATAAAAATAAATCTTTTATTTAAAAAAAAGACAAAGGAATTAGAACAGCCTAAATAATCATGAGAAAGAAGAACACAACTGGAGGACTCACTATCCGACCTCAAGTCCAAGTCTCCGCTGTGAGTCTACAGCCATCAGGTGAGGCTGGCGCTGGAGAAAGGGCGTGGGTTCCAGTCACAGCTGCTCTACTTCCAATCCACCTCCCTGTAATGTAATGTGCCTGGGACAGCAGTGGAGGATGGCCCAAGCGCTTGAGCCCCTGCACCCATAAAGGAGACCCAGATGGAGTCGGGGCTCCTGGCTTTGGCCTGGCCCAGCTCCCACCTTTGTGGCCAATTCAAGAGTGAACCAGCAGATGGAAGATCTCTAACTCTGTCAAAATCATCAATCTTTAAAAAACAAACAAACAAAAAACCTTACAATACTAACTGTATACAGGGATGAAGAGCAAATAGAACTCATACTTTTTTTTTTATTATTAGATAGAGTTAGTGAGAGAAACAGAGAGAAAGGTCTTCCTTTCGTTGGTTCACAACCCAGATGGCTGCTATGGCCGGCGCATTGCGCCGATCCGAAGCCAGGAGCCAGGTGCTTCTCCTGGTCTCCCATGCGGGTGCAGGGCCCAAGCACTTGGGCCATCCTCCACTGCCTTCCCGGGCCACAGCAGAGAGCTGGACTGCAAGAGGAGCAACTGGGACTAGAACCCAGAGCCCACATGGGATGCCGGCACTGCAGGTGCAGGATTAACCAAGTGAGCCACGGCGCTGCGCCTCCCCCCCCCCTTTTATTAGACAGGCAAAGTCAGACAGTGAGAGAGAGAAAAAGGGAACTCAGACATTTTTGACAGAAATGCAAAAAGGCAGTTATGCTGGCACACAGTCCATCAGTTTCTCATAAAGTTAAAACACAAGCAATTCCATCCTAGTTATTCTCCCAAATGAAATGAACTCGAGTCCATACAACTACCTGTAGGCAAAGATTATAGCAGTGTTGTTCATCATCTCCCTAAACTGAAACAACTCAAGTGGCCTGTGAGTATAAACTGCTGTGTGTGCACACAATGGAATACTACTCTGCCACTGACCCTATGCAGCAACACAAAGCAGTATCCAATGTGTCGTCTTTGAAGAAGCCACAGTGAAAGGCCACTACTGCTCTGGGATTCTGCAGGCACCCATTTCTGTGACATTCTAGAAAAGAAAAACTAATAGCAGCAGAAAACAATCTTCTTTATAAAGCATTACAGGTAGAGAAAGATACAGCTACAAAGGAGCTTCATCATGGGAATATGGGGAAGTGAGGAAATGCTTCTGCATTTTGACTGTTGGGGTGATTTCACGATGCTATGCATTTTTCAAAATACAGAAGTCTACACAAAAAGGAATGAATTTTTCTGTAAATAAATTATACATCAATTAAAAAATAGGGGTGGGCTTTTGTCACAGCAGTGAATCCTCAGGCAGGGTCTGCGTTCCACATGGGAGTGCTTAGGTTTCCGTGCACGTTCTGATGCCGATTCCAGCTTGCTGCTAATCAGTGCACACTCTAGGAGGCCTCTTGACCATGGCTTGAGTGACTGGGTCCCTGTCCTCAGTGTGGGGGACTCAGGGTGAGTTCCCAGCTCCAAGCTTTGGCCTGGCCCCGCCTTGGCTACTGTGGGCATCTGGGGTGTGAACAAAGGGATGGGAGAGCTCTGTCTCTCCTTGTGTCTCTACCTTTCAAATAGATAAGAGTTTGGTGGGTGTCCCAATATTGATACTATTTTCCACACTTTTCTGCATCTCCAATGCATTTTCTAATAAAAAGTTAAAATTTTTAAATTAATCTGAATTTTTAAAAAAGATTTACTTATTTATTTCAAACGCAGAGTTAGAGAGGGAGGGAGGCAGAGAGGGGGGCAGAGAGAGATCTTCCACCCACCAATTCACTCACTCCCCAAATGGTTGCAATGACCAGGGCTGGACCAGGCTGAAGCCAAGAGCTTCATCTGGGTCTCCCACATGGGTGGCAGAGGCCCAAGCACTTGTGTCATCTTCTGTTGCTTTCCCAGGCACATTAGCAGGGAGCTAGATCTTAAGTGGAGCAGACGAGATTTGAACAGGTGCCCATATGGGGTCCTGACATCACAGGTGGTAGCTTACCTTGCTATACCACAATGCTGGCCCCAGCATCAATTTTTTTTTTTTAAAACATCTTGTCCTCTGACGTGGCATAACTTATGTAGCATTTTTACTAAAAGTGTCTAACCTAAATATATTAATATAGTTATAATTATTGAGGAATACTTTGCAAAGTGACTGCCCTTAGTCTTCAGAAATTTCAGTATCATCAAAGATAGACCAATGTACTGCCTGCATGAACTCTACAAGGCCATGACAATTAAATGCATGTGTAGTTCTGGGTTCTTTATCAGAAAAAACAAGCTACAGTAGACCTTATCAGGACAAAGGGAGTACAGACTGTGTATCAGGTAACAGACTTGCACCAACATTAAATTTCTCAAGTGTGATGATTACATTATAGTTCTATAAGAGGAAGGCTTTGTTCCTAGAAAAATCACTTAAGTGCTCTGAGTTCTAGACTCATTCTCAAATGGCTCAACCAAAAAAGAAAAAGTAATTTTTACATACACATATTTCTGAAGTGCAAACGCAGCAAAGCGTTACCAACCAGTTAGTGTGGGTGTAGTACACACAGGCATTCATGATGCTGTTTTTGTGTTTGGAAATTTTCCAAAGAGTAATTTAGGAAAGACGTTTACAAAGCATTCTTAGGGGTGGGCGTTTGGGCCAGCAGTCAGGTCACGGCTTGGGATACTCAGAGTACCTGGTTCACATCAAGGCCACACAACCACCAATCCAGCTTCCTGCCAACGTGCCTACTGGTCAGGCAGCAGATGATGGCTCGAGCACTGTGCCGCTGTCACCCATGTGGGAGACCAGGACTGAGCTCTAGGCTCCCAGCTTTGGCCTGGCCCAGCTCTGGCTGCTGTGGGCATTCTGGAGTAAACCAGCAGATGGAAGAACTCTGCTGACCTGTTTTCCCAATAAAAATACATAAATAAGTTTTTTAATGTTAAATGTTGAGGCTGCTAGAATGTTTCATTTAAAAAAAAAATCTGCTTCTAAAACCTGTAAAATGCAAGCCGGGCCCAGTTTTTGCAGACAGCAACACACACAGTTCTAGTTGCCAGTTCCTCCAGGAGCTTCCCAGGGAAGGCCGAGGACTACTGCTTTCTGCCACTGCTCCAAGGCCACGTGCCCAGCCATCAGGGTGCTACGGCCTCCCAGATTTCAAACACAGAAGTGTGTGGCCCGGGCTGCTTTCCTCATATATGCTGTGTGTACTTATGTATTTGAAAAGCAGAGTGACAGAGAGAGATGGACAGCAAGAGCAAGGTGGGGGATGGGAGAGAGCTCTTCCATCTGCTGGTTCACTCCCCAAATGCCCACAACAGCCAAGTCTGGGAGGAGGGAAGGAACTCCACTCTGACCTCCTACACAGGGGCAGGGGTCAAAGTACTTGGGCCATCATACGCTGCCTTCCCATGTGAGCACACGGGAAGCTGGACCAGAAGCTGAGCGGTCAGATCTGAACAGGCACCCTGAGGTGCGATGCAGACATCACACGCGGCACCTAACCAGCTGGGGCGTGCGAGCCCTCCTCACGTTCCTGGCAGCCAACAGCTCTTCTCGGCCCTCCTTAGCCAGGAGAGGTCTCGGCCCCGCCAGATGTGGCAGAGTCTCCTGCAGGCCGGACTCTTCAGGAACAGCACAGCTGCCCTGCTACAGGGCTCCTGGTGATGTGGCTCTCCAGGTACAGCTCTCGCCTCTGTCTGCGTCACTCAGGGAGGCCGCTGTCTTCCGGGTCGCTGCTTCTCTTCTCTGCCGGGTTCCTGTCTCATGACCACCAAGAACCAGTTCGAGTCCCGCCTGTTCCACTTCTGATCCAGCTCCCTGGGAATGTGCCTCGGGGTCCCAGTGCTTGGACCCCTGCCACCCACATGATAGGCCCGGATGGAGTTCCTGGTTCCTGGCTTCAGACTCTGCCAGATCTGGCTGTTGCGGCCATTTGAGGAATGGACCAGTGGATGGAAGACCTCCCTCTCTGTTGGTCTCTGTCATTCTGTTATTCAAATAAGTAAATCTTTTTATTTTTATTTATTTATTTATTTATTTATTTTATTTTTTTGACAGGCAGAGTGGACAGTGAGAGAGAGAGACAGAGAGAAAGGTCTTCCTTTGCCGTTGGTTCACCCTCCAATGGCTGCCGCGGCCAGCGCGCTGCGGCCGGCGCACCGCGCTGATCCGATGGCAGGAGCCAGGAGCCAGGTGCTTCTCCTGGTCTCCCTTGGGGTGCAGGGCCCAAGCACCTGGGCCATCCTCCACTGCACTCCCTGGCCACAGCAGAGGGCTGGCCTGGAAGAGGGGCAACCGGGACAGAATCAAGTAAATCTTTTTAAAAAGTCGTGGCAAACTCCAGATAAAATTCATCCTTTTGGGCAATTTTAAGTGTACAGTTCAGTAGCATTACGTAGACTGGCACTGTTGTGCAACCGCGAGCACCAGCCATCTCCAGAATTCTTCACCTTGCAAAAGTGAATCTCTGCCCTGTACGCACAAACCCAACCTCTGGCAGCTGCCATTCAACTCGCCCACAGAATCATACAGCACGTGGGCCTGTCTGCTTGGCTCACCTCACTTCATATGACATCCTCACGTGTAAGAGGACACCTCAAAACTAAACAATGTGAAAGCTAAATAATTTCCCATCCTACATGCACACCACCCTGAGGGTACCCCATCACCTGTTGATGGGCACAGGGTGGGAGGGGGCACCGTATCCATGGAAATGCCACATCAATCTGGATCAGGACAGCCGGAACCTGGACCTCACTGGGGCAAATACTCCTATAAGGGACAGAAGATTTGCTCCAAGGGTGAGCCAGGTCGCAGTCATAAGTGGAGGCCGGGCAGAGCTGAGGGGAGACACAAGCAGGTTCCAGGGCCCAACACACACACGGGTTCCCAAGCAGGAGGGCACGAGCCCAGCACTTCTTGCCCAAGTCCTGCACCCACGGGCGTGCACGTGGCACGATGGGTGAGAGCCCTTTCACAGGAAGGAATTGGGACTGACATATTGAGGACTGATGGAGAACATTGACTAGTGCAGAGGAGCCTCCCAGGGAGACCTGAAATCCCTTCAAAGTCTGAGAGCCAGGGGCCGACGCCATGGCTCACTTGGTTCATCCTCTGCCTGGGGCGCCAGCGAACCATATGGGCGCCGGGTTCTAGTCCCAGTTGCTCTTCTTCTAGTCTAGCTCTCTGCTGTGGCCCGGGAGTACAGTGGAGGATGGCCCAAGTGCTTGGGCCCTGCACCCGCATGGGAGACCAGGAGGAAGCACCTGGCTCCTGGTTTCAGATCGGCACAGCGCGCTGGCCGTGGCGGCCATTTGTGGGGTGAACAAAAGGAAGGAAGACCTTTCTGTCTGTCTGTGTCTCTCACTGTCTCTAACTCTGTGAAATAAATAAAACAAATTGAAAAGTCTGAGAGCCAGGCCTCCTTGCAAGGAGTCAGCGGCTTCGGGGGTGTGTGACGCTCTGGTCGGGTGAATCCACAGAACACAAACACCACCCATCCCCCTCCTTCGCGGCGCCCCTCCCCATCCCACACCCTGGCTCCGGTTTGTAAACTCCCTCCTCCAGCGCCTCCCCTCAGTCTTCCTCGGGAGCCCTCCCTGCACCTCAAGTCTCCCAGGTGGCGGCCCATGCCCGCCCCGGGGACCAGGACACCCGCGTGAGGAGAGGGCGGCGTGGGGGGGGGCGGGGGGGTCCCAGAAGCCGAGCCCTGAGGGCGGCGGGGGAAGGGCGGGAGCCAGGTCCACGGCTCTCCGCGAGGGGCCCTGACCTAGGGCGGACGTGGGCTGGGGTGTGCGGGGCACCGACACACCTGCCAACGTGCCCGAGTCAGGCACGCACACCTAGTACGGGACAGCTCGCAGCAACCGCCCTCCGGGGTCGTCCGGAACAGCGCACGCGCCCCCTTCTGAAGCGACCCCCACCCGCACTCCAGCCTCCCGCCTGCACCGACCCGGGCCCGACCGTCCGTGCGCGGGCCGCTCGCTCACCTGGAGCACCAGGACCTCGAGCATCTTCGCCGCGCCTCTGGCCCGCTCGCCCTGGACGACGCGCCCGGCGGCGGGCGTGGCGGGCGTGGCGGGCGTGGCGAGCCGCGCGGCCCCTGCCGCCGCCCCGGGGGCGGCCCCTGCCATCGCGCCAGACGCCTCAGGCCTCTGCGGGGGCCGCGCCCACCAGCTCGACGGGGACTCCAGCTTCCTGCCCTGGACGCGCCCCCGCCTGCAGGCCGGCCGCCACGCCCCGCAGTGCCGCGCCTCGTCTTCCCACCCGACGCCGACGCCGCCGCCGCGGGCGCGCTCTGGGCTCCTCGTCGGCTCCACCCCGCGCCCCCGGCCTCTCGTAATGGCGCCCGCCCCCGCGCCGGCCTCCAGGCGTCCAGAAACCACGTGGGCGCCCAACGGCCCCGGACAACGGCCGGCCTTGCGCAGCGCCGCCGTGCGGCGGGGAGGGGCGTGGGGTCCCGCGGTCCTGGCGCGCGGCTCGCTTCCTGGGCCGCGGGGCGCCCGGGGGCTTGGGGACCTGGGCTGGCCTCCCCGCCGGGAGCGCGCGGGGCCTGCTGGGCTGTCCACCCCAAGCGTCCAGCGGGCCGCACTCCCCAGGTCTCTGTGCGGGGCTTGCTTGTCTTAGCGGAAGTGTGCACGACCCCGTCCTCTGAGTGGGCCGGGGTCTGCAGCTCCTGTGACTGAAGCAGCCACCAGAGTTCTCACTTGGAAGGCTCTGTCCCCGCACCCAGAAGAAGCTCCTGGCTTCTGATTGGCCCAGCTCTGGCCATCTGGGGAGTGAACCAGCTGATGGAAGACCTTTCTCTCTGTCTTTCCCTCTCTCTCTAACTAGCACTCAAATAAATAAATAATATTTTTTTAAAAAATGAAAGAAACCTCGACACCCCCCCCCCCCACAAATCCTGGGCCAGGAAGCTTTTACAGCTGAATTCCTTAATATTTCAATGGGGGGTGGGGGTGGGCACAAGGTTTCTTAAGCTCTATGTGGAAATGTGTTAATTGATTGGGGCAACCAACAAAATAGTAGAAGACCAGATTAGAGAGAGCATGGGAATTGTTAGGTTCTGTGCTTGGGGGAGCAAGATGTTCAGGTAAGCCTCTAGTTTTAAAAAATAAGCTCGACTCTCTCGGTAACTGACTTTCAAGTAAACCTTTAAAAAAAATAAAAATTCAAGGAAAAAAAAAAGCTTGATTCTACAGGCCCCACAGGTGTGTGCTTGACGTCCCCCAGGAGGACCTTGGGAAAGGACAGGTGTGCGCCTGCGAGTCAGGCAGGAAGCTGCTGATGGGGAGCATGGTGTTCACCTGGTGCTGGGCGGGGGGGTGGCGAGGAAGCAGGCTACATACCTGGCAGGCCAGCACACCTGTCGACAGGTGAGACGTGGAAGGTCCCGAGCCTGAAAGGAGGTGGAGAACACGGGCAGGCGATGTGCCAGCGCGGTGGCTGGAGCCCCTGCGTGCGGTGTCCGTCTGCACTTGCATTCAGTTTCCTGCGATGTGCAGGAGAAGCAGCAGGGGAAGGCCCAGGTGCTGGGTTCCTGCCACCCACGTGGGAGATGCAGCTGTATTTCCTGCTTTCAGCCCGACTCGGCCCTGCTACTGTGGGCAGTTGGGGAATGAACCAGTGGATGAAAGATCTCTCTCTCTCTCTCCCTCCCTGCCTCCCTCCCTTCCTCCTTCCTGCTCTCTCTCTCTCTCTCATTTTGCATTTCAAATATATAAAATTTTTTTAATGAAGAATGCAAGGGACAACCTTTGTCTTTTTTTCTTTGATTAACTCATGCTGCAAAAGGTGATCCTGAAACATTGTCACAAACCTGCTTCCAGAAAGTGGAACTATTTGTACATCACAGTGGCCTTACCAAGCCCAGGGTCTTTGGCTCACTTGCAGATAGAAATTGACAAGGGGCCAATATGCAGCCCAGAAGGGTTTATGGGGCGCTCATGCTCCAACACAGGGACAGCACAGCAGGGTGAGCTTCCATCAACTTGCTGTCCTATGGGAGCCGAACAGGTGCTTTCATGGGGGTGGGAAGGCATGCCCGTTCCCCCAGTGCACACGGCACTTCAATCTGGCTCAAACTCCTGGGCACAGGACAGCATTTGGCACCCAGCTAGGTGATCTGCACAGGCACCGCTGATTTGGCTTTCACTGTTTTTGCACACGACACACCACAGCAATGGTGCTCAATACCATCACCCCGGAAAGTTCACATGAGGCCATTTTGGGCATGCTTGAACGTTCAGGAGTCCCTACGAGGGCAGCAGGGGTCACTGCCGGTGAGGATCTGACACTCCTCGCTCCTGATTGGTTTGGAGCTAGAAATGGACACGTGTCCAGTTGTGAGGAGCTTGATATTTTTATAAATGAGTCCTGTTTCTCTCCTGTTGCACTGGGATGGATACTCAAAATGAGGCTGCAGCCACCCAGTCTCTTAAGACTGCAGAGTTTCAGAATCTGTACCTGTAACCTGCTCCCCCCTCCCCCAACTCTGATGCTAATGGGCAGATTTTTTGTTTGTTTTTTAAAAGACCTTGCACCATTGTTTTGGACATTTGGTGCAGCAGTTAAGACACAGCTTGGTATGCTGGTAGCCCCTATCAGAGTGCCTGGATTTGAGGCCTGGCTCCACTTTGAATTCCAGCTTCCTGCTCGCCTAGACCCTGGGAGGGAGTAAGTGACAGCCCAAATATTTGGATCCCTGTCACCCACACAGGAGACCCAAATTGAGTTTGGGGCTCCTGGCTTCAGCCTGGCCCAGCCCTGGCTGTTGCAGACATTTGGGGAATGGATCAGTGGCCAGGAGATCTCTGTCTCTCTGCCTTTCAAATAAACAAATGTAAATAAAAATTCTAAAACTTTACAACATAAACAGGTAGAAAGAGAACAAGGTTGTGGAAAAAAGGAAGACGTAGTATGGTGCTGCCATATCGTCCCCATTGGGTGTCTGGGCCACTTTGGAGCAGAGCAGCTGGGGTTCAGGCTCTGTGGTCTGTAGGAACCCCCAGAAGAGCCCAGGGAAGAGTTGGCCACGTTAAGTGGAAAAAGAAAGCAAGGACTGATTACGATGACTTTGCATTTTGGGTCTGGATTTGCCACTCCTTTCCTGATGCGAAGACACCTAAAGCTTAAGAAAAACATTGGGGGCAGGCCCTTGGTGCAGTGGTAAAGCCGCTGCAGCCAGGTCCTATATAAGAATACCTGAGTTCAGGCCGGCATCCTGGCTCACTAGGCTATTCCTCCGCCTTGCGGTGCCGGCACACTGGGTTCTAGTCCCTGTCGGGGCACCGGATTCTGTCCCGATTGCCCCTCTGCCAGGCCAGCTCTCTGCTGTGGCCAGGGAGTGCAGTGGAGGATGGCCCAGGTGCTTGGGCCCTGCACCCCATGGGAGACCAGGACAATTACCTGGCTCCTGCCATCTGATCAGCGTGGTACGCCAGCCGCAGCAGTCACTGGAGGGTGAACCAACGGCAAAGGAAGATCTCTCTCTCTCTCTCTCTCTCTCTCTCTCCACTCTGCCTGTCAAAAAAAAAATTTTACTCTGAGATTCTTATAATAAATTTAACCCATTTTTTGTGGTTGTGGTTGGTGTGTTCTAATTTCAGTCACTCTCTTCTAAGGTTTTGGCTTACATTTCATGGCTACTTTCAGTGCTCTCCCTTTTGCATGAGGAGTTACACTCTTGTTTCTGACTGATTTGTAACATCACACGCTGTCTTTAATTCTACCAGCTACTCTTGCACTGAAAAGCACTTGAACAGATATTTCTCTATTATCTCAGGTATTTACTCTGTCCTCTCATGTTTTTTCCTATTCTTTCTAGCACTACCCCTATATGTGAGAATATAGTCTGGAATAATTGAACAAAAACCACGTTATTTTTATCTTTAAAAGGTTGTTTTTAACAAAACAGGTTAAATTTTAATTTTTAACATTTGCAATGTCTTGTTTAAAAAAGATTTATTTATTTATTTGAGAGTCGGAGTTACACAGAGAAGAAGCAGAGGCAGGGAGAGAGAGGTCTTCCATCTGCTGGTTCGCTCCCCAGTTGGCCGCAACAGCCAGAGCTGTGCCAATCTGAAGCCAGGAGCCAAGAGCTTCTTACCAGTCTCCTGTCGCTGCCCCTCTTTGTGGAGGAACGACACAGGACCCTGCGCTGTTCTTTTGTCTGCTCGGCCCTCCCCGGGTTTGCTGCTGGTTCTTCCCAGGTTGGCTACCATCCCTTCCACCTCTGTGGAAGGGCAGTTCCCCCTGCCACCTTCCCCACTTCCGCGGGGGAGCGGCACACCGCCGGCCGGCTCTCTCGGGGGCTGCACAGGTGTTCCTTCAGATAGATGTTCCTGGTGCATGTTGTCTCTCTCCTCCTTCATAGTCCTTTTCCGCCAATCCCAACTCTGCTACCCACACGCCGAGTACGCTGCTCTCCTCCAATCAGGAGCAGGTCCTACAGTTTATTGGTTGAACTGGAGGCAGCTGCGTAGAAGCTGTTTCTCCCTTCTCAGCGCCATATTGTGGGAGAGCAGATGCATAGAATAAGTCTTAATTCCAGTAACAGTCTAGTCCGAGTTGCTCCCCACAGTCTCCCATGCGGTGCAGTTTCTCAAGGGCTTGGGCCATCTTCTGCTTTCCCAGGCCACAGCAGAGGTGCTGGTTCCAGTCCCGGCTGCTCCACTTCCAATCCAGCTCTCTGCATGTTTCCATGTGGGAAACCCAGAGGAAGCTCCTATCTCCTAGCTTCGGATTGGAATAGCTCACTCTGTTGCGGCCAGTTGGGGAGTAAACCAGCAGATGGAAGACCTCTCTCTCTTTCTCTCTCTCTCTCTCCTTATCTTTCTATATAACTCTTTCAAATAAATAAATAAATCTTTAAAAAAAAAAAAGAGAGAGGGGCTGGATTGGAACCAGTGCCCGTATGGGAGGCCGGCACTGCAGGCAGCGGGTTTACTCAATACGCCACAGTGCCAGCCCCTACAGTGTCTTTATCTAGAGCAATTATCCAGGCTGGCACCGCGGCTCACCAGGCTAATCCTCCACCTAGCGGTGCCGGCACACTGGGTTCTAGTCCCGGTCGGGGCACCGGATTCTGTCCCAGTTGCCCCTCTTCCAGGCCAGCTCTCTGCTGTGGCCCGGGAGTGCAGTGGAGGATGGCCCAAGTGCTTGGGCCCTGCACCCCACGGGAGACCAGGAGAAGCACCTGGCTCCTGCCATCGGATCAGCGTGGTGCGCCAGCCGCAGTGGCCATTGGAGAGTGAACCAACGGCAAAGGAAGACCTTTATCTCTCTCTCTCTCTTTCTCTCTCACTCTCACTGTCCACTCTGCCTGTCAAAGAAAAAAAAAGTAATTTTGCAGACTCTCTCTCTCTCTCTCTTTCTCTTTCTATCTCTGCCTCTCTGTAACTACGCCTTTCAAATAAATAAATAAATAAATAAATATTTAAAAAGGAAAACAAAAAAACCAATATGTGATAGTCACAGAAAGAATTCTCTGGATCATGGGCTCTGAAGATTCTCCTGCTCAAAATACTATAGATGAAAAAACAAACAAAAAAGAAATACTATAGGCTTCTAAAAATGAATCAGAATCAAATATTTTGAATGAGCAGTGCATGGTAGAAGTCCTGATAATAAGTGTCAAAGTCAATTAATTATAGGAAGTAAGTCTGGATAATTACTCTATTTTTTTTTCTTTGACAGGCAGAGTGGACAGTGAGAGAGAGAGAGAGAGAGGTCTTCCATCCACTGATTCACTCCCCAGATGGCCGCAACAGGCAGAGCTGAGCCGATCTGAAGCAAGGAACCAGGAGCTTCTTCTGTGCCTTCCACACGGGTGCAGGGGCCCAAGGACTTGGGCCATCTTCTACTGCTTTCCCAGGCCATAGCAGAGAGCTAGATCATAAGAGGAGCAGCTGGGACTAGAACCGGTGCCCATATGGGGCACCGGTCCCTAAGGCCAGGGCGTTAACCCACTGGGCCACTGTGCTGGCCCCAATAATTCCTTTTTAAACACAGTAAGCTGGGGCTGGTGCTGTGGCTCTGGCGTAGTGAGTTAAAGCCTCCTCCTGCAGTGCTGGCATCCCATATGGGAGCCAGCTTGAGTCCCAGCTGCTCCACTTCCCATCCAGCTCTCTGCTATGGCCTGGGAAGGCAGTAGAAGATAGCCCAAGTCCTTGGGCCCCTGCACCTGCGTGGGAGACCAGGAAGAAGCTCTGGCTCCTGGCTTCGGATCGGCACACCTGTGGCTATGGGGGCCAGTTGAGGAGTGAACCAGCAGATCGAAGACCTCTGTCTCTCTTTCTCTCTCTGCCTCTCCTCTCTGTGTGTAATTCTGACTTTCAAATAAATAAACGAATCTTAAAAAAAAAAAAAAACAGTAAGCTTATTTCAGTGCAAAAATTTCGAAAGTCACATGACTTTTTCATAAAATGCAGCTTCCACTACGTTTTTGAAGGTCTTTTGTGAATGTGTAGATATTGCCTCACATTAATTTTTTTAAAAAAAAAGACTTATTTTATTTATTTGAAAGACAGAGTTAGAGAGATAGAGAAAGAGAGAGAGAGAAATGTCTTCCATCTGCTGATTCACTCCCCAAATGACCAAAATGGCCGGAGCTGTGCTGATTAGAAGCCAGAAGCCGAGAGCTTCTTCTGGGTCCCCCACGCAGGTGCAGAGGCCCAAGGACTTGGGCCATCTTCTACTGCTTTCCCAGGCCATGGCAGGGAGCTGGATTGGAAGCAGAACAGCCAGACTTGGCCAGCATCCATATGGGATGCCAACACCAAGGCCTGGGCTTTAAACCCACTGAGCCACAAGCCAGCCCCTCACATTTTTAAAAGTGCAGGTTTTACATGTCACAATATGTCAAAATTAGGGTCCATGTTGTGGCTTAATGGGTAAAGCTGCTGCCTGCTGTGCCGGTATCCCATGTGGGCTCCAGTTCCAGTCCCGGCTGCTCCACTTCCCATCCAGCTCTCTGCTAATGGCCTGGGAAAGCAGTGGAAGATGACCCAAGTGCTTGGGCCCCTGCACCCAAATGGGAGACCCAGAGGAGGCCCAGCTGCCATTGCAGCCATTTGGGGAGTGAACCAACGGACTGAAATTCTTGCTCTCTCTCTCTCTCGCTCGCTCTCTCTCTCTCTCTGCCTCTCTGTGACTCTGCCTTCCAAGTGAATTCAAGATTAAGCACTTTTGTTTTGTTTTGGCTGGAGGCACTCTATCACCAACAATGACAGAATACGGTTTGCTGGGCATCAGAGCAGAAAAGACACACAATTATTTCGAGCCCAGGGAGAACCCTGTGCCAAACAGGATTCACATCCGGCAACTGCTTTAGGCAAAGAAGCACCCAGAGCTGAGTGCCAGCTGCCCGTTGTCCACCTGTCCTCGGGGCTGGGAGCTTTCTCAGCCTGTCCTGGGTTTTCTGACCTTGCCACTCTAGGGGAGGCCTGGCCAGGGATGACCCAATGTCCCCTACACTGTGCTCTCTTTGGAGTTTGGACTAGGGTTGGGGAGTTTGGAAAGAAAACCAAAGAAATCAGGTCCCTTCTTGTCACCTGGCATCCAGGTGCATGACAGCTGTGGCTGACCACGGGTTATCACCAGAGGACTGTCCACATCTGTCAGGGAGGGGCAGTAGCTCCCCCTGCTGGAGCGGAGTCAGCCATTGACTACTTAGGGTCTCTCTCAGGAGTATTTGTCTCTTCTCCATCCGTCTGCTTATGCAGTTATCTGTTTGTATCAGGATGCACTCACATGTGGGGTTTTATTCATGGTTATAACCCGATATTAAGTTACTCCTCTTGCTGCTCACCGGGTTCCAGATAAGCGCACAAGCAGCTGTCTTGGGCTCGCTTCTGCTAGCGTTTCCATGGACACCCTCGTCTTGTTGGAGCCAACACACTGTGCTCCTGCATCGGAGGCTGGGGGAGCTCTCTGGAAGGTCTAGGCAGAGCAGCACCGCCCCTTGGTGACCCGGCGTGTGGGCCTGTAGGGCTGCAGCCTCAGGGGCTGGAAGGGCTCGGGACAACTCAGTCTGGGGAGATGCCTCTCTCCCGATACCACCTGCTGGTGCTGATGGAGGCACAGGGCCCTTTAAACCGCCCAGGGGGTTCAAGGCTCAAGTTCAGAAAAAAAAACTCCATTGCTGTGCTTACGCTGGTTTGCAGGTCATACTTGCTGCTTGTTATGTGAGTTTCCCAAGGCAATGAAAAGGTCGATCATCTTATCTCCTGCAACTTGGCTGCCATCAGACACCTAGAACAAGCCCCTATTCTACACCAAAAACTTCATATGGCAGAAAGCAACACAAAATCACTTTTCCCGGAGCTAACAATGAGCCAATGCAAACACCTAGTGCACTCTTGCAAGAATTGTGCCCCCTCGCCCCGTCAGCCCCACTGCTACAAACAGGAGTGAACCCGCGAGGCCTTGCTCCTAAGAAGCTCTGGCAAGTGGACTTCACCCACATGAACTCCTTGGGTCAACTTAAGTTTGTCCAAGTGGTGGGAGATACTTATTCAAAGGCTGTATTTGCAGCAGCCCAATCCGGAGAAAAGGCTAGAAATGTGATAAAGGCGGTTAAGTCAGCCCTGCTGGTCCTCGGTGTCCCCTGGAAAATAAAGACTGATAACGGGCCAGCGTATACACCACAGGAATTTAATTCCTTCCTGAGGTCCTGGAACATACAGTGTGACACAGGTATCCCATACCTGTGAGAGACATGTGGGGTCAAGCCAGGGATGCTGCAGCCACGGCCGCCCAGGTCTAGGGGAGAGCACAGAGGTGACACAGGCCCTCCAACCACGGCTGTTCCTATTGTGCTGATCTGTCCCAGAGGTCACGGGCACTCACAGCTGCTGCTCTCCCACCCTGACCCAGTTCCCACAGGGCACAGCTGAATCTCAGGCATTGCCTGCAGGGTCCTGAGTGGGTCTCTGCCTGGGGCTGGGGGCTGTGGAGCTGCCTACGCTCTCCAGGAACACGGGGAAGCTTGCTGCCGCTGGGCGCCGGGGTCACAAACTGGAGCAAACTCCTTTCCATGGAACAATTTAATACAGACTCAGCACCACCTGAGGGTGGCGGTGGGGGAGGGGGCGGGGAGGAGAGTACAGTGGCTCCTGGCACAGCTGTTGTCTTCCAGTGTCAGGGTGTCCTGGCCCCAGGAAGAGCCTGGGTGGTGGGGGCTCAACCAAGTGCATAGGATGCCGTGAAGACACACGGAAGGCTGCTGCCCAGCCTGGGCAGGACAGATGCTGGACTCGGCCTCTCTTCTAGGAGGCACCCATCATCCAGGTGCCCCACAGAATAAGAGGTAAGGAGGCCTCTGGCCAGGGAGGGCACGCGGGCCTGGTCTCCCATCCCAGGGCTGGCTCTGGCCGGCTCCAGCCCGTGACTGTCCCCAGAGTGCGTGGGGCTGCCATGCCAGTAGGGGGGAGTCTTCAGCTGTGGCCCCCAGGCGGGGACAGCCTGCATGGGCCCTGGTTCTGGGGGCTCTGAGGCCTGTGGAGGAGCCCACATCCACAGGCCCTCCCGGCTGCCAGCGTCGGAGGAGTCGTCCTCCCTGTGCTCTGGCCCGCTCAGGTTAGGGAGACTGGCGCACTGGCACAGGCCTCCCCACCTCGAGCACTTTGGAGACTCCGTGGGGCTGGCAGAACCTGGAGACTCTGCGGTCCCCACAGGGGAGCCCAGGCCGAGGGGCTCTGGGCTGCCTTCCCAGCTCTCCTCCTCCTCCATGCCTTCCCTCTTGGTGATGCGGAGGCCAAAGCTTCCTGGAGGACGGATCATCACTGCACGGGTAGCGGGACCCCTGGTCTGCTCCCACACTGCCACTGTGTCCTGAATGGTGATTTTGGCCTTCGGAGCAGTGGGGGCAGGAACGTGCATCTGGGGGACGCGTGCCTGCCCCAGGGGCCTGCTGCACTGTTCGATGGCCTTGGCTGGAAGAAGAAGAGACGCGGTTTGCTTCTCCACAGCCCCCGTCTGGCCTGCTCGGTGCCTGCCCCGACCTCATCCTGGGGTCCCCATCACCACGTGTGACGCTGAGGACTCTTCCAGGCTGCTGGCCCCAGACGGGAGGGTGTGTGCAGCCCGGGCAAGGGGAGCCCTGGGACACCACCGGCTCCTCCTGCACAGCCCCACAGGGTGGATGGCCCTGAACTCCTTGCCTCACTCTCATCTCTGGGGACCCAGGCACCAACTCAGGACCCCATCACCTACCCCACCTGACCTGCTGCGCCCTAACAGTGCATTGGCTGATTTCCCGCATCTGAGTCCCTCCTACATGGCTGGAAAGGAACTGAGCCTAAGATGATGGGGGTGAGAGCTGGGGCTGTGGGGCAGACATGGAGTCCGGTTCAGGACTTGGGGACAGGGAATGCAGTTTCTAAAGAGGTGGCAGGGGTGCCCTGTGTCCTCTGCCCCTGGGCCACTGTCTCTTTCCTGGTGAGACTGGGCTGTCACCGCTACTGTCCCAGGAGCACCCAAGGAGGCAGCACCTGGAGGCACAGTGGGGCCTCCCCAGTGCCTGGACAGCCTGCACCTGGGCCCCCACTTAGAGCCTCTAGAGCTGGGACAAGCCCATCTCTGCTCTGCATGGGGACCCAGGCGCTCAGGTCCATGATGGCAGCAGCAGCAGGGGATGAGCACGGGGACCCCTCCCCACTAGAGCCCAGAAGCCAGCGATGCTCCCGGTCCCGCTGCCTTCTGTTGGCCCGAGGATAGAGCTGCAGAGCCCACACTCTTGTTTTCTGCCGTGGGGCCCCCAGCCCTGCCTCTGTGCCCAGCCCTGCTCGCAGGAGTGCACTCAGCCCCCACAACTGGGCTCAGGGCACCTGGGCCTTCCAGGGGTTCTCAGATGGCTGAAGGGGATCCAGTGCCGGTAGCCTTTACATCACTGCACAGGGTCTCCCACAGCCCCACCTCCCTCTAGCCCTGCCCACATGCAGGTGGGAGCCCCGCCCACCCCTGTCCTAGGAGGGTCCTGTGTGCAGACAGCTGTGGTCATCGGGCCAGGAGCCTGTGTGGGGTCAGTTGGGGAGGGGCCCCCTGGGCAGGCAGGGCCACTTCTCATCTTGCTGGAGTGGGGGTCCAGCTGTGCTCCAGGCTCCTGGGGGCACTGAGCCAGGGCACCTGCTCCAGACCTGGGCAGGGTAGCTCAAGGCGGGGCCTCCAATCCACTCCAGAGTGGGGGTCAGCCGAGGAGCCAGAGCCACAAATGTCCTGAGGACAGCTCCACGGCCCGGCCCCAGAGTGGTGGGGGGAGAGCCGGCACCCACAGGAGGATTCTGGGAAGCTGCCCGAGGCCCTGCCAGGCCATGCTGACAGAGCTTCAGAAAGCAGAACTGCTGAGCCCGGGGAGGACAAGGAGGACCAGGAAGAGGTGAGGCCCTGGGCGGGGATGTCAGGGCCTGGCACTCCCACTACTGACTCCCCCAAGGGAGCATGGGACGGGGCCGTGTGCTGGACTCACCTTCGGGAGGCAGGAGGCACTGGAGCTTCCCCAGCTCACGCATGGAGGCCCACAGCTGCCTGATGACCGCGTCCTCGCTCAGAGACCAGGCCTGCTTCAGGGTCACCTGCAGGAACTCCCGGAGGTGGTCCCGGGGCATCTTCAGCAGGCGCTCTAGACATGGGGGTGGGTGTCAGGCTGGGAGGGGCCCTAGGGATGGCGCAGCCACCATGGCTGCTCCAAGCCCTGTCCCAGCACCAGACATGGGCTGCAGACACCCTTGGACACCCTTGGGTGTCACACCAAGCACTAGAGGGACTGCTCAGGGGCCAATTTCCAGTGCGATGACCCTGGCCACTTCTCCTTGTGGTCTGTGGGGGCCTGGGATTGGGGATGCAACAGGGGGATTCTCAGTGCCCTCCTGAAGGGAACCCAGGCCTCCCAAACCCCCTCATCCCTCCCTCAAGCCCTGCTCACGAGGGACAGGCAGGGGACCCCCAGCTCCTCCGTCCCCAGCACCCGGGCCTCTGTGGGCCCTGAGGACTCACTGTTATGGATCTTGAGGGCCGTGTATGCCATGGCCGGGAGCACGTGCTCGCCCTCCAGGATGTATATATCCCATATTCTCAGAGCCAGGGGGAATGGCACCTGGGGACAGAGGCATTGGAGGACCCGCCCATCAGGGCCTCAGCAGGGCCCACAGGGGTGGGTGTGCAGTGTCACTCCCCTAGGACAGAGGGAGACTCCAGGAGGCTGATCACACAAGAAGGCCAGAGCTCCTCCTGGGAGGGGAGGGGAGGCCATGCCTCATGGCCACATCCCTGCCCACTCAGCGAACCAGACCCACAGAGGATGACCATGTCCTGTCCTGGACCCTGGGGGTCTGCACACTTTGGAAGCCACACTGGAGATGCCAGACACCCCAGGGACCTGGGGAGGGCTCAGCCCTTGGGCTGTGCTGCCACCAGCCTCTGCCTCGGGGGGTCTATGGATCTCCTGCCTCTCACTGTAGGGCTCTGGCCTTTGCCAGGCTTTCTGGATAGGTCCTGGTGGGACCTGTCCCCTCCTTGCTGGCTCTGAGGCTCAGCCTCAGCTTGGACCACCCTTAGCAGGGCTGGACAGGGCCTGCCTGGTCTGCACAGCAGGCTCCCTCCTGTGTCTGCTGGGGCTGGGGGAGCTCAGAGTCACAGGCCACCAGCACCAGAGAACCAGGCACTGGGGCAGGAGCTTCCCTGGGCAAGGGGTCCCCGGGGCACTTACCCCATCCAGGAAGCACTGGATGTACCAGTGGGTGGTGGAATCCTCCAGGCACACACCCTCCTTCTCCTAAGAAAAGGCAGAGGCAGAGGGGGCTCAGGGCCCAGGGCCCAGGGCCCAGGCCTGACTCCCTCTAATCTGAGCCCTGGGGCAGAGCCCCTGGGTGCAGGAAGCCCAGCAGCAGGGGCATCCCCCCTCCCAGCCATGCAGGTTCCTGAAGGGACACAGGTCCCTCCTTCCACTCTGCTCTGGGGACAGCGTCTCCCTTCAATCTACGCCAACTCTGGGGGACCAAGTGCTGGACAACAAACCAACACCCAAGCTGCCGTGGACCCCCGTAACCAAGGAAAGTTTTGGTGAGGATGTGGCCTCCCCTGGCTCAGGAAGCAGTCCCATGAGCCCAGAGCCCCCAAGAGGAGAAAGGAGATGCTTAACTTACCAGGTGTTTCTCCAGGGAGGGGAGCACGCGATGCACAATGAGCCCCAGGTGTTGCTGGAATCGCTCCAGTTTGGGGGTGTTTGGTTTGTAGAAACCTGAGTAGAATCAGCCACACCCCCACGTGAGAGCCTCCTCCTAGGAAGGCTGGAGAGCCCCAGGCCTGGGTGGGGTGCTTCTGAGCATTGAGGGTCAGGGGAGGCTGGACCAGGGGCAGGTGGGGATGAACGTGGCCAGGGCAGAGGATCTGCTTGGGAGGTGGGTGCAGGTGGGTGACTGTGTGCAGCCCAGGCCTGGCTGCCCCCTGGAGCCCGCTGGGGTGGGTGCAAGTCAGACTGGGTGCCTCCTGACCATTCCAAGACTCAGGAGCGAGGAGGGGTGACCCTACAGGGGATGCTGCCTTCCACAAGTTCCCTGGGTGTGGCTCTGTGCTTGAGAGTTGTGTACAGACGTGTGAGGCAGAAGAGTCAGAATCGACCTGAGTCACTGGACAAGGACAGGACCCCTTGTTCTGAAGGTTCTCACACCCAGGATGGCCATGGCCAAGCTGCAGGGCCTTTGGGTGGTGGTAAAAGAAGGGGGCTGGCTCAGTCTGGGAGGCCTCTGCCAGCCCTGGCTTCCTGGGAGCCCCCCCCACACACTGTGACACTGTCCTGCACATTCAGGAGCCAGTGAGGGCCGTGCACGGACTTGCATGCACTGGGCCCCACACGCCATCCACCTACCGTGCATCGCGTGCTTCCTGCTTTCCATGAGCTGCACCAGGGCCCAGAAAGCGTCCTCCTCGGGCATATACATGAGCAACAGCGCCACCACATGGCTCAGACCCTGGCTGTAGCCCACCTCCTGCAAGATCCCAGAATACCTTTAGGAGACCTCCCCTGGCAAGAATGATATCCTAGGATGGCCCACCTCTCAGGCAGATCAGGGTCACCCACTGAAGGGTCCAGGAAGATTTAGGCACAGGGAGCCCCTGTGCCTGAATCCTGCCACTTGGTGTCAGCTGCCCAAGAATTGGAGCCCAGAGAAGTTCTCCAAGTTCCTGGAGGGAATCCTGCAGGGCCTGAGCTTAGGCAGCACAGGGGGAGAGCTCAAGTATGGACACCTGTTACCCCCAAGATGTCAGCATGGGCCAGGTTGCTGTGGGAATCCAGATCCATGCCCATGGAAGCTTCTGGACCCCTGAGCTCTGCAGGTGAGCCGGTGGCCCTTTCTCACATGAGGAAGAAGTAAGCCAGGAAGTGCTACCAGGACCGGAACAGGAGGTGTGCCTCTGGCATGGGTGCAGGCCTGGGCTTCCTGAATGCCAGGCCCCCCTGGGAACCAGGGCACCAGGCAGGGTTGGCCAGTGGCAGGTCAGGGGGGTGGGGATGTCCAGGCCTTGCTGGGTCACCCATGGAGCCCTGCGCCTGCTCCACTCATGGGAAAGTCTGAGTGGGTGGTTGTGGCAGTGGCGCTGTACAGAGTGGGATTCAGGCCCATGGGTCCAACCACAGGGCTGGTGGGTGTAATGGCATCAGTGGGACCCAGAGCAAAGTCGTACACCTGATCTGCCCTGCCTTCGCCCCCCGCCCCACTGCGTGGAATGCTAGTCCTGGGAGGGGCATCCCAACACGGCCAAGCTCCTGGGGTCTGGAGACCAGCCCAGGAGAAGGCTGCCTTTCTCCTCCCAGAACTTGAGGTTGGGTCCAAGGAGGCTCAGAGCCTGGCCTCCACCGCTCTTCCTCAGAGCTGTGGATGAGCGAGGCCCCCTCAACCCAGGCTGGGATCTTTGTGACCAGGGGTGCCCTGCAGGGACTGCCGGGATAGCACCTGCGCTATGATCCCAGAATACTCACAGGATTGTAGACGGAATAGGCCATCAGTATGTGGAATAAGGCCTGTTGGCTGGAAGAGAGAGGACAGAGGCCGTGTGTCTTGTGCTGCCGAGGCTCTCAGTGCAGCTCTGCCTAACAGAGCCTGACAGCCACACGCAGGGCCCGTGACACTCTGCTCATGTGCAGTGACGTCGTCAGGGCACCTGCGTGTTGTCCACCATGTGGGTGAGCGCCGCCTGCAGGGACACGCACACCTCCCAGGGCGCAGTCACGTGCACTTTCATTTCCCAGGTGGGTGTTCAGGGCACAGGTGAGCGTCCCACTGTGGGAGTGCAGTCCCGTGTGTCCAAGCTGTGGAGAGTCAGCCTCCCATGCACGTTCAGCCTTGTAGGGAGCAGCACCCGGCGTCCTCAGTGGTTTTAGTTCCCCCCTCCCACAGCTGTGCGCTGGTGCCCCTTTGTGGTGTAGGGAATAAGCGTGTGTTCATGCGCTGAGGAGGTGAATTGTGTGTGCGTTCATGAAGGGTCCCCCCCGAGCCTGTGTTCCCGGGGTACTGGGGGGCTGCCCACTGCTTCCTTGTGACTGAGTTGAAGGGCTCCTTGAATATTCTGGAAACAACACCTTTATTAGTTAGATTGCTACTATTGTCTCCCCTGGTGTTTCTTTTCATTTCATTCTCTCCACAGTGTCTTTGGGAAAGTTTGTGTACTATAGAAAAGGCAAGTTTGTTTTCTGTGCTCAATGAACTGTTTTAGGCTTGCACCCAATCTTCCCTAGGGACCCCATGTGCCCCAGGACCCTTGCTCCTCCCACCCGCGGGTCCTCCCCAGCCCAGAGGCCTCACTTCATTCCGTAACGTTCCCGGAACATGAGGTGGTTTCTGAAAGTCCATGCGATGGCGGAGTCGATGTGATGGAAGTGAGTGGCGCCCAGCCTGGCCAGCTCTTTCATCTCCTGCAGGGCAGGGACGAGGGGGAGGGGCAGCCTCAAGAACTGCACAAGCCCCATTGCCACACAAGGACCTCAAGTCCACGTCAGCTCTTCTGGCTGACAGGGAGTTCCCTGCAAGCGCTCATTCCTTTCTGGGTCCCGCCTTGAGGGAGGGTCATGGGCTCCCTAACTTGCCTCAGTGCCCACGTAACCCTGACGGTCAGCAGCAGACAGGGGCTCTGAAAGGTCCCTGTGCACTCCCCCTGCCTGCCTCAGCTCTCAGCACGACGTGGTCTGCCCCCAGCCAGGCTTCTGAGCCTTCTCACTGACATCTCAGGCCCTGCCCTCCAGGAGTCAGCCACAGCCTGACCACTGCTCCATGCTGCCCCCTGCTGGAGGGGCCCATCTCCATCTCGACATTGCAAGCCGCCCTTAGCTTGGAGCTGAGCCTGGGCAATGACTGTCTCCAGGCCCAGCTCCCAGGGCCAGCCCCAGACTGCAGACTTGGGGGAGGCAGGGTGGGAAACACAGCTGGGCCCTGCTCCCTGATGGCAGCCAGGGGCCATGAGAGCCAGCTGCAGCTGACAGCCCTCTGCCCACACCAGTCCTCACTCCCTCCTTTCCCAGAAGCATTGAGAGCTGTGTGACCATTGGAGCGGCCTCTCCAGGCAAGGGCAATGCCAGGGGCTGCAAGTCCATGTGAAGGCAGGGCCAGCTGTGGGCAGGCCTAGGTGAAGGCCGGCCAGCTGCGGGCAGGCCATGTTAGCACAGAGCCTGTGGGGCTCCCTACCTCACACCATTGTGATCTCATCCTGGGAGACCCCCGCCCATCAGGGACCAGCAAGTCCTCTCTTCTGGCCGTATGCCAAGCTGCCCAGGTGAGCTCAGCAGAGAGCAGGTTAAAGCCTCTGGCACAAAACACACCTGTCCAGTCCCAGCTGGGTCTGAGGAGACGTGGAGGAGGCACTGACTAGGATCTAGGGAGAGGAAGGCAGGATGGGGAGGAGGCTCCTGAGGGCTCAGTGAGGGACGGTCCTCCACGGAGACTCAGGCTCCTGAGCAGGCCCAAGCAGGCCGGGCCCCCTTGGGCTGAGTGCAGAGCCGTACCGCGTATTTGCCCGCGTTCTGGGCCTTCCTCTTGTCCACCTCCAGCATCACGGCCCACACCTTCCCGCGCACCTGGGCAGGGATGCCTTTGTAGATTCTGCGCTGAAACTACAGGAGAGAGGAGGCTCTGGTGAGTGCTGAACGTGGCCACTCGTGGAGGCAGCGCAGGGTGAGACAGCAGAGGGAGAAGCCAGGGGCTCCCTGTGTATTGGCAGAGGGAGTATCTGCCCAGATGGGGGCCTTATGACCCACAGTGACTGGAGGGCCAAGGGCTCAGGGGCACCGGCTCTGCCGTGTACGGAGTGGCCGCTACAGGGCTCCTGGAACCACGCCTGCCCTGCATCCGGGATTGTCTTCAGCAGTGACTTCAGATTTTCTACCAGGACAGTGTCCTGTGTGTATGGGGAGGTGTGCCCATGACCTGTGTCTCTAGGGACTGGACAGTTGCCCCTGGGCATCTGAGAGGCAGGCGGTGCCTGGCACAGGAATGGGCACTGCTCAAACCCCAATTCAGCTCTCAGTGTTCCCGAGGGGCCCTCATCGCCACGGTACCTTGTCACTGCCGTGGTATTTACTATGGTTCTTGATCATCTTTATCCACTTCTGGATCCTTCTTACCTCCTGTTTACGCTGGAAAACGAGACAGGATGGCGTGAGCCCAGCTTGGGGCTCTGAGAGGGGCCCTCGGATGCAGCTCAGGAGCTCTGTGGGCGCTCAAATGGAAGGAGCCAGAAAAGGCACAGACCGTGAGCCCCAGATCTTCTGTCTGGGGGAGCATCGGTGGCCTGGCCTCTGACCCGAGCTGCCCCTTCGTCAAGGAGAGCCCCTGAGCTCCAGCCAGGTCACTCCCAACCATGCCAATGAGTCAGGGCGGCCGACAGCAGACACCCCTGAGCTGCGGCTCACTTCTGGGACAGGTGAGTGTGGTAAGATGTCAGCAGGTGCCGTGTAAGTACCGCATCGCGGGACCTTATGGCGCTCCCACTCACCACTGCCGAGCCCCACGTGCCCCCTCTGCCCAGCTCTGCTTCCAGATGACTGGCCCATGGCCAAGGACTTGTCCTTACCTTTGCCCCCGGGGTGCTGTCTTGGGGCAGCTTCTGCTCACTGGAAAGCAAGGGAGGCGGAGAGGTGAGGACAGGACCACAACAGGCACCGCGACCTCCCTAGTGGGCCAGGGAAGGACCAGCTTCATCCTTTCAGCCCAGGGGACTGAGATGGGGAGGGAGGGGCTGGTGACCATGAGCACAGGGAGCCTAGGGCCAGGCAGGGGCCCTTGCTGCCAGTGGGGGGCTCCAGGCCTGTCAGAGGTCCACCTTCGTGGGTGTGTGGCAGCCCCCCACAGCGGTTGGGGGCTGGCTGTCCTGAGCAGGGCCAGGCTGCCCAGGGCTGAGGCAGCTATATCCCCACATCAGCTCTGCCCAGGACGTCACCCTGGAACTGACCGAGTCTGGGTGGCCTGCCTGAGAGATGCTCAGTGCTGTGAGTGTGCACCTGGGGCTCGAGGTACCTGGGACCCCCACACCCCTCAGGGTCCCCCACTGCCCACCCTCCCCCCGTGCCCTGGCCTCCTGAGGTCATGCGCCCCACCTCACCCCCTCCTCTGTCAGCCCGGACCCTGGCCATCTCTCCACCACTCTGCTCCTGCTTATTCTCCAGGTTCTGGCACAACATGGAGGCAGAAGCCCTTATCCCCGTGCTAAGGTGGGCTGCTGAGTCATGCCAGAGATGGCCTGAGATGGCTCCATCCCTCCAGGTCACCGGAGCCCACCCTCCAGCAACGGGGCCTCTCTCCCCGACATCTGTGGGAACAGCCTCCACGTCCGACTCCTGCCCCCAAATGCTGACCAGTGACTGCCTGTGACCACAACTGGGCTCAAGGTCGGGGCCGGGGACAGGTGTGCCGCCTCATGTTGGGGTTTCTGACCCCAGTCCCGCC